>NC_137791.1:19670120-19971078 GCF_963383645.1 Muscardinus avellanarius
CTTGCAGCGTGCACCAGCATCTTAGGTCTGCTAGGTCTGCCGGGGCGGGGTATCCTCAGAGTCTGTGGCAGGGTCCTAGAAAGTGCATTCCTAGCAAGTTCCCAGGCAGTATGGATGCTGCTGGTCCAAGAGCTGTGCTGAAGGGAGATGTGAAAGCTCAGGCTGGATGAATCCTGCGGGAGCCCAGGCGGAGGCCCGCTAACCAGGCCCGGGGTGCGGGGGCTGCCACTCCCAGGGCCCTCAGGAGCCTTTGGAGTTGGAGTTCGGCTACAGAAATTGGGATGTCCTGGATGAATTCTGAACAGAAGAAATGATTGGCATCCCCTTCCTGTGAGCTTGGTAGCAGAGGAAGAAGGGGCTGCTAGTGGTAAGACAGGCCGAGGGCCACGGCTGGGCCGGTGGGGGATTCTCTGTCTCAGGGATGCAATCTGGAGATCTGTTCAGCAAGGAAGGGAGGAAGGAGGTAGCAGGTGAGGGTGACCCCGCATTCCTTCAGCAGGGGTGGGACATAAAGGAGAAATCAGGGCAGATGCTGCTTTTGGGGAAAAACTATGTTATTTTTAAACTGAGTTCAAATTGCTTTCTTCCAAAGAGCTTGCTGTCTATCCCGTTTTTTCAAAACAAAGGGTTTATGTAATTTCCCATGCCTTTTTTGTTGTTTTTGACTTCAGTGTCTGAGATTTTCGTGATTTTAGACTTTGTCCCCCATTTAAACGCTTGTCTCCCAAATGGATTTCCTCTTACACTGAGGTTTAAGTAAAGGAATATTGCCAAGTGTGGCACATGGCAGTGATTCCAGCACTTGGGGTGCCGAGATGGAGGATTGTAGGTTCGAGGGGAGTATGGGGTCATTTAGGGATATTCCTTCAAAAATAAAAGGGGCGGAGAGTGTAACTTAAACTCTTCTGGGTCGAATTCTTTCTTTCTCACACACACACAGACACACACACAGACACACACACGGAAAAAAAATTTTAAGAAAAAACACTTAAGCTGGGTGTGGTGGTAGATGCCTGTGTAACCCTAGTACTTGGGAGGCTGAGATAGGAGGATCACAGGTTCGAGACCAGTCTCAGGAATATAGTGAGGGCCTCAGCAAATTAGTGAGACCCCGCTTTTTTGGTTTTTAAAGGGGGTATAGCTCAGAGGTAGAATGCCCCTGGGTTCAGTCCTTAGTTCACCTACCCTCTCTTCCAACAACGACTTCAACAATAATACTTGGCCCTTTCAGACCAGGATTGGCCTGCTGGATGGTTTTGTTACATGTTACTTTCTATGTGCTTTTAGCAAGATACCCCTAATTACATCGGACTTCAGCACAACTCTTAAACAGTTTTTTGGGGGTCAGATATCAGTTTCTAATTGATCATCATGAATGCTCTGCTTATTTTCAAAGCAATATGTGCTTATTGTAAACAATTTGCAACCTGAATGATTATAAAATAAAAATCAGGCAGGGCTGCACAAGCAGCTCAGCGGTAGGGCACATGCTTAGCATGTGTGAGGCCCTGGGTCTGATCCCAGCACCAAAAGGACAGAACAGAGCACAACACAGCTGTGTGAAGTATCCGTAAGATGCCTTTAGAACTTGTGCTCCAGCAGGGCATGGTGGCACCTGCTTGTAATTCCAGCGAGGCTGAGACAGGAGGATCACAGCTCGCTGACAGCCTTGGCTACTACTTAGGGGTCCTTTGCAACTCAGTGAGACCCTGTTTCAAGATAAAGAATAAAAAATAGGGCTGGGATAGGAGGTAGAATGCCCCTGACTTCCATCCTCAGTACTACAAAAACAACAACAACAAAGAAAAAAAAAAAAGAACTTGCGCTCCCTCAGTCCCTGCAAGGCTTGCCCCAGTGCATGTTGGAGGGGAGCCAGACATGTCCGGACCAGGGCTGCAGCTCTGTAGGCCTGTGTGTGGAGTGAGGTGACAGATAGTCTCCTACCTCAGTATCTGGCTGCACCCCTATTTTTTCTTGGGGCCAGAAGACTGGGAGAGTCAGTAAGCCCCATGGGAGTGGAAGAAGGCGGACCTCACTGAGGAGGTGGGCTGCACACCGGGCCCACAGTGGAGAGAGCCATGTTCTAGGTTGGATGGCGTGCTGTGCTCATCCATGTCGTCTGGATCTATCCTGTCAAGCCTTCAGAGAGGGAAGAGGCCAGAAGCAGCAGCTTCTGCAGGGCCCTCTGGCTCTGTCTGCGTTCCCCTTCCTGCTCTCTTTGGAGAGAGACTTGAGGCGGAAGCCACCAGCTTGTCCCTCAGAGGGAGAAGCAAGCAGTGGATGGAGGTCATGACAGGTCAGCCTGCCCTCCTGGGTGTGTGTGTCAGCAACCGCAGGGAAGAGCAGGGCAGATCCTAGAGGAGGAGCCGCAGCAGATGTCCAGGGAAGCGGGGTGCCATGCTGAGGAAGGCGTGCCAGCTGGTGCCCACAGGCATCTGCCGGAGAGCAGCGTGGATTCAGCCCTTGGTCCTCTGCCTCAGGGAGCTCCAGAGAATGAGAGAGCAAAGAAAAAGGGCTCAGGTCTTGAATTTCATAGTCCGAACCTTAATCCTACAGAGTTAGGGAATAATTGTGGCGACCTTACTTAGGACCCAGAAACTATTGGAGTCTAGGTGTGGTGACTTCTTTGTTTGTATATATGTGTATACGTACATGCCTATGTACCAGGGCTTCATCCCAGGGGTGCTCTACCTCTGAGCTGTACCCCTGGCTCTTCTTATTTTGAAAAAGTCTCACAGAGGTGCTGAAGCTGACCTAGAATTTGCAGTCCTCCAGTTGTTGCCTCCCAAGTACTAGATTTATAGGTGTGCGCCACCATGTCTGGCAAGGACCAATTCTTTTTCTTTTTTTTTTTTTTGGTGCTGTGGATTGGATTGGGGGGTCTCATACATACCAAGAACATGCTCTACCACTGTGCTATACCCATATCCCCTTAGCCATTTAGTTTTTATTTAGTTGTGAAATGTCTTGCAGAGGTGCCCAGGCTGGCCTTGAACTTGTGATCCTCCTGCCTTAGGCTCGTGAGAAGCTGGGGTTACAGGCATGTACAGTGCTAACGTAGTTCATTTAATTCTTGGCCAAACTAGGACACTATGCCTGTTTAGGGTGAACAGGATCTGGTAAGTCAGGATATAGGACCATCTTACATATTGGGGATGTTGGCATATACACATTAAAAATTGGGGAGCTACTTTTAGGGCCTATCTTTCTCAGGGCCCTGATCTGTGTTCATATAAAGACCATTTCTTTTTTTTTCTTTTTTTAACAAATAAGAATATAATAAGCCTTAAATCAGGACTGTTTTGCCATGCCAAATATTTTACTGTAAGTATTGTTAATGGCTTTATTGCATTTCATCTAAGTATACCATGGTTTTCTTTATAAATTGGCATAAAACTACTCATCTATTCTTTCCAGCTATTTCCTACTCTATATGGTAGCAAAAATAGACAAATCATTGTGTGTGCCTAGGTATTTTCATTGAAGTCAATTTCTTAGAAATACATGAACTGGATCAGATTTGTACAGTTCTTGATGTGTATTGCCAAACTTCTAGGCATCTGTTTGAAATCTGAGTTTTTTATTTTGTGTGTGGTACTGTGGATTGAACTTGGGGCTATTCCATTTCCGAGCTGCATCTTCTGAGGCTGAGGGCCTTACTAAATGGCTGAGGCTAGCCTCGAACCTGCAATTCTCCAGTCTCAACCTCCCAAGTACTGGGATTTTTCAGGTGTGTGCCAGCACACTTGGTTTAAAATATGAATTTTTACTTTGAAAAACTCTGACAAGCCAGGTGTGGTGGCACATGCTTGTAATCCCTGTGCTTGGGAGGCTGACGCAGGAGGATCGCACAGGCTTGAAGTCAGCCTCAGCTACTTAGGCTCTCAGCAATTTAGCGAGACCGTTTCCAAATAAAATGTAAAATAGGTCTGGGAGTATAGCCTGGAGGTAGAAAAGCCTCTGGATTCCATTCCAAGTACCACCAAACAACAACAACAACAAACTTGACAATTGTATCAGTTGTGAAGTAAATTGTTTTTAAAAAGTTACTGCATGGTGGCACACGCTTGTAATCCCAGCTTTCGGGAGGCTGAGACAGGAAGATCACGGTTGGCGGCCAGCCTCAGCTACTACTTAGTGAGGCCCTCCACAATTTGTTATCACTTTACATTTCTCCTGTGGACTTGAACTAAAAAGGGGTGGAGCAAGGAAGTAATACCTTCAATGGAGAGACTATTTTCCCTTTTTTTTTTTTTTTTTTTTGCAGTATTGGGGATGGAACCAGGGGCATTGTACCTCTGAGTGACACTCCCCAGCCCTATTTTTTATTCTTTATTTTGAAACCGGGTCTCACTGAGTTGCAGAGGGCCTCACTAAGTAGCTGAGGCTGTCCGCAAACCGTGATCCTCCTTTCTCAGCCTCCCGAATGCTGGGACTACAAGCGCGCGCCACCACGCCTGGCTTACTTTCACTTCTAATACGTCCTTTTTCAAATTAGCTGACAGCGAATATCTTCTAGCAGTCAGATTATGCTGAATTTTATCAGGGAGTGTGTGCAAGTATCTGACTCTAAAAATTTTTGTTTTACTGATCGTTCGCACAATAATTAAAAGATCAAGTGTTGAAGCTGTGTGAGGTTGTGCACACCTATCGTTCCAGTACTGAGACAAGGATTGCAGCCTCCTCAACCTAATGAAACACTCAGCAACCTAGCCAGGCACTGTTTCAAAACAAAAAAACAAATAAGAGTTGGGTGTGGTGGCACATGCCTGTGCACACCTGTAACTCCAGTACTTGGGAGGCTGAGACAGAAGAATCACAGGTTCGCAGGTTCACGCACAGCCTCTAGTAGTAAGACGCTTATCAACCTAGTGGACACCTTGTTTCCAAATAAATAAAATCAGGCTGGGGGTGGGGTGCAGCTCAAGGCAGATTGCCTTTGGTTTTAATTACTAGTACCACCACAACAAATAAACAAACCCAAACAAACTTGAAGTGCAGCTGGGAGATGGAACGCCCCTGGCTCAGTCCTTAGTAACACACACACACACACACACACACACACACACACACACACACAATCAAGTATTGGGCACGTTAAGTGTGTGTAGTTTGTAATTTTTATGAGAAACATGATTGTCTTTGATAGTTGTACAGCGTCATGGAGTGCTGGTAGCATTTTTCAAGAAGCCTGTATATATTTTATCATCCATGTGAAACTAGCACGTTTATAAAAGTGGGTTCTTCCCCAGTCAGCTCTACAGCCGACCAGCTAGTTAGAGAGTACTACTTTGTGGCAATGGTTGTCAGCAAAAACAGGTCTTCCTTAGCTCAGCAAGAACTAAGGCTGAGAAAGAAATCTGCTTTGCAAGAGCTGCGGCTAGATCCCTGGGTCAGATGACTGGAAGGAGCTTTGTAAAGCCCGTGTGCTAATTGGCTCAATCCTGTCTAATATCTGATTGCAGCCGGACACTTCTCAGCCGGAGATGTCCAATACCGACTAGGTTAGGACTTGCTCTGGGGGAGTCGGACCAGTTTGCGAGCAAGAAGAGACCTCTGGAAAGTTCAAGTGTGGAGACTTCCTGGTTGATGAGAGAGCATTCCTGAGTTAGTCACAGCTCAACGAGTCTTTAAAGACTCAAACGACCCAGGAAGCATTTTCTTATATTTTACATATGACAGACTGTAGTCCATTTCAAAATGACATGCATGTTAAATTGTAACAGTCCGGGATAAGCTAAGTGGAAGGAACACCATGAATAATATTGACTTGTTCCTTTAGACCCTTTAGGACTAAAATTTGATCAAACAGGTAAGTTTATACGTTTTTTTGGTACCTCTCAGATATACACCAAGCCTTTTTTATTTTTTCATTTTGAAGCAGTCTTGCCACAATGCTGAGGTTAGCCTCAAACCTGCAATTCTTGTGTCTCAGCCTCCCAAGTACTAGGATTATAGGCGTGTGTGCTACCACACCCATAAGAATTCATGAAGTGTGTGTGTGTGTGTGTGTATGGTGCATGGTACTGGGGATTGAACTCGGGGGCATTCTACCTTTAAGCTACACCCCAGCCCTAATTTTAAATTTTTATTTGAAAACAGTCTCCCTGAGATGCTAAGAGTCTCACAAAGTTGCTGAGGCTGGCTTCTGAGCTCCAGTTTTAGCCTCCCAAGTACTGGGATTGCAGGCATGCCCCACCATGCCTGGCCTGAATTTATGAATTTTGAAGCATCACTGAATCTAGAAACCACAGGGCTGAAGTTCTGCTTTTAGACATCCCCATTTACAAATGACATGTGCAGTGTTTCCTTTCTGCCTTTTTTTTTTTTTTTTTGAGGTACTGGGGGTGGAACCCAGGGACATTCTCCCAACGAGCTCCACCCTTAACCCTATATTTTATATTTTATTTTGAAACAGGGTCTCACTGAATTGCAAAGAGCCTAAGTCGCTGAGGCTCGAACGTCCTGTCTCAGCCTCCCCAATGCTGGGATTACAAGCGTGTGCCACCACACCTGACTTCCTTAGCTCTATTTCATTCTATTTATTTTGAAACAGGGTCTCACCAAGTTGCAGGGGGCCTCACTAAGTAGCTGAGGCTGTCCCAGAATCTTAATCCTCCTGTCTCAGCCTCCCAAGTACTGGGATTAAGAGTGTGACACCATATTTTTATTATTATTATTATTATTATTATTATTATTATTATTATTATTATTACTTCTTTTTGTCCTTTGGTCCCAGACTAAACATTTATTGACATCGACTCCTAGTTGTCTTTGAAAGGTGTTTTGAGACTACTAGACATCAGTGGAAGTTATTTTAGGCTCTTCGGTTCTGTACTATGCAACTTTCAGTGCACAAAATAGTCAAAGCTGGTGTTTAAGATTCAGGTACTTTGAGCTTCCCAGAAATGGGTTTATGTATATGACATTCTGGGGCAAAAAGGTATGTGGTTTGTTTTCAAACAAGTCATCCGGGCAACCTTCCCTTCCCCCGACACTGTCATGTCTGAGCACTTTTATCTTAAAGTCCTTATTCTAGTAAAGGAAGTTACTACTAAGAGGTGAAAAAAATTTTTTCTTGAGTGCTAGAGATTGAACCGGGAAGCATTCTACCTTCGAGGTATACTCCCAGCCCTATTTTATTTCTTATTTGGGAACAGGGCCTCACTAAGTTGCTGAGTCTGGTCTTGAACCTTCAATCCTCTTGTCTCAGCCTCCCAAGGACTGGGATTACAGGCAAGGACTTCCACACCCCGATGAGGGTGTGAATTTGATTTCCTACCATTGTTACAAGCTGTGACTTTGGCCAATCAATGTGGCCAAATGATTTTCAGCAATCATTTCATATGAAGAACTGTGCTCTGATTAATGTAAGTTCATAAAAATAACTATAAAGGTTTGGCTCTTAAATGACTTAAAGTGATACTCACCTTTTGGTATGTAACACACTCCCCCGTTTTCACATATTACTGAATAAATCCTTAAAAGCCTGGCTAGTAGTAAAGCATGATATGAACTCCTTTTGCAGGTCGGACTTGTTTCTGATTTTTGAAAACTGAGGATGATGTGTTCATGTTTATTGACAAGAGGTGGCTCATTAAAGGTTGTTGGTTTCCTGGTTTTTCATGTGTAATGTTTGTTTATGGTTAAAAGTAAGGCAGAGGGAAGCCAGGTGTGGTGCATGCCTGTAATCCCAGTATTTGAGAGGCGCTGAGATAGGAAGGCTCAAGGCTAGTTTCAGCTATTTAGTAAGATTCGCAGCAACTTAGTGGGATCCTGTCTCTTTTTTTTCTTTGTAGTACTGGGGATCGAAACTAGGGGTGTTCGACCGCTGAGCTATACCCCTAGCTGTATTTTATTTTTTATTTATTTTATTTTATTATTATTATTATTTTTTTTGGTGGTACTGGGGTTCCTGGAAGCCCTCCTTCCTCCGGGCTACACTCCCAGACCTATTTTTTATATTTTTGAAACAGGGTCTCTTACGCCAGCACGGCTGGCTTCGAACCTGCGCGATCCTCCTGTCTCCGCCTCCCAAGCGCGGGGATTACAAGCGTGCGCCACCACGCCTGGCTTTATTTTTTATTTTGAAACAGGATCTAAATAAGTTGCGGAGGGCCTTGTCAGGTTGTTGTGGCGGGTCTCAAACCCGTGATCCTCATGTGTCGGCCTCCCAAGTACTTGGATTACAGGCATGTGCCACCAGGACTCACTAAGATCTCTAAAAATAAAAAATAGGCTACAGGTATAGCGATGGAATGACATTGTTGAATCCCCAGTACCCCCTACCCCATCTTAAAAGCAAACAAAAACAACAACAAAAAACTAAGGTAGAAGGGGAGACCCTGTGCTCTGAGGAGCTGTGGAAGTTCTAAGTGGAATCTGGAAGGGAACCAGGCCTTATCGCAGGTGGCTAGAGGGCCTGCAAGCCCATGCAAGCAGCTGCATCCTATCAAATAACTGTGACTTGATCAGTGTTACCATGAGAGCCTATCAAGTGATGTCTTGAATTGTATTTGTTCTGTGAATCTGGAAAGACCAACATTCAAAGTATGTGACTATGTGACCACCTGCATGACCTCTGGTGGGAACCGGGCAAAGCAGCTCTGTTCTAGTGCCAGTGGATGGCTCAGAATTGGAAAGAGGGTCTTTCTTTTTTTCTTTCTTTCTCTTTCTCTCTCTTCCTTCCTTTTTTTTTTTTTTTTTTTTTTTTTTTTTTTTTTTAGTACTGGGGTTTCTGGAAACTCTTCTACCTCTGGGCTGCGCTCCCAGACCTATTTTTTATATTTTATTTGGAAACAGGGTCTCTTAAGCCAGTGAGGCTGGCTTCGACCCTGCGCGATCCTCCTGTCTCCGCCTCCCAAGCGCAGGGATTACAAGCGTGCCATCACGCCCGGCTTATTTCTTTCTTTTAGCCCAGATACTTTACCATCTATAGGAGCAAAAGTGTGTGTGTGTGTGTGTGTGTGTGTGTGTGTGTGTGTGTGTGTGTCCAATTTTGATTTCTGGTGTAGTAGGAAAAAAGTTCTATTATAGCAGGGCACAGTGCTCACCAGCATAGTCCCAGCTCCTGGGAAGGCTGAGGCAGGAGGATTGCCCAGCCTGGGCAACATAGTGGGTGCTTGTCTCAACATAGAGACAAGCAGGTGTGATGGTGCATGATTTTAATCTCAGCATTTGGGAGGCTGATACAGGAGGATCACAGTTTGCAGACAGCCTCAGCTACTTAGGCCCTTGCAACTTAGTGAGACCCTTATTTCAAAAGAATGAAAAATAGTGCTGGGGGTGTAGCTCGGAGGCAGAATGCCCCTGGGTTCTATTCCCAGTAACACACACACACACACACACACACACACACACACACACACACACACGAAAGGTTTATTTTGAGCCAGAGATGTAGCTCAGTGGCGAATACTGGGCTGCCTGGGCCCAGCACTGCAACAAAACCAATTTGTAATATTTCATAGAGTAACTTAGGGTAAAATCATAAATTTTAACCGTGTGTAGAGACTGTACTGGTCATGTATATTGGATGGCACAAATGAGGTTTTGTGTTGGAATATATTCAGTTAAGAATGGCCATCTTGAACATGTAAGACCTGTTAAACTGATTTGTGGGCATAGGTGGAAGGGACCAGGGTACAGAAATGTCTGTATTTAGTCCATATCTTTTTTTTTTTTAATGATACTGGGATTGAACCCAGGGGCATTCTACCTCTGAGCTACTCCCCCAGCCCTAATCTTTTATTCTTTGTTTGGATACAGGGGCTCACTGAGTTGCAAAGGGCCTCACTAAGTAGCTGAGTCTGGCTGTGAACTGTGATCCTCCTGTTTCAGCCTCCCAAGTGCTGGGATCACAAGTGTGGATCACCATGCCTGGCTCTGAGTCCTTTCTTCTTACCTCCTGCCGTTTCTTTGCTCAACCCCCCATGGTCTCATCTTCTCCTCTCCCCAGGCTTGTGACACTTGTCCTCACCAGGGTCACACCCAACCTCAGGAGACACCGTGCACACACTACTTGACCTTCACCTCTCTGCAGCACACGTACCGAAGGTCACGCCTGTGTTCCTGAAATGCTCTGCTCTGCTCTGTTCTGTTCTGAAGGGCCCTGGAGTGTTGAGTCTATGCTGAAGAAGGTTACCTTTTGCTCACCAGTCTTATCTCCCCACAAATAACCAAGATAGAAGCCGGAGAGTTCAGGTTGTGCCGGAGGTTGAAGAGAAAAGGGGTCTTAGGGTTTTTTTTTTTTTTAAGCTGGAGGATCCTGTGTGCTCCTCTGGTCGAAGGAGTATTGAAGTCTCTTCTTTCATTAAATGAAGATATACTTGGCACCGCATTTGAATGAGCCAAGGTGGGGTGTAAACCGATTGGATTAGGAAAGTATTTTCAAGGCTGAAGACAGCATGGCGTATTTTCAGAATCGGAAGCAGCCTGGGCAAAACTTCAGGCAAGGGCGGAGATGGAGCTTGGGAAGGTGAACCTGGGTCATTATCTGGGCGCCCTGGAGGGACGGCCAGGGCGGGGCAGGAGATGCTGAGTGAGTGTTCCCGCCAGACTCTTGAAGGCTGCGATCAGGGAATCTGGATTCTGGGTTACCCTTGCTCTCTTGGCAGTAGGTGGGCAGGAATGGAAAGGCCTTGGTCTCGCCCTCAAAGTCCCCCTTGTCCTCTTTACTTCCCCCAAGCCACCTGATCCCATGAGCATTGAATTTCTGGCACCCGAGTATGCAGCCTCGGGAGCAGTGATAGCCTTAACTGGGGTCTTCTAAGGACAGATACATTGTAGGTGCCTTGGGGGCTCACTGCTGATGGGGAGCCACAGAAGCAAGTTGGGGTTGGTTTATGTGACGCACAGACCCCTGAGAGTGACCCTCTGTGATCTAGAAGGTAGAGGAGGATATTAGGAATTAGGGGCCTGGACAAAATCAGGGCTGCATTTAAAACCCATGTAGTCCCCACCATGAGGAAATGCTATGGGAACCTACCTGAGTTTATCAGCTGTTCTTGTCCCAGCCTCCTCTCCCTCCCATACCCACAAACTAGACAAATCCCCGGGAGTCCATCTAGACACCACCATAGCGCTTTGTGTTTCGTTTTGTGTTTTAGATTAAGCATATGTGAGGTCAAGTGTCTGAGTTCAAGTGAAACTACGAAGGGAAACTTGTGTGTTTCTGTCTGCCCAGACCTTGAGGAGTTTGGGGGCAGGGCCAGGGGCCCGGGGATCAGCAGATTGGGCAGAACAGGCAGACCCACATGCTTTATTTTTTAATTTTTGGTGGTACTAGGGGTGGGACCCAGGGGTTTTCTATCTCTGGGTTATACTCCCAGATCTATTTTACATTTTATTTGGAAGCAGGGTCTCACTAAGTTGCTGAGAGCCTCACTAAGTAGCTGAGGCTGGCTTCGAACCTGTGCGATCCTCCTGTCCCAGCCTCCCAAACGCGGGGATTACAAGCATGTGCCACCATGCCCGGCCACGTGCTTTACTTATTGTGTGTGTATGTGTGGTGCTGGGGATGGAACCCAGGGACACTCTACCTTCAAGCTCCCCCCCCCCCAGCCTATTTTGTTTTTTATTTGGAACAGGGTCTCAGCGAGTTGCCAAGGGCTTCGCTAAGTTCCCGAGGCTGGCCGCAAACCTGCGATCCTCCTGTCTGTTTTTACCAGCTTTGCTTTTACCAGCCTCTCCTCTGTCTTTTTATCCACACTTGGGAACGTTCCATGCGTGCAATTTGAACAATGGCTTCTCAAGAGTCTGCATTATTTTAGCATATATTCACGCTTGCTCCCTCTTGTTGGTCAAAATGGGAAGAAATATTCTGAGGTATTTGCTGTGAGCTGTTGCTATGGGTCCTTTGCTCAAGTCTAGCTTTCCTCGGAAGCCTGAGTATTTTGGTATGCTTGAAAACGGGGGCAGTTCATTGTTCGTTAGATACAACTATACAGCAACATCTGGAGAACCCCCCCATGTAGAATAACCCGGGTCTAGATTGGCACATCAATTAATATCGAATAACAAGTATGATGGCTGCCATCAACACATCTGGTTTTTGCAGCTGCGGCAGCAGCTTGTCTCGGCTAATGACGCTTTCACTGAACTGAGGATGTTTGTGAAAACGCAGGGTGGTAAGTGCTCAGTGGACAGCGCCTCCCCTTGTAGCAGCACCAGCTTTTGGGTGTGAACCCTAGGAAAAAGAAGCGATTTTTCTAAGTATATATTTTCCTTTCCATCTTGTGGAACTTGATATAATGCTAACCTTAAATTCAGCATGGTATAATTATTATCTAAGCAGTATTTTGTCTATTATTTGGTGGTACTGAGGATTGAACCTAAGGGCATGCTATTCCTGAGCTACATTCCCAGCCTGATTTTGATTTTTGTAGTACAAGGGATGGATCCCAAGGGATGGATTCTACCTCTGACTACTCCTAGCCCAATTATATTCTTTTTTTTTTTTTTTTTTTTTTTTTTTTTTTTTTGGTGGTACTGGGGTTCCTGGAAATCCTTCTCCCTCTGGGCTACACTCCCAGACCTATTTTATACTTTTTATTTGGAAACAGGGTCTCTTAAGCCAGAGAGGCTGGCTTTGAACCTGTGTGATCCTCCTATCTCCGCCTCCCTAAGCATGGGGATTACAAGCGTGTGCCACCACCCCCAGCTTCTTCTCCTTTTTTAAACAGGCTCTAAGTTGCAGAGGGCCTCACTAAGTAGCTGAGGCTGGCTCAAATCTGATCCTCCCGTCCTATCCTCCTAAGAACTGGGATTACAGGTGTGTACCACCATACCTGGCTTGTCAGTGGGTATTTTTACATAAGTAGGCCAAGTCTCACTTGGTTATGTTTTCTGCATATTATTTTAAAAAACATTTTTAAAAAAAATACTAGGGTTGAATCCCAGGCCAGGTACATACTAGGCAAGCACTTTATTACTCAGCTACTTCTCCAGCCCTTTTGAAATTTAAATTTTATTTTGAGACAGGGTCTTTCTAAGCTGCTCAGGCTTGCCTGGGACCTGCATCTTCCTGCCTCAGCCTCCTGAGTAGCTGGGATCCTGGGCATGCACAACTGCCTTTGTTCTCTACGTATTTTAAGTGAGATTTTTAGAAATTCCTTGTTAGTGCAGCATCGATTTGAAACTAAAGAGACCTTGGTCACCTGGACCAGTCCCGTGTTGCCCAATCAGGTGTCGGGGTAAATCGAGACAGACTGGTCTGCACAGGGCCATTTAGCTGGGCGGTATCAGAACTCAGGGCCGTTTGCATTTTCATTTCCCATTTGAAACTGTGCCAGAAACACTAAAGGCTTAATCTGCAAACCAGTGACAGGAGTCCTTTAAAGCCAGGGCATTCCTGTTGGTCCAGGTGACAGGTGCCAAGCGACACTCGGAGCCTCAACTGTGGCTGCCAGGGCTTACGCCAGGTGTTTTTCTATTAGCAATTAAGAAAGGTGTGTTCTTAATGAGCAGAGAGATTTTTTTTTTTCCAAATCTCTGTCTTAGATGCTATAACAAAATAGTGCAGGCAGGAGGCTCAAGACGACACCCATTTATTTCTCACTATTGCGGAGACTGGAAGGTCAAGAAGAAGGTATGAGAATAACTGGCTGGGGCGGAGCTCCATCGTGGCTGGGATTTCTCCCTGTGTCCTCGTCTCTTGTAATGAGGACATCAGTCCCATCACCAGGTCCTGCCCTCACGGCCGCATCTAAACTTTAGTACCTCCTGCAAATACCAGGCCCCTCCTCCAAATGCCAGCACACACAGGCGGGGGCGGCAGCATGTGGGTTTGTGGGAACACCAGTATTTACTTCCTGGCACCCAGTGGGCTCTCTGGTAGAGCATGTCTCCAGTTGAAGAGAAGATCTAGTGTATCAGCAAGACGTATTCATACTCACAAGTAACCAGAGGTGTGATTCAACATATCTGAAAATATCCAGAGAGGATGAGCTTGGACGTTGAACGTTTTTCTCTACCTGCTTGTCTGGTTCGTTAAGCCAGTATTTATTTATTTTACTGGGGATGGAACCCAGAAGCATTCTGCTCCGAGCTGCACCCTAGCCCTATATTTTTTTTTTCTCTTGAAACAGGGCCTCACTAGGTTGCAGAGGGCCTTGATAAATTGTTGAGACTGGCCATAAAGCTGCAATCCTCCTGTCTCTGCCTCCTAAGTACTGGGATTAGAGGTGTGTACCACCATGTTTGGCCAAGCCAATGTTTATTTGAGCGTGTCTCATCAGTCAGGCTGTTTGGTAGCTAATATTAAAGTCATATACTAATAGTTAATTCTCTTAAAATTTTATGCAGTTTCTCTGAGGTGTGGTGCATGCCTATGATCCCAGCATTTGGGAGGCTGAAACAGGAGGATCCCAGATTTGAGACTAGTCTCAGCAATATAGGAGACTGTCAGCAATCTATCAAGATCTTGTTTTAAAACAAAATAAAATAGGCTGGGGGTTAGGTTGGAGGTAGAATGTTCCTGGTTCAATTGCCAGTTACACACACACACACACACACACACACACACACACACGATATCTAAATTCATTCCTGGCTTTTGGTGTGTGTGTGTATGTGTGTGTGTGTCCGTGTGTCCACACACTAAGGCTGTACTCAAGCCTGTGATTCTCCTGTCTCAGCCTTCCAAGTGCTGGGATTACAGGCATGTACCACCACCCCCAGTCTGTTTTTCTTCTTGAAGGAAATATTGTAAGCATGCATAGTATCTAGAGAATAACATAATGAATACCTACCTACCTAAGGCGTTCATACCTGCCCTTATCAGATCTTAATATTTTAATAACATATAAAAATATTTTTGTGGTACTTGAGATTGAACTCGGAGGCATTCTACCCCTGAGTTATACCCCCAGACCTTTTTTAAGTCTTGTTCTGCAATAGTTTTGCTAGGTTGCTGAGGGGTCTTCCGATGTTGCCGAGGCTGTCACTGAGCCTGGGCTCCACCTCTTTTGGCCTCTCAATTGCTGGAATTACAGGTGCGTGCCAGCACGCCCAGCTAAGAAGAGTCTGAAATATGAGAACCAAACATCACTGGCTGTGGAAGATCTCTGTCTACCACTCTCCTCCCGTGTCTCTCCTCCCCTTTCTGGAAATAACCACTGTCCTACTTTGGGGGTTTATCATTGTTATGCATGTTTTTCCTACTTATGTATGAATTTACAAGCAATATAAATGTCATTTAAAAATTTTATGAATGTGGTAGAGCATGTGCCTGGTATGTGTGAGGCTCTGGAGTCAACCCTCAGCGCTGAGAAAATAAAACATCTGATGAAAAGAATAGAAAACTGTATTTTCCGTACCTCTAGAGAACAACGTGTTTTGAGATTTGCTCACATTGACACCTGGCTGCAGTTCTCAGGTTATTCCACTGTTGGGTTTTCTGCAGTGTACTAGCGTGTACTAGTATGTTCTCCTGTTGCCAGGCACATTTTGGGATGTTTCTAGAACTTTCCTATGGTACATGGCAGCGTGGACATTCACGTACACGTCTGCTCGCTCATGTGCGAGTGTTTCTGTGTACCTACCTAAGTGCAGGTTCGCCTCCGAGGTCCTCTGCAGCTGTACTAGGTAGCACGTCTTCCTCTCCCTCGGAGCCGTCGCCTGCTCCCCTGTGGTGTCTCAGTGAATTCGTTGATACATACCTTTTCCAATTCTTACTATTGTTAAGCCTAACAACTTTCGCGCACGTGATGGATATGAAGTGATTCCTTACCCTCTCATTGATGCCGTTCTTCCAGAGAGCAGTGCTATTCCAATATATTTTTACATAGTTACGGGCCTTCGGGTTTCTTTTTGAACCGCCTGTTTATAATTATCGATGGTGGGAGGGGAGACTCGTGTCCCATTGTTGACTCCAGTTATCAGCATCGATTGATGTAGCCTTCTCATTTCTTCATGCTTGTAGTATGTTGTAGTATTGTAGTATGTAGTATGTTGTAGTATTCTTCATGCTTATAGTATCTGTGAAATCATCAGAGGCTGAAACAGTATCAACAGCTTTTATCTCTGCTTATCTTCCACCCATTCTAACTCTCTGGAACGTTTTTTGGTAGTGACACTAGAGATTGAATCCAGGGGCATTCTATTCCTGAGCTATACACCCCCCCCCCCAAGTTATTTTCATTTTGAAACAACCTTGCCAGGTAAACATATACTGGCCTTAAACTTGTAATCCGCCTGTCTCAACCTCACAAATACTCCGATTACAGGCGTTCTCCAACACACTTGGCTAAGCTTTTAACTTCCTTTCCAGTTATTCACTATATGGTCTTTTCGGCCTTTTTTACAGAACCTAAAAGCAACTCAGTTGTATTTTTCTTCCTGCTCAGTTTATTTTGAAAGCAATCTTTTCTCATATTGTGTCTATAGAAATTTCAAATTAGCTATCTGAGTACACAGAAACTACCTACATTTGCATACAAATTATTGAATGCCAAAGAAAGAATACTTATTAATATCAATATTTAAACCAACATAAGAGCTTTTCCAAATTTTAAAATTGTTTTTCCACATAAGCCAATTTATATTTGATATTTAGATTATGTAGATATATAAAAACAAGTATTCATCAGTGGATTATAAGATGAACTAGCACAGAAGTACCCTCTTTTCTGGATATAATTAAATTTTTAGAGGCAAAGTAGTTTATTAGTTTTTGGTGGTACTGGGGATGGAACCCTTCTCCGGGCTATACTCCCAGACCTATTTTATATTTTTATTTAAAAAAGGGTCTCTTAAGCCAACGAGGCTGGCTTCGAACCTGTGTGATCCTCCTGTCTCCACCTCCCAAGCACGGGGATTACAAGCGTGCGCCACCATGCCCTGTGATTGGCAAAGTGGTTTAAATGGGAGTCAGTAAGCTGACTTGCTAATCAAATAAACTAGACAAACAAAACTCAATGTTACAGGTGCTAAGGATTCATAAAGATTTTTCCCATTTTTTAAATGGAGAGGTGTGTGTTCTGTGTGTGTGTGTGTGTGTGTGTGTGTGTGTGTGTGAGAGAGAGAGAGAGAGAGAATTAATCACTTCTAATCTATAGCGTAAGCTCCTTACTCAACAAAAGGCCCTGAGGCAAGATGACTAGAGGTGGCAAAGTTGAGCAGAGGGCACCTGTCTGTCCTCCAGTTGTCTGTCCACACAACCTTGTTGGCGAGGTAGACTAGGTTATCTAAATCTCAGCGGCCCCAGCTGTTGACCCGGGCCTTTACGTGACATTTTGCGTTGTGATGTTTTATCTTGTTCTGTATGGTTGCTACACTGTTTTCGTAACTGGGGCAAAGTGTGTGGTTCAGCTAGTCTGGAGGCATGATGTACCTCATCAGAATCAAAGATTTTTATTTATTCTCCTGCCAAACACAACTAATTTCCATCTACCATTATTATTATTTTTTCTATTATTTTTTGCAGTACTGGGGATTGAACCCAGGGGCATTATACCTCCACACTATACCCTCAGCCCTATTTTTAATTCTTTATTTTGAAATAGGGTTTCTATATAATAGAGCCTCCCTAAGTTGCAGAGGAACTCACTAAGTATCTGAGACTGGCTGCAAATCTGTTATCCTCCTGTCTTAGCCTCCCAAGTACAGGGATTACAAGTGTGCACCACCATGCCTGGCTTACCATTATTTTATTTATTTATTTAATTTATTTATTTTTGGTGGTACTGGGATTCCTGGAAACCCTTTTACCTCTGGCTTACACTCCCAGACCTATTTTTTAAAAAAATATTTTTATTTGGAAACAGGGTCTCTTAAGCCAGCGAGGCTGGCTTCGAACCAGTGCCATCCTCCTGTCTCCACCTCCCAAGCGCGGGGATAACACGGCTATTATTTTATTTAAGTTGAGAAAAAAGCAGGTGCTGAGTATTGCAGAGCCTGCCAGTGGGACTAGATACCACTGGTCACAGCAGGGCCTGGGATCAGCCCTCGGGGCCCTCTAAGAAGGCTCTGCGGCTCCTGTCAGTCAGCTGGTATACCAGCTCAAATTCGGAGTTGTTCCTGCAGTTGGGATCTTCAATAATAAGTTGTTTTTGTGGGTCCTAGCTCCCACATAGTTTAGTTTTAGCTTTGCCATTTTTAACTTGATTACTCTTCTATTCAAACCTCATTTGCTTTCATCATCTCGACCCAGGGCTCTCCTGCTGTAATTAGTGAGCCAGAAATACAAAGACGTTTGTCCATCTCAACCTGGGATCTGAGTTAGGGGATGAAGGGGCTCTAATCCTTTCTTAGGGCTCATATATTTACTGCTTAAGTTGTCCAGGAATCACCAAGTTAAGGAATTAACATAAAAATAACCCAGAGTCAATGATAGCACCTTGCAGAAGCAAACCCATGGCTGTTCATGTGCTTCTCCCCTAAAAGCCTCCTGGGAGGTGAGAAGTGGATTCCATACACCTTTGTACATAAATATAAGTGTGAAACAAATAAAAGGACAAGTAGAGTCATGTGGGCATTTTTAACAGAATGTAAAAGTTGCCTACACAGTAGATTTTCAGCATCCTAAACAATAAATCTTAGAAAGGACGTTGCTTGTAGTGTTGAACCTATGCTCTCCTCTACTAACTTCACACAGGCAGTAACTTTCTCAACAAAACCTCCAAAGCTCAGGAAATTAAAGCAAGAATAAACAAGTGGGATGGCATCAAACTAAAAAGTTTCTTCTCATCAAAGGAAACTATCAGTAACCTAAAGAGGAAGCCTACAGAATGGGAAAGGATCTTTACCAGCCGCCATTCTGATAGGGGTCTAATATCCAGAATATACAAAGAGCTCAAAAGACTCTACACTAGCAAAACAAACAACCTAATCAAGAAATGGGCAAATGAACTAAATAGACACTTCACAAAAGAAGAGATACAAAGGGCCAATAGATACATGAAAAGATGTTCTTCATCACTGGCCATCAGGGAGATGCAAATCAAAACTACACTGAGATTCCATCTAACCCCAGTCAGAGTGGCAAGCATAAAGAAATCAAACAACAACAAATGCTGGCGAGGATGTGGGGAAAGAGGAACTCTTTTACACTGTTGGTGGGAATGCAAACTAGTTCAACCACTATGGAGATCTGTGTGGAGATTCCTAAGAAAGGTGGGAATAGATCCACCATATGATCCAGCTATACCACTCCTGGGTATCTTTCCAAAGGGGTTGAATTCAGAGAAATACAGCAACATATGCATACCTATGTTCATAGCAGCACAATTTGTAATAGCCAAAATATGGAACCAACCCAGATCTCCATTAACAGATGAATGGATAGCAAAACCGTGGGAAATACACACAATGGAATTCTATTCAGCCATAAAGAAGAACAAAATTATATCATTTGCAAGAAGATGGAAAGCCCTGGAGAACATTATGTTAAGTGAGATCAGCCAAGCACAGAAGAAGATACATGTTTCCTCTAATATGCCCAAACTAGGAAACACAAAGGATACCAGTGGGACTCCAGATATTAGAGGGGAAATACTAGCTAAGTTTGAATGGAAAGATAGAGAAGGAAGGTTGATCCTGATTAATGAGGGTCTACACCTGAACATGTGTAAAATTATGAATAAGACATGGTTAACCTGGACAACCATTGGTGGGAAGGGGGAAGGGAAAACGGGGGCGGGGGGAGAGGGCACCAAATATAGTTTAAATGTATACTATTTATGTTCAATAAAAAAATTGTTAAAAAAAAAAAAAAAGGACGTTGCTTGCCGGGCGTGGTGGCGCACGCTTGTAATCCCAGCGTTCGGGAGGCTGAGACAGGAGGATCGCGGTTCACGGACAGCCTCAGCTACTTAGTGAGGCCCTCTGCAACTCAGTGAGACCCGGTTTCAAAATAAAAAATAAAAAATAGGGTAGGGGGGTGTAGCTCGGAGGTCGAATGCTCCTGGATTCCATCCCCAGACCTGCGCAAAAAAAAAAAAAAAAAAAGTCGCCAGTTAGTGTTCTACAATTTTCAAATAATTGTAGTGTTCATTCTGCAGAGCATATATTTATTGAGCACCATGCTGTTCTGGGAAGCATACGGATATTGCCATGAGCTCCACCCATACGGAGCTGTAAGTGTAACAGAGAGAGAGGTCAGGCTTGAACACATATAATTAGAATGCAAACTATAAAATAAGAGCTGTTGCACATTTTTTAAGAGTGGTTTTGGGGTTGTAGGGGTTGTACAACCAGTGATTCATTTCACCTGAGAAATGTGCTCACTCAGTGAATATTTAATAGAGCCTCTCATGTGGTGAGAGTTGGGCAGACTCTAAGAGGGCCTAATATTAATTGTGCACCCTCCCATGTATTAGAAAGTACTTCATGTACAGTTAATCTCTATACCACGACTTTAATTCCCATAATACACCCATGTGGAGGATCCTATAATTACCCTCACTTAAACTTTTTATTGAAATTCAGAACACTCGTAGGGAAGTGCACTTTTTTTTTTTTATTGGTGCACTGTATTCATACATCATAGTGGGAAGTGCACTTCTAAGTGTATACCTGAATGGGTTTTCATGAATCGAACATACCTGGGTAACTGGCTCTCAGAAGAAAATCAGAAAACCATTAGATACTGCAGAAGTTCTCCTTATAGTCCCTTCCTGTTGTCCCCTCCAACTGCTGAAGAGTAACCACAATCTTGACTTCTTGTAGCAAGCATTCTCTTTTTTCCCTGCATATTTGTATATTTCTGGAAATGGGATCATAGAGTATGTCGTTGTTGTCTCCTCTCCCCTCCCCCTCCTTTCTTCTCCCCCTTTTCCTTCTCCTCCTCCTCCTTCCTTTTTTCTTTTTTCTTCCTTCCTTCTTCCTTTTTCTTCCTTCCTTCTTCCTTTTTCTTCCTTCTTCCTTTTTCTTCCTTCTTCCTTCTTTCTTCCTTCTTCCTTCTTTCTTCCTTCTTCCTTCTTTGTCTTCCTTCTCCTTTTTTTGTGGTACTAGGGATGGAACCCAAGGGCCTTCTACCTCTAGACTACACTCCCAGATGTAGTTTATATTTTATTTGGAAACAGGGTCTCTCTTAGTAGCTGAGGCTGGCTTTGAACCTATGTGATCCTCCTGTCTCAGCCTCCCAAGTACGAGGATTACAGGCATGTGCCACCACACCTGGCATGTTTTCTTCTGTTAATGTTCTGTGCTGTTGCATATAGTTGTGGTTTATTTATCCCCACTGTTGAATAATATTCCATTATCCCTGCTTTTTAGATGAGAAAACTGAAGGTGGGGGGTTAAAATAGCCCGTGATCTCGCAATTGGTAAATAACATATCATGGTGGCACTTGGTGTTTTCTGGAAACATGATTTTTAATGTTCTTCTGATCTATTCATATAAGTTCCATGCATGTGAACATCACGTTGACCTAACTAGTCCCCTTCTGATGGATATCAAGGTTGTTGCCAACATGTCATAATTTATAGTTTCCCATAAAAGAAAAAAATCTCAGTATTTAAAGCATTATTTGAGGTTTCCAGCCACTCGTGTCATTGACTATAATTAGTTTCATATAATTATAGCAGCTAGTAAAATGTTAATTTCTCCTGTGGTCGTCTTTGTAAGATAGCAGCTGCTAATTAAGGGTGGCATTTGTCTATTTATATGTGTTGTATATTTGCCTTATAAAACTATGCCGGTATTCTTATTTTATTCCTTTTATCTTATCTGCATCCTCGCCTAGCTACTGTTTTACAAGAAAACATCCTATAAGAAAATTTCAGTCTGGCCAGGTTTGAGGCCAGTCTGAGAAAAATAGGGAAATCTTATTTCAAAATAAAAAGGGCTGGAATAATGCCCTTGGGTTCAATCCCTAGTACAAAAAAAAAATTCATTTTTTCTATAGTCCAAAATTACATTCTGTGTCCTTGGGGGGGGTGGATGGGGGTCTAGTCTGCGTTTGACTTCCTGGTGGGTCCTGTAGGAGATGCTCCCCGGGTCTGTCAGAGCTGCCTCTGTGAAACATTCTCTACAGAAGCAGTTCACAAAGGAATTTCTGGAATGTGAATTATTTGAAGGTAGGATCTGTGCAGTGCTGACCATGGCTCTTACAGGTAGCAGGTGCTCAGTAAACATGAGGTTGCAGAAAGATGGACTGCTGGAGTCTCACCTGCCACCTTTTTTTTTTAAATTTATTTTTTAATTGGTGCATTGTAGTCATATATCATTCACATTGGAGTGCAAGACTTGAGAGGATATACAAGCACACATCATCCAATTAGCCCTCATCCAGCCCCCATCCCATTCCCTCCCCCTCCCTCGATCCCATGCTTGTTTGGTGATACATTTGTTTATGTACCTCCTGCATTTTAAAGAGATTCCATCCTCCACTATTCCATACCCTCTGATTGGTCACATTAGTTGCTTCACTATAGGGCCCTTTCTATAGCTCAACCTCTTCCTGTTGATTAGGGGAAGCATCTGATTTATATTTTTTGCGATATTTCTCTGTGCATGCCGCGTTGCAAGTACCGATCCCATTCTTGACAGCCCCAGTAGTGGCCTGGCTACCCGGTGGACTGATCTAGACCTTGCTGGCTCAAGCAGCGGCCTTGCCTCACGGGAGGCCCCAATTCTGGTCTCGCTGGCCCCGACACCAGCCTAACCCCTCAGCTGGCTCCGATCCTGGCCTCGGAGGCCGCAGTAGTGGCCTTGCCTCATGGCAGGCTCCAATGCCGGCCATTGGCCCCGGCCCCGGCACCGGCCTAACCCCTCGGCAGGCTCCAATCCCGGCCTCGGAGGCCCCAGCACCGGCCTAGCCTCATGGCAGGCTCCGATCCCGGCCTCTCTGGCCCCAGCACTGGCCTAACCCCTTGGCATGCGCCGATCCCAGCCTCGGAGGTCCCAGTAGCAGCCTTGCCTCCTCTCAGGCTCCGATGCCGGCCGTTGGCCCCAGCATTGGCCTAAACCCTCGGCAAGCTCCGATCCTGGCCTTGGAGGCCCCAGCACCAGCCTTGCATCACGGTGAGCTTCAATCCCAGCCTTGCTGGCCCCAGCACCGGCCTAACCCCTCGTCACCTGCCACCTTTTGTTTGGCCTTTATAATGTCATGGTTTATGGCTGGGGGGAGGCAGGATTAATTTTCTGATGCTCTTAACATGCTCACTGCTATACTCCAAAGAACTGACCACATAACTTAGAAGAAGGAAGATTTATTTGTTCAGAGTTTCTTTGGGAATTTTGGTTTCAGTCCATGTGAGGCCAAGGACTGAGGATCTCGGGACATGGCACTGGAAGCACAGAGAGAGGGAGAGGGAGAAAGAGAAAGAGAGAGAGAGAGAGAGAGAGAGAGAGAGAGAGAGAGAGAGAGAGAGCGCGCGAGAGCGCCCAAGGCTTCACTCTCACATCATGGAGGCCGGAAGCAAGAGAGAGGAAGGGGAGGAGGAACCATATATGGTTCTCAAGGCCGCACCTCCAGGAACCCCTCCTTAGCAACCAAGTCCCACCTCCAGCGTCACTAACTTGTTTCCGAGAGGGCTAGGGGGACATTGTAAATCGAGACCATCACACTTTTCTAATAGAATACCTGGAGTTTTTGTTCGTTTGTTCGTTCTCTCTCTCTCTCTCTCTCTCTCTCTCTCTCTCTCTCTCTCTCTTCCCCTGTTTGGTAATAGAGGAAGAGTGATCTAAGACTGTTATAGAAAACAAACATTTATAATGATTTTGTTAAAACTATGAAGTTTATTTTTCTATGAAACATTTGTTCAAGTCATACTGGGCACCATGCAATAGAAACATAAACATAATAATTCTACTCTTAGTTCAATGTATAATTTAGTGGGAGAGACAAACTCACGTGCACTTACAACTCATTATGGTAAATGTCTGCATAGCATGGACTCCCCCCCCGCCCAGCACCATTAGTGTGGACCCTGGAAGCTGAGGGTTGGGACAGCTGTCACGAGGATCTTCCTACAAGACATTACAGCAGGGCTGGCTCTTAAAAGAAGTGCCTAAATTCCTATTTAATCTTGCACCCAAACACACTGTTCCACCTCTTCTATTTTTTTTTTTTTTCGGTACTGGGGGTCGAACCCAGGGGCATTCTATCTCCGAGCTACACCCCCAGCCCTATTTTTATTCTTTATTTTGAAACAGTCTCACTGAGTTGCAAAGGGCCTCACTAAGTAGCTGAGGCTGGCTGCGAACCTGCAATCCTCCTTTCTCAGCCTCCCAAATGCTGGGATTACAAGCGTGCACCACCATGCCCAGCTTCTATTTCTTTCTTTTCCTTCCTTTCCTTTCTTTCTGTTCTTTCCTTTCTTTCTTTCTTTCTGAGCTATACTTCCAGACCTGTTTTTTATTCTTTATTTTGAAACAAGGCCTCACTAAGTAGCTGAGGCTGTCCATGAACCGTGATCCTTCTGTCCCAGCCTTCCAAGTACTGAGATTACAAGCATGCACCACCAGGCTGGGCTCTATTGCTTATTTCTACTTTAGCAGTACTGCCCGTAGTTACAATGTTGTTTATATTATTAGACCCTCCTGGTCTTTTACTTCATGCTATATAGCTCTTGTCTTAGATTCTTGTTTCCTTTATCTTTAAAAACCTTTCAGAATATAATTTTCTTTCTTTTCTTTCTTTCATTACAGGCCATCCCCTTGGTTTAGAAGCACAGTGATGGGAGTCATCTTTGTGGGTTTTTTTTTTTTTGGGGCGGGGGGAGGAAGGGGTTTACTTGGAATTAGACACAGGAGCATTTGACCTTCAAGCTACATCCCCAGCCCTTATTTTATTTTGAAACAGACCTTGCTAAGTTGCAGAGTGTCTCACTAAGTTGTTGGGGCTGGCTTTGAACCTGTGATCCTCCTGTCTCATCCTTCAACTCCTGGAATCACTACTGGCTCCTCTTTGTGTTTTAAGCGTGTGTCCTAGGGCCTGGCACATCATGGGGCTCAAACTTCTTTTGAACCAAACCGAACTGAATGGACTCTAATTGATCTTCCTTCTTCTCATTCCTTTTCTTTAAATTCTACCCAGCATCCTTACAATTATTAACTTATTTTTTCTGTGTGTCAATCCCTTAAAATTCTTTCATGACTCCTTCTGATACTCAAGACGCAAATGCACCTTTTGCACCCGGGTCTTTACTGTTGACCTAGCCTGCCCAGGTGCCCCTCATCCATCCACCATCCCGTGACACTGCACGCCAGGGTGTTGGGAATTCTTTGATATTCCTGTGCTGTCCTCTTCCAAATCGTGACTCCTGTCTTGTCTCAGACTGGGAGCCAGGAGTTAAGCTCATCCTTTTTTGTCCCCTGGTCAGGTGCTTCATAAACGTCAAAGGCAATGTTCCTCTCTGTGCTCTCCCATAAACATGCTCTCTGCTTCACATCTCTTCAGTTTTGCTTCTGTGGTTTTCCAAGAAAGACACACCCTCTCAGCAGCTGTATTGAAATGTTGTGCATTCTTTAATTAAAGGGCAGTTCAAGACGTGCCCTGTTTTTGAAATTTTCTCTGATCACAGCATCCTCAAATATTAGTCCCTACCTCTGAAGCTTGTTTATCCTTGGCCGTGGTACTTATTTAAGACCTGCTCTTATTATGTATATTTTGTTTTGTATATGTCCTTTCTCCTTAGGTTGTAAATGCTGAAGTCAGAGGTCATCTTGTAGACAACTTTGGATTTTTGTGTTGGAAAATAGAATTCCTGCCTTAATATTTATTTGTTGTTGAGTAGTAAGTAGTTCTGAGTCAGTACTTGGGAGGTTGAGACCAGAGAATCACAGGTTCAAGGACAGCCGCAACAATGTAGCAAGACTCTCAGCAATCTATGGACTCTTTCAAAACAAAAACAACAACAAAAATAAAGAGCTGGGTGTGGTTGCACATGTTTATAAACCCAGCATTTCAGGAGGCTGAGATTGGAGGATCACGGTTCACGGACAGCCTCAGCTACTTGGTGAGGCCCTCTGCAACTTAGTGAGACCCTGTTTCAAAATAAAAAATAGGGCAGGGGGTTTAGCTCGGAGGTCACATTCCATCTTCAGACCTGCAAAAAAAAAAAAAAAAGAGCTGGGTGTGTAGTTCATAGGTAGAATACTCTTGGGTTCAATCACAAAAACACAGAAGTATGTAGGTCTATTGGTGACACATTGTTTTTGTTTACCTTACTCTGAAAGTGTCTCTGCACTTTGTTCCAAAGGGTAGTTTTGCTGGGTATAAGAACCTGCAGTTGATAGTTCTTCTAGCACTTGAAAAATGTTGTGCTACTTCCTTTAGCACAAAAGTTCATGACTTCAGAAAATCCATTGTCCTTTATGTCAGTGTTCTTCAATAGACACTGTAATTTCATGCTGTTTTCAAGACTTTTTCCTTTGTCTTTAGTTTATAGAAGTTAATGTTATCATATTCTATTAATAATCCCAGATTTGGCATGGATTTCTTTTTTTTTCTTTTTTCTTTTTTTTTTTTTTTTGTGGTACTGGGGTTCCTAGAAGCCCTTCTACCTCCGGGCTACACTCCCAGACCTATTTTATATTTTTGAAACAGGGTCTCTTACGCCAGCATGGCTGGCTTTGAACCTGCGCGATCCTCCTGTCTCCGCCTTCCAAGCGCGGGGATTACAAGCGTGCGCCACCACGCCCGGCGGCATGGATTTGAGTTTTATAAATCAGAAGTTTGTATTATAAATCTGTTAATGTCTTTCACCACATCTGGAAGGTCTTCAGCTGTTATTTTTTCCAATTTTCTTTTAGTCCCTTTCTCTTCTCTTGCTGAGACTCCAAGGATGCAAATGTATCTTTTGCTATTCCATAGGTCCTGGGATCTTTGCCTATTTTCTTGGCTTCTTTTCCTTTGGTTGTTCACATTGAGTGAATTTTTTTACTCCAGTTCACTGATTCTGTCCTCTGTCACTACGCCCTACGATTAATCCCAGCAAATGAGGTTTGATTTCTGTTACTGCACTTTTCAGAGGTATAATTTGCTCGGTTATTTTTACAATAGTTTCCATTTTCTAGCTGGGTGTGGTAGCATACACCTGTAATCCTAGTACTTGAGAGGTTGAGACAGGAGGATCACAAGTTCTAGGTCAGCCTCAGCAACTTAGTGAGATCCTGTTTCAAAATGAAAAGGGTTGGGGGTGAGCTGGGCATGGTGTTGTATACCTGTAATACCAATGCTTGGGACGCTGAGAGAGGAGGACCACAGGTTTGAGGCCAGCCTCAGCAACTCAGTGAGACCCTCAACAATTTAGGGAGATTGTGCTTCAAAATAAAAAGGGCTATAGGGGTGTAGCATCCTTGGGTGCATTCCCCAGTACCCATAAAAGATGTCTGAGTTGTAGTATAGAGGTAGCGCACCCCTGGGTTTAATCCCTAGTACCCCACTCCCCACACACACTCTTAAATAACATTTGTCTCAATGGAATTTGTAATAGATCATTAAAGCACTTCTATGACAGCTGCTTTAAAATCTTAAAATCAGATAATTCAAACATCTGATTTATCTCAGGCTAGTTCCAGTTGATTGGCTTTTCTCGCACAAGTGGTGGTTTTCTTGGTTCCTGGTGTGACAGGTGATTTTCAGTTGTACTCTGGACCCTGTTGCCTATTTTGCTAGGGTACTCTGGGTCCCTCTTACATCTTCCATGTTAGCAGGCACTAAACTAGGCACTTACTTAGTTTAGTTCTAGCATGCAGGTCCTAGCTTAGGTTTGTGGAATGTGGTCCTAATGACGGTTCATTTTTGTGGGTTTTGTGGTAACACTGGAGATTGCTTGGTTGGCCAGATGTCCCTGGAGCTGGCTGTGTGGACAGCAGGGATTTCTCTAGCCTGGGGGATGGGGCTTCTCCAGGTGGGGAAGAGTCTCAGGCCTCCAGGGACTCAGAGGCTTCCCCAGGATGCCTCTGCGCAGTGGGGTCCTGGGGACAGACTTGTTCTTGAGCTGGTGTGCTGATGTGGGGCCTGTTATGCCCCACAGCTTACCTGATGGCTCTGGGGAAGGGAGAGGAGTCCCAGGCCCTTGATACCAAAGAGGCTTCCTGGGTTCTGCCTTTTGTTTTGGCTGGCCCCGCATACGGTGGGGGGCTGTCTGTGTGGTTGGGGTGTGCCTTAACTCCCCTACTTGCTCATTGTCAATGGGCCTTTGGACCAGTCCACCTTTCGGATGGTATAGAACTTGCTTGGTATTGTCAGGGCAACTCTTGTTTCTATTCAAGTTAGAAATGACCCTACCCGAGTAGCCTTTAGGATGGGAATTGGAAAATGGCAGAACTGGGTGGTGGTCTTTGGAGAGAGGAAATACGCGATACCCCTTTGTTGAGTTGTCAGGGTAATCCTGAGGTCACATCTTGGTTTGTTTTCTTATTATCTTTCAGATTTCTTCTTGGGTTGTCTCTTATGTTATTTCTTATATGTATTGGAATAAGGAGAAACAAGTCTATGCTATCTACACCATGTCGTTCATTCTTAAATGTGGGATTTTGGGAGGCAATTGAGAATGTCAGAAAACTGAAGCACTTTTCTACATTCAACATTGTATCATACAAAGTTGTAGGTAAGAAAACTTGAAAAACAGTCAGGTTAGTGGCTGGACTAGGAGTCCTATTGTTAGTTAATTGCAGAATCCAGACTAGAGCTGGGCTCCTGGTACAAGAAATCCAGTATTTCCTCACATGGTAGAAAAAATAGAACCCATGCTGTACCTCTCTGGGCTTTGAAATATTAACACACCAAAGAATTTATAACTCAGCATAGTGTGGTGGCCTATACCTGTATTTCCAGTACTTGAGAGGCCGAGATAGGAAACCACAGATTCAAGGCCAGCCATAGCAACTTGGTAAGACTCTTTCAAAATAAAATAGACCTGAGGTGTAGCTTGGAGGTAGAACACCCTTGGATTCAATCCCCAGTACCCTCTCCCCACAAAAAAAAAAAAAACTCTCACCAAACTTCATGTGGAAAGCTTATTCAAATAATAAAATATTCGCTGGGCGTAGTAGCGCATGCTTGTAATCCCAGCATTTGGGAGGCTGAGACCAGAGGATCGCAGTTCGCAGACAGCCTCAGCTACTTAATGAGGCCCTCTGCAACTCAGTGAGACCTGGTTTCAAAATAAAGAATAAAAAATAGGGCAGGGGGTGTAGCTCAGAGGTCTAATGCCTCTGGGTTCCATCCCCAGACCTGCAAAACAACAACAACAACAACAAAAAAAACCCAACTTTAATTTATATTAACTAAGATTAAATGACATGCTGTATTTGTCCCAATTTTAATACTAATTGTTTTGTAAAAATATAAAAGAATATGTCTTCTGTATTTACTATAAAATATTTGAGTGACCTTATAAAATATTTCTTCTTGCAAAAGAAAGTTCTATCACTGGCTGTCATCACTACTCATATTCCACTTCAAAGAAAGTAAACACTATAATTAAGCTTAGTGGCACCACCCAAACAAATTAACCACATACTTTGGCCTTCCATGGAGCTTTCTATCAGGTCACCTTTGTGTGCTCCACAGACACCAGCTGCCTCTCAACATAGTTCTCTATAAAGCTTTTTTCCTGCATCACACAGTTGGAGAAATACAGAACCCCGGAAGTTAACTAGGAAGATGTTTGGAAAATTGGATCAGAGTTGAAGTAATCCCCAGACTCTTTGGAGATCTGAGATGGGAGGTATTTACTTCTTTCCCTGAGATGCAATGAGAACTAGGCGTGGTGGCTATGCCTCTAATTCCAGCTGCCTGAGGCCTGAAGACGGCCAGTTGGCAGCCAGCCTAGTGAACTTGGTGAGACCCTGTCTCACAAAAAGACATAAACAGGGCTAGGGATGTAGCCGGGCGTGGTGGCGCACGCTTGTAATCTCTGCACTTGGGAGGCTGAGACAAGAGGATCGCACAGGTTCAAAGCCAGACTCAACTACTTAGTGAGACCCTGTTTCCAAATAAAATATAAAATAGGTCTGGGAGTATAGCCTGGAGGTAAAAAGCCTCTGGGTTCCACCCTGAGTACCCCCACCCCCCAAAAAAAAAAAAAAAGTGGTCCGTGAGTCTGTGAGTCTTGGCCTCTGTTGAATGCTGTTTGGGCAATGGTGACTGAGCATCTAAGAAGTAGAGCCCATGAGCAAGGGCTCCTTCTGCCTCTCTTCTCCCCCTGTTTTCTTGTTTCTACTCCTGTTTTTTTCTTAGTCTTCTGAAAAATCATATCTTTGACCTGTTCACGGAAGGGAATTAAACATACTGGGTGTTGGAGAGTCGTTGCTCAGGGAAGAAGTCCAGCGTTGGGTCTTCGTGCGCTTATGTCCGCTGTTTAGGATTTGAAGTAAAGATTCATAGAAGACCTGATAAAGTACGATGGTTCGCGGACTTGTGTTCTTTGATTTCATAATGTAGTTGAGCTGTGATGTTAAAGGTAAAATAGCAGCATTAGTGCTAATAATTCAGCTGACTATTGGCTTAGAATCAAAATGTTGGAAGCCACTTTGGACTGCTGTTCTGATCTGTCCTCCATGGATGTCTCTTCAGTACAAAGAGTGGTATGGGTATCTTATAATTGTAGTGAGACAGCTCCTGTAATACTGTGAGTTCTGCCTCACACTACGTCAAATTGGCCTCCCTTTAACTTCTATATGGGCCATTGGGTGGGTCCTAGAACCATGCAAAGTGAATCTAATAAATTTGCCCTAATTAATGTCCCTTAAAATTGAGAAAGGTTGCACCTGCGTGGCTGGAGTGTTGGGACTCCTCAGCATCCTGGCTTCTTTTGCCTGGATATTCTGTTTTACAGTGTCCTTCCAAAATCGGTCCTTTTGAAGAACAGACAACACCATAAAGCATCTTGCTTATGCAGGGAATATTTATTTTAAAAATGGGCAAAATGAAAAAGAAAAGAGGCTTATAATTGCTTTATGCTCTGCAATGCCATGTATATGGAGGAGAGTTTCTGAACTTGAATCCTCACCTGACCTCAGCCCGCTCTGCCCTCTGGCTCTCAGAGAGGGAACAACACCTGATTTGTGAAGCTGCTACCTGTCCTGGAGGCATTGCGTGTCAGGGGTCTGAACTTGGGAGTCTGAGGGGCCTGGACAGTGAATCTGCGGCCAGCTGGCTATAAGGAGTAGTGGTATTATTTCCACGTTTACTCTGCATACGTTTTCCTTCACAAAATTTAGCCTTGATTTCTACTTAGCCAGGTTCCAGGCACTGTACTATAAGTGCTGTGTGCCACAATTTAATTCTTCACAAACCATAAGAAGTGGTCATTAGTTCTCTACTTTAACAAAGATTTATGGGTTTTAGAATGTGCTGGGTACCATTCCATAGGCTTGTAAATGCGATTTCATTGAATCCCCATAACAACCTCTATGAGATAGATACTCCTTATCTTTAAGTTGCAGAGGGGGAATGTTAGTCATAGAAAAGTTATTTAGACCGTACTGCTATGTGTGGTAAATGGGTCGGTTGGTTGAATTCCTGAGTGGAAGCTTTAAGCTCTTGTGTACACAGAGTAACACAGAGAATCAGCTTTTATAAAGAGGAAAAAAGAAGCTGAATATTACCAAAATGTATAGGGATATATTGGGGTATGGGCTTTTTAAATGTAGATGTAACTAAAGAAGATGTCTTTAAAATAATGGAAAAATTTGACTGCCTAAAACTATACAGAATTCAAAAGCATGATTTTTTTTAAAACAGAGGTCACAAGAGAAGAAAAATAGTTAAACCAGATTTACATGTATGTGTATCTCTCAAACCTATCGGAGTAGATGGGACAATAAAGATGGCGTATTAGTAGCTACTAATACGAAAGGAGTACTTTGTTAGTCCGCTTTCCATTGCTGTAAAAAAAAAAAATACTCTAGAGAGATCATCTTAAAGGAGGAAGGATTTCTCTTGGCGGTTGTTTTCAATCCATGGGCGTTTAGTCCATTTACAGTTGGGCTCATGGTGAGACAGCACATCTTGGAAGTCCGTGGTGGAGGAAAGGGGCTCTTCTTGTGGCAGCTGCATAGCAGAGTGAGAAAGGAAGGGCCGAGGCCTTAATATCTCCTTTAGGGCTCATCGCTAGTGACCTTCTTCTTCCACTGACCCCACCTTCTCAAGGTTTTATCATCATCTAAGAGCGCCATCAGCTGGACCCAGCCTTTAACACATGAGCTTATGGGAGACATTTAAGATGCAAACCAGACCATACTTGTACTCAAGGAAGTGAGAAACTGCAGAATTCAATTTTGAAAGACGCTGACTTGAATAGTGTGGCAATTAGGATATTGAGGTTGAGTGCTGAGGTACAAATCGAGCTGATAAAGAGAATTTTTTCAGTTAAGCTCCTAACTTAGACTCCATCGCTGCTTCCTAGGGGCATGGGTAGACACTGCAGGTTTTTTTTTTTTTTTTCTTTTTTTGGTGGTACTGGGGCTAGAGCCCAGGGGCTTTTTTTTTTTTTTTTAAGCCTCTGGATTATATTTCCAGACCTATTTTTTATACTTTATTTGGAAACAGGGTCTCACTAAGTTGTTGAGAGCCTAAGTAGCTGAGGCTGGCTTTGAACCTGTGCGATCCTCCTGTCTCAACCTCCCAAGTGCTGGGATTACAAGTGTGCACCACCACGCCTGGCTAGACACCGCATTTTAAACATAGTTGGGGCTGGCGGCGCAGGCCTGTGATCTCATCGCTTGGAAGGTCGAGATGGGAGGATTGCAGGTTTAAGCCAGTCCTCAGCAATTTTGGCTGTCAGCAATTTAGTGAGACCCCCATTTCCAAATAAAAAAATAGGGCTGAAGGTGTAGCTCAGAAGTAGAATACCCCTGGGTTCAATACTAGCTTAAAAAAAACCCAAACCCAAACAACAATAAAACCATAGTTGGGAAGAAATGTCTTTGCTTTATCAGTTTGTGGGAAAAGAAAGCGAAAGTCAGTGTTTCCTTTTGGAAGTGTTCCGTATCTTCTCTGCTAAATGTCCCTCTCCTGAATTTGCTTCCTGTGACAGAGCGTGGTGAGTTAAGGATATTACCAGATCTCCTGCAACCTGCTGTTTGACCTGGAGCCTGGAGGTTAATTAATGAGCCAGAAAAAGCTCATGAAGGTTCTCATCCTTCCCTGGATGTGGATACGGAACCAAGGAATCAATACTAAGTTTAGAGCAATAGTAAGAAAAACTTAAGCCGGGCGTGGTGGCGCACGCTTTGTAATCCCCGCGCTTGGGAGGCTGAGACAGGAGGATCGCACAGGTTCAAAGCCAGCCTCAGCTACTTAGTGAGGCTCTCAGCAATTTCGTGAGACCCTGTATCCAAATAAAATATAAAAATAGGTCTGGGAATATAACCCAGAGGTAGAAAGCCCCTGTTACCCTCAGTACCACCAAAAAACAAACAAACAAAAAACAACAAACAACCCCCCCAAAAAAAACACATTAAAACTGGAAAATATGGTTTATTTTAGGGGATGTTTCTGGGGAACCTAGGGCCTTGTGCATGTCTGGCAGGGGCTCTACCACTGAGCTACGTCCCCCGCCAAGCATGCTGATCTTGGATCAATGCGTACGCAGTTCTTTCTTATCGTATGTGTCCCTGTGGCCTTTTCGCTAGTTAGGGCTGAAGACTTGTACGCCATGCTGTAGTGACATGCATCTACCATATACACATCTAATGGCTGTTGTGTCCCAGTTACCAATGCGGCCCAAGGCGACCCCCCCTCCCCCAAGAGCTTGGGAGGTGAGAGACGTTTCTCTCTTAAATTGCGTTTGAGTTTTGGGAAAGCTTTGAGAAGAACCTTGCAGGAAGAAAGCACTGCGCAGACTCCCTCGGCCCCCCAATTTTTTCCCCCTCTGGCAGGGAGGTTGGGTTTTCTCCTAAATATATCAGGATGATTTTGAAGGCTGTAAGCAGGCAGAGGAAGAAGGTGCCATCTGTATTTTGCTTTGGCTGCTGTGTGGAAATTAGAGGGGAGGGTGGAAGCAGAGGTGTCCCTCAGGAGGTGATGGTGGGCCAGAGGCTGTGTGGTTAACAGCGGAGACAGAGAAGTAAGCAGACCCAGAGGGGATTTGGGACGTAGAATGGATGGAGGGGGTAAAAAGAACAAGAATTGAGCAGGATTTGTGAAGGAACTATTTCTTGCCAAATCTGCCACACGAACCAGCTTCAGGTTTTTGGCGCATTCTCCACGTTGTCTTTCCCTGATCTGAACTCTTTTGCACCTCATCGTGGCTGTCATTTCTGCCTTCCCCTTTCTCTAGTTCAGTCCCCTTTGTGGTTTACTTCTCTATTTTCAGCTCTAATTTTCTCAACTTTTTCCTTTGAAAGCCATTCTTGCTGGGTGCAGTGGCGCACGCTTGTAATCCCAGCACTCGGGAGGCTGAGACCAGAGGATCGCGGTTTATGGCCAGCCTCAGCTACTTAGTGAGGCTCTCTGCAACTAAGTGAGACCCTGTTTCAAAATAGAGTAGAAAAATAGGACAAAGGGGGTAGCTCAGAGGTCAAATGCTCCTGGGTTCCATCCCCAAACCAGCAAAAAATAAAAAAAAATAAAAAACAATAAAAAGGTCCTAATTTACTCCTGCCATAAAGTATACATAATCCTTCTCAGTCAGTAGTATAATAGGTACAGTTCTTCTAATTCTGCCTAAAGGATTTCTCTCATTTTGTTCCCAATGGCTTCGGTGTCTTTTCAGGAATATAAAATCATAAAAGCAATGCCTGCTTTTAGAAGCCTGTTCGAGGCCCTCTGTTGCGTGCTGCGCTTTCTGGGAAGCCATTTCATGTCTGTGTGTCTCCCACGGAGCCTCTGTCCAGTCTGGACCCCTCTAGTCATACGTACTATGTGGTGGTGATTCCTCTTTGATGTAGGTCACACACTTCTTAGGACAACAGCCCTGCATCTCTATGACACCTAGGACCATGCTGATCAAGATGCCCAGCAAGCCAGTGGGCGTTTCTTGTGGCGTTTCCTTTCAGCTCTTGTAACTCTGGCTCAACTTGGGTCACAAAAGAGGGGGCTCTTACGCCGGGTGCAGTGGCCTGTGCCTGTGATCCCAGTCCTTGAGGGGTACAGGAGGATCACAGTTTGAGAACATTCTCAGCAACATAGACTCTCAGCAACCAGGTGAGAACTTGTTTTAAAAGAAAAAAACAGGCTGGGCGTGGTGGCTCACGCTTGTAATCCCTGCGCTTGGGAGGTGGAGACAGGAGGATCGCGCAGGTTTGAAACCAGCCTTGCTGGCTTAAGAGACCCTGTTTCCAAATAAAAATATGAAAAAAAAAATAGGTCTGGGAGTGTAGCACGGAGGTAGAAAGGTTTTCAGGAACCCCAGTACCACAAAAAAAGGGCTTGGGGTGTAGCTTAGAGGTAGCATGACCTTGGGTTCAATCCCTGGCACCACGCGCGCGCGCACACACACACACACACCAAAAAAAGGGGGGGGGTTGGCCTTTTATTAGGATGTCTTTTTTACTTAAAAATTAACTAATGAATTAAATTAGTGGCGATTGAACTCAGGAGCTCTGTTTATTTTATATCTTGAAACATGGTCTTACTTAAGAGTTTCACTCAGTTGCTAATAATGTCCTCAAACCTGTGATTCTTATAAATCACAAATACTGATACTATAAGTCATCATCATCTCTGGCTTAAAACAACTATCTTTTGGTTTCTTTTTGATGGTACTTGGAATTGAATCCAAGGGTGTTCTACCTTTGAGCAATACCTACAGCCCTTTTTTTATTTTTGTTTTTTGAAACAGGGTCTTGCTAGGTTTCTGAGAGTCTCACTAAGTTGCTGAGGCTGGCCTTGATCCTGTGATCCTCCTGTCTCAGCCTCCCAAATACTGGGATTACAGGTATGTGCCACCATGCCAGGCTTAAAAAAAATAAAAGCTATTTTTTAAAGAAACTGAATCTTGAAAGGTTTGGTATATACAGAGGAGCTCGCCAGCAACTCTTGGCTTTGTTTGGCAACCAAGTTTCTCATTTGTGCTGTTGCTGATTCTCCAGTGACAGAATTAAACCACACGAACACCTAAAGTCTAGATCCCACTAATATTTACTTTGGCTTCACAAATAAACTGTGGTTAACAAGGTAACTTGTCTTGACAGTAATTACCCCTGTGTGTGTATTTGTTTTTCTTTTTGTTTTTTCTTTCTTAGGATATGTGAGAAACCACTTTATTTGCCAAGTTACTATGTTTGGTACCAAAATGTTTGAATAATGTTGTTATGTCATTGAGCTTAACTTCATAACCCTAATCTCTAAAAGCAATGCTTGCACATAATAGTGTTGAAAATCCTTTTTTTTATTCCCTTCTAGCAAAGAATCATGGCGTGTTCATTTGCTAGGGTTGTGGACAGCAATTGCCACCAATTGTGGGTGACGTAAGGAACAGAAATTTGTCGTCTCCCAATTCTGTAGGTGACAGGTGCAAAATCAAGATGTCTGGAGGGCTGATTCCTCCTGTGTGTTGTGAGGAAAAGAACGGCACCAGGCCTCTGCCCTCGCTTGTCCATGGCTGTATTCTCTTTGGGTCTCTTCACACTGTCTTCCCTCTGGGCATGTCTCCTGTTCATATCCCCTTCTCATAAGGACACCAGCCATCTGGGAATGGGATCCAACTTCTCTTTAACCGATGACCTTTGTAAGGGTCAGCCTCCACATAAGGACACATTCTGAGATGCTGGAGAGGGGAGTTCAACATCTGAGTTCTGTGAGAACACAATCTGCCCTATAGTATAAGGGAACAGGAACGCCCTGCCAATCCCCACGGCACTTATATACCAGGCTTTCTGGGCACTGAAGCCACAGACCTTAGTGATGCTGTTCTTGGGGAAATTTTTGCACACAACCCCCAAATCATTAGCCTGAAATTTTCGACTCTAGTTGTTGGTAGAGTTTTCAGGATGGCTTCAAAGAACCGTCCTCTTTTAAGCAGATCTGGGTAGAGGCCTCCGAACTCCCCTCCCACTACAGCGGTCCACCTTCAGTTTCTTCCCAAAGCAGCGGCCGAGACAATGGAATGGTGCTAAGGTCAGCCCAGGCCTCTGCTCTGCGCAGGGCTCTTCGGAGGCCCCTGACTTAAGGCGAAAGCCCATCGGTGCTGAGCTGGCTTCTCATCTCTGACCGTCTTACTCACCACCCTGGCCTTCGTCTCTGTCAGCTCCAGCCATAGTGGCCTTGTGTACTTCTTGCTTCAGGCCCACGCTTGGCTGCTGCCTCATCGTCAAGGTTTCCAGGTTCCTCCCTGGCCTGCTCCCAGCCTGCGTTCTGACCTCGCTCAGCGGCCGTCTTCTTAGTGATGTCTGCACTTACTGCTCAGCGGCTCCCCGGCTCCCGGTACCGCTTGCCTTTCTTCCCATTTCTCCCAGTACATTGGGCAAATCGTTTGCTTTATCGTCTCCTCTCTCAAATCCCCTTCAGTTTCTCCCCGATGGGCGCTGCAGATGCTGCTGTTTTCTGCACCTTGAGCCCTGGTAGGTGGTTGGTGCTCAACCATTTGGATGCGTGAACACCATCAATGGACCGTGGATGTATAGAGCAAGGACTGGGATGCTAAGAACACTGGGGTTCCATAGAGCAAGGACTGGGATGCTAAGAACACTGGGGTTCCATAGAGCAAGGACTGGGATGCTAAGAACACTGGGGTTCCATAGAGCAGGGACTGGGATGCTAAGAACACTGGGGTTTCATAGAGCAAGGACTGGGATGCTAAGAACACCGGGGTTCCATAGAGCAAGGACTGGGATGCTAAGAACACTGGGCTTCTGGCCACTTGGGTTCCTGAAAGTATAGATGAAGATAGATGAGATGGAAAAGGCTAACAGAATGGTCTTTGAGTCCGTGTGTGTGTGTGTGTGTGTGTGTGTGTGTGTGTGTGTGTGTGTGTGTGTACACATGTACAGACATTTGTACTTGTATCTTTTATTTCAGTACGTAATGTCATTTTCATTTTCTTTTTCTTTTTCTTTTCTTTTCTTTTTTTTTTTTGGTGGTACTGGGGTTCCTGGAAAACCTTCTACCTCCAGGCTACACTCCCAGACCCATTTTATATATTTTTTAAAATTGGAAATAGGGTCTCTTAAGCCAGCGTGGCTGGCTTCGAACCAGCGCAATCCTCCTGTCTCTGCCTCCCAAGCACGGGGATTACAAGCGTGCGCCACCACGCCCAGCCAGTAAATTTTAATAAGTAAAATTAGAAAATAACCACGTTACGGCCGGGCATGGTGGTGCATGCTTGTAATCCCCACGCTTGGAAGGTAGAGACAGGAGGATTACGTAGGTTTGAAGCCAACCTCGCTGGCTTAGAGACCCTGTTTCCAAATAAAAACATAAAAATAGGTCTGGGAGTGTAGCCTGGAGGTAGAAGGGTTCCCAGGAACCCCAGTACCACCAAAAGAAAAAAAAAATTACTGTAAAAGTTGCAAGTATAGAATGATGAATATAGACATGCCCTTCCTGGGTCCACTACATGTTGACCATTTCACTGCCTTCACTTTCTCTTCTGTCTTTGTGTATGCATTGCTGTGTTTCTGGCCAGCCTAAGGGTACTGTTTTGGGGATAGCTGCCTCTCATGAGGTTGGAGCACAGTCATATGCTACCAAAGCTATCGGCTTAAGACTTGACATGTGGCTCTGGGTCAAGAAGTTTGCTTGAGAAGTGTTGTGTCTGTGTGTGTGTAAATCACATGTTTGATGTGACATTTTAGTTATCTTTTATAAGTATGAAATCTGATACTTAAGCGTTTTGCCCAGTTACCCACCTGATATCAACCCAATATTTGAAATCTAGATTTTTGAGGGTACAGAGCTTTTTTTTCTTTGAATGAACCACACCGCCTCAAATTTACTGTGTCTTTGATTCTTTTTTGATAAGTTACGATCATTGGACTAGATTGTCTCTAAGATCAAGTTACCTGTCAAAGTTCTTTAAACCAGGACTCAAAAACAATGAGTAGAAGGTAATAAATAGGGAGTAGTCATGGTAACCTCAAAGTGTGACATATTCAAATGAACATTTTAATGAAAGGAGAGGCCAAGCGGTCTCTAGGACCACCAGTTTGGGGTACCCACATTTAGGCATTTTTCTGGGAATGCCAAGCCACCTCATTGCCATGAGCTTGCCATCACAGCGTTTGTGGGTCCATCGGCCATCCTTGTTTGAAACCTATGGTGTGTAATTAGAGGAGTGGTTTGGGAGCAGTGGGCCTGGGCATTCCTTTTCATTCTGAATCTCTTCTCCTTACTCCCAAACACACACACACACACACACACACACACACACACACACACACTGCTCACGTGGACCTGCGTGAACGCGTGTCCTTTGCTGCACTTCTCCGGGGTGTGCTAGTCGCCGGCTGCCCTGTGTGTTCCTCCTCACCGACAGAAGCATCTGTCGCTTTCAGTCTGTGTCTCACTCAGATTCTACCAGGAAGAGTTCTGACGTGACCAAGAAAGAACTCATCTGGGTTCTCATTAGAGCGCTCCTGAGACTCGGTGGATGAAATGGAGTTGGCTGCCCAGGGCCGTGCCTTTGTTTTCTGGGCCGTCAAGGAGATGTTGCCTGTTGGATTCTGTGCTGTGTGACATCACCAGGGACCACTCCGGGAGTTAAGGACACTGGGACAGGTTCTTTGCGGTCTTTGGTTTCACTACTTACTAGTTACATGATCTTAGACAAGTCGCTTGACCTCTGTGTGCCTCAGTTTCCTCCTCTGTCACATGAGCATAATAATAATAATAATAATAATATAAAAGTAATAGCATCTGCTTCATGGAGTTGTTGATAGTTAAAGGAATCAATACCAGGGAAGAGTGGAATGCTGGATTATAAGGTATGGCACACAGAGTAACGGCCCTACACGTCCCACCCCTGAGAACTTTGAGTGTGTTATTTTATATGCAAAAAGGACTTTGCAGATGTGATTAAATACAAAACTTGAGTTGGGGAGATTTTCCTGTGTTGTCCTTAAGCATCACGGAAGGAGATGTGGTGGTAGAGGAAGAGGTCGTGGTGATAGGATGGGTGGCCGGGGCCAGCGAGCCAAGAGCTTTGGGCGCAGACTCTAGGAACTCGACCCTGGGCTCTTTTCCCCTCTTGGTTTTAGTCCCAATTTCGGCTTACGCCCTCCATGAACTATACACTAATACATTTATGTTGTTGTAAGTCACTATCTTTGTGGTAGTTTGTTATAGCAGCAGTAAGAAATAAGTATATAAATATTAGCTGTTCTGTTTTTTTTTCTATTGTAAATGAGATTTTCTTGGAACAAAGGAATCTGTGGCGGGGTGATTGTCATTGCCTTCTTCTCATGGAATGGCCTGTTGTGCATGCACCCCGAAGAGTATCTCACTGTTTGCAAAGCAGTTGCGATGCCGTTGAAACGTGGAGTTATCTGGATTAACATCGGCATTATTTCTTTGGTTTAGGGACCGTTGGGTTGGTAGTGTCCAGTGTGGATGTGCCTGTGGGAGTCATTCTTCATTGCTAATTGGCTGTTTTAGTAAACAGTATTCAGTTGTCTGTTAGGTGCTTGATTTACTTATTTTGTGCCAGTACTAGGGGTTGAATTCGGAGGCATTCTACCTTGGAGTTTCACATGCAGCCCTATTTAAAAAAAAAAAAAAAAATATATATATATATATATATATATATATATATATATATTCTTTTTGAAACAGGCTCTCACTAGTTGCAGAGACTGGCGGCAAACCTGTCTCAGCCTCCCAAGTGCTGTGATCACAGGTGTGCACCAGCATGCCTAACTCTCTGGTGGGTTTCGAGTGCTGCACCCCAGCATTACGGATTTATTTTGGGGTATGTGCGTTTTTGCGAGCTTAGCTTGGTTTCCCTTTGCCACACAAACATGTCATATCAAGTAGCTCTGGTGACTTTGGAACTTGTTGATTGTGTTGCTAATAAGGACTCATTGTACAGACGCCCCAGGTGGGCTGGACTTGGGGTGTTAGGGGCACGGTACCGGGGCTGTTGCCTGGGAGCTGTTTCTGGAAACGCCTCTGCTTCAGCCTGCAGTCCTACGCTTGCCCAGTTATACAAGATGTTTGTACCATTTTAAGAACCTACGGAATGACTTGTTTACTTTCTTTTTTGACTTGCACAAAGATGTCACGGTGCCATTTTTGCACACAGTGCCACTGCTTGTTTTTGTACAACTAGAAACCATGAAGGAAAATCCGAAGCCGGTCCACAGTCCCGGAGGAATTTTGTTTCACGTCCAAGTTACTTGGATTAACATTAGCGTTATTTCTTTGGCAAGAATCTGGCATGAAAGATATTAAATTCTTAGAGTCTGTACCCTGTTCTTCTTTAAAACATTCATGAGTTTTGGTGCATGTTTTGATGTGTAGGATAGAGGGCATTTCCCTTGGCAGACTTTTGCATAGTAGATGAGCTGGTTATTTTGGTCTCTACATGTAAAGGAATGTGATCTTCTAGATGCAATTTCTCTATTTGGAAAGGTCTCAGAATCCAATAAAGTTTGGAAAGAATCCTATAGTTTAATGAGCAAGAAAAGTGGATTATTTATTCGTTTATTCTTTTTCATGTAATTATTATTTTTCAACAATAGTTAATTAAAAGATTATTATTTCCTCTAAAAAAATTATTGGGGATTGAGCACAGGGACATTATACCTCCAGGCTATTTACCAACAGCCTTTTAATTTTTGGTTTTGAAACAGTGTCTCACTGGGTTGCTGAGAGCCTTGCTGTGCTGCTGAGGCTGTCCTCAAACCTGTGATCCGCTTGTCTCAGCCTTCCAAGTACTAGGATTACAGGAGTGTACCACCTTGCCCAGCAAAGGTGCATTTATTCACTGCTAAGTTTTCTCTTCAAGCCCAGGGTTATAGAACATGCCACATCTCTCCAAATATCCCCACTGGTGCTTTGGTCGGTGGGGTGGAAGTTGTCTGAGACGGTAGTTAATGAATTTATGACCAGTGCTATGTTTGTGACTTCCGGTGTGATCACCCACAGTGCTGTCTAGAGTAAAGGTAGAGTAACCCAGAGAGAAGTGTCCAACCCACTCCAGCCAGCTGCCTACATTGGTCTAGTATTTCATGGTCTTAACTAAAAGCTATTAATAAGCAGATGGCTGGGCTATAAGAAGTCATTTTCTCACGTATGGAGTCATCAAGGGCAGGCCATGGTAGCTTGTGCCAGGGCCTGGAGGCTCTCCAAATCTGATTTTAATTGTGGTTGGTACAAAGGATCAGTAGAGGTTATTTTGAGCAACTGTAAGCCAACATATTTGATAACCTAGAAGAAATGGACAAAGTCCTGGCCACATGCACTTTACCAAGATTAAATCATGAAATAGGAAACCTGAAGAAACCAAGTAGACAAATTCCTGGATATGTACACCAGATCGAATCATCAGGAAATAGGAAGCCCAGCACCAGTAGGCTTGGTGCTGCATGCCTGTAATCCCAGGACTTGGGAGCTTGAGTCAGGACGATTGCAGGTTGGAGACCATCCTCGGTGGCTTAGTGAGACCGTCACCCATTTAGTGAGACACTGTTTTGAAATTAAAAAAAAAAGCTGGGGGGATAACCTGGAGGTAGAGTACCTCTGAGTTCAATCTCCAGTTTAAAATAATAAATCAATAAGACTTTAATATGATTGAATCGGAAATAAAAATCTCTCACCAAAATAAGGCCCAGGATCTTCGCTGCCACATTCTATGACATTTTTAAAGAAAAATGAATTCTTAGCCTTATTCCAAAACTATTGAAATGAAAGCTATATGCCAATATCCTTGATAAACATAGATGTAAAAATTTTTAACAAACATCAAACTGAGTCCCAACTGTACATTAAAAAGATTATTCACCATGATCAAGAGAAATTCATCCCAGGATGCAAGGATGGTTCAATATATTCAAATCAATAAATATGATAAACCACACAGTCATAATGAAGAACAAAAAATATATGATCACCATGACAGAAAAATCAGGCGGTAAAATTTGATATCCATTCACAGCAAAAACTCTTTTAAGCATTATGTGTGGAAGGAATGTACTTCAACATAATAAAGCCACACGTAAGCCAGGTAACTAACCTCATGCTAAATTGAAAAAGGACAAAAGCTTTCTTGCTATGACCTGGAACAAGATAAGAACACCCACTTTCACTATTTTTATTCAATGTAGCACTAGAAGTCTTAGCCAGAGTAATCAGGCAAGAAAAAGAAAACATCTGATTGGAAAAGAGAAAGTCAACTTGCCACTGGTTTCACATGGCATAGTCTTATATATAGAAAACCTTGAAGACTTCACTCGGAACGAAAACTTATTAGAGCCAATTAAACACCCTCAGCAACTTAGTGAGACCGCGTTGAACTCGGGGGACATTCTACCTCTGAGCCACACCCGCCCCTATTTTATTTTTATGTGAAGTAGGGTCTCACTAAGTGGTGGAGGACTTAAGTTGCTGAGCCTGTCCTTGAACCTCCATCCTCCTGTCTCAGCCTCCCAAGTACTGGGACTGCAAGAGTGCACCACCATGCCCGGCTTGTTATTTTAGAATAGCCCAAAGAGATATGTTTTTGAGGATTTTTTAAATGGATTTTAAAGTTTTATTTTTTAACCTAGGGGCATAGCTTAGTGGTAGAGTATGTGCTTAGCATGCATGAGGCCCTGGGTTCAATCCTAGCACCTCTTCCCCCAACCAACTATGGAATTATGGCAAATATATACATATGTATGTGAAACAAATGTGTGATTTAAAGAAGAATGATAATACAACTATCCAGAGACGCCGAGGAGGCTATGAAATAAAATCAAACACCTCTGATCGCTGGCAGCTCTGAGTGCCCAGAGGTGGCGCTGCGTGGCTTGTGTGGTGGTGACCCCATTCCTGTCCTGTGATCTCAACTCCTCTTTATGGGACCTAAGCGAAAACTTCGGTGCAGCTTGTTAGGAATTTTATATGTAAAAGAATCTCACTGTGTCTATTCTTTTGTGACTTGACTTGCTTTATTCACTCCACACTGTGAGACTTCTCTATTCGGACAGGCAAGTTTGCAGTTATTTCAGAGTTTTGACCGTACACATGACCGTGTGTGCAACTGGACTGTGGGCAGAGAGTTTCTGTTCTGGTCTCTGGCCAAGGATATACCCAGTGCTGCTGTGGATCCTGGCGCTGTGTTAACTGGTGCATGTGTGCAAGAGGTTTTTTTTTTAACTTGGAAATTTAACGAGGAAGAAAGTTTCTGGGTAATAAGATATCATCAAATTTACTAGAAAACAGCATGCAACTTGAAATGCAAGGGGTTGTCCACATTTTTACTGTGGCTGGCGGGGTTAAAAGCATTTGTTCAGACACAGAGGTCACAAAAGCACTGGAGTATTCAGAATTACTAACGTTTGCTGATTGCATGAGTGAATTACCTAGAGGTTTTAATTTTCGCCTTTGTGATCGCTAATAACACAAAGCATCTTTTCATGTGGTTACCGGCTATTTGAATCCCCTTCACTGCCTTTTGTGAAGTGTCTATTCAATCTCTACCTCTTTTTTTTTTAATTGTTTGTGTGCCTTCGTTTATCAATTTATAAGCAGTTATTTATGCCCTGTGGATATGTGTTTATCTTTACTCCTTTCTGACTTTAGAATTCAAACCCAAATTTTGTTAGTCTTTCTTTCTATGTTTGCTTTCTATTTTCATTGTAGATATCAGTCCCTCCTCCCCACCAACCTGGTGGCTCTGAATGACAGCCACCTCTGTGGGTGAGTTAGGGCTGGACAACGCGTAGCTGCCCTCGCCTCTGGACAGACCCATGGCAGGGCAGCTGTGCCTGTGTGGGCTGGAGGGGTGACCAGCTACCACTTTTCCCTGAGCCAATAGCAGGCTGGTCTGGACGTGTTCCCACAGAGGACAGGATCATAAGGGTCGCAGAGGTGTGCATGGTTTCTTGAGATGAAAGCTCAGCATTGGCCCTGTGCCACTTTCTCTGTAGCCTGTTGGCCAGAGGACCAGCCCTGGTTGAAGGGATGGGAGGGTAGACTATAGTGACCCACTGGAGAAGCTGCAAAGTCACATTGCACAGAGACGTTCCTGCTGGGAGTGCAGAGAATCTTGGGTTTTCATTATTTTGTGTGTGTGGTACTGGGGACAGACCCCAAGGGGCATTCTATCTCCGAGCTACACCCCCACCACTTTTTATTTTTTTATTTGGAAGCAGCATCTCCCTAGGTCGCTAAGAGTCTCACCATGTTGTCAAGGCTGTCCTCGAACCTTTGACCCTCCTGTCTCAGCCTCCTAAGTACTGGAATTATAGGCATGTGCCACCGGGCCTGGCTAGAGCTTTTCTTAAGAGTAGGAAATTGCAATTCTGTCTCATTTCGAGCAGTTGTACAGTTTTGCCTTTCATGTTTGGGTTTTTCCAATGCTCATTTGAGGATAGCAAGATAAATGTGAATTTTCCTATCAATTTGCTTGGTACGAAATTTTAAGATAATATGTCCTCATTGTGCTGAGATGGGAGCTGTGGGACTGTAGAAGTTGGCAAGCAGCTTCTTAGAAAAAAACAGGCCAAGAGTAGAACCTCCTCTTGGTCCTGGCATGGGCTTTGAACAGATAGCTTTAGAGTAAAACCAAGCTTTTGCTGTGGTAGCTGAGCAGCTTTGGGCCTTTGCTTTTTATTTGAAAAGTGACATAATCCCAGTCGAGCATGGTGGCGCATGCCTGTAATCCCAATATTTGGGAGGATGAGACAGGAGGATCGCAGGTTTGTGGCCAGCTTCAGCAATTTAGTGAGACCCTGTTTCAAGGATTAAAAATATAAAATAGGGCTGAGGGTGTAGCTCGGAGGTAGAATGCCTCTGGGTTCAATCCCCAGTACCATAAAAACAACCCAAAGTGTGACATAATTCTATTTTATATGTCTCTTATGTATGTAACCTTCTGGGCTGTATGACCCTTGAAATAAGTGTTCATTAGTTTCGTTTTATTTACTTATTTTTGTGGTGCTGGGGATCGAACCCGGGGCCTTGTTTGTGCTAGGCAAGTCCTAAGCTGAATGTTCCACCCAACAGTTGTGTCCTGTTGGACAAGTCACTAACTCTCAGTGAGCAGTTGATTTTTTCCCTTTTTTCTTTTTGGTGCTGGGGATTGAACCCAGGGCCTTGCTTATGTTAATACACATGTCCTTCCACTGAGCTTCACCTCTAGCCATTTTTATTTTGTCTTACTAAGTTCCCAAGGCTGGTCTTGAACTTACCACCCTCTATCTTAGCCTCTTAAATACTGGTATTATAGGAGTGTGCCATGGCCCTGGCTTCTACTATCCTATTAATCTCTCATGAAGAAAGAGAACATCTGTATTTATTTATTTATTTATTATTATTTTTTTGCAGTACTGGGGATAGAACCCAGGGGCATTCTACCTCTGAGCTACACCCCCAGCCCTATGTTTTATTCTCTATTTTGAAACGGGGTAAAGGACTTCACTAGGTAGCCGAGGCTGTCTGAAAACCGCCATCCTCCTTGTCTCAGCCTCCCAAATGCTGGGATTACAAGCGGGTGCCACCACGCCCTGCTGTGTCTGTATTTCTTTTTCAGAATTCTTTCCACCATTTGATCTTGGCCTCGCCTCCTTAATGTCATTTTTCTGTGAATGCAATCCTGGAATCTTCAGGGTTATCCTGGCGTGGTTATTTGGCATTTAGTTCAGAGCACCTGGCCGCTGACCTGGGGCGTGCGAGTCCCTCCTGCTGCAGGTCGTGGCTGGCAGCCAGGTCTCATCAAGTCCTGGGTATTATCAGTCCAGAGTGTCCCTAATCACAGCCTGAACTTTTGAGTAGGGCAAGTTCTGACCTGTGCAAGCAGGCACAGTGCTTTAGGGAGTAGTGTGAAGTAATCAGACCCCGGGAAGAGGGGGGCAGAGAGCAAAGGAGGCTCCAGCGGCCTGTTCTGTTCCCGGGGTATACAGTCGAAGGCAGGGTGTGTGCCAGGCCCAGGGTGATGGGCGTCGAGTGTGTGGGGCTCTTCTAAGCCTTGTGACTTTCTCCTAAGCCTTGTCTTGCAATCAGGACCCCACTGACCACTGTATTTTCCTTTCTAGATCTTTCAGCAGCCCAGCGGAAGTTTGCGCATTCGCTTCGAGACTTTAAATTCGAGTTTATTGGGGACGCAGAGACTGACGACGAGCGTTGCATAGGTGGGTGAGGAGGAGGCTGGGCTTGCTCCCTCTGCCCCAGCGGGCCTCCAGACGCTCATTCTTTTCTCTTTATAGATGCCTCCTTACGTGAATTTTCAAATTTTTTGAAGAATCTGGAAGAGCAGAGAGAGATTATGGTAAGTAGAGGGTGATGTTAATAATAATAATAATAATAATAATAATAGTAGTAGTAGTAGTAGTAGTAAAAACATTACTATTATAAATTGAGAGCTATGGTAAGTAGAGGAGAGAGGTTTCGGGCGGGGAGCACTCTGGGTTTAGAGGTTTACTCTGGAAAAAATGTTGACGCATTAATCAGTGGCTACAGTAGGGCACTTATTGGGAAGAGCCAGGGGCCAGGTTTCAGGAGCCTGACGTTGCAGTTCTACTCTGTGATGGCTCAGGTCAGCTCCTGGAGAAGTTTTTGGACCTTGATACCAAAGCTCTGTGTTTTCATTTGTAAGTGGAAGGTCGGGTGCTTTTAGCTCTTTCTTAGTAGTGGACTTCTTTCAATCAAATAGACTCTCACGGAGACGTGGTAGTGCATGACTGTAATCCCTGAGACCCGGGAGGCTGAGGCTGGAGGACGTCAAGTTTGAGGCCAGCCTGGGAAACTTAGTGAGACTGTCTCAAAAGAAAAAACAAAAAAGGCGGGGCATGGAGGTGCACACCTGTAATCCCAGTACTTGGGAAACCGAGACAGGAGAATCACAGGTTCAAAGCCACCCTTGCAGTTTAGCAAGGTCCTCAATGACTTAGCGAGACCCTATTTCAAAGTACCAAAAAAAAAGGGGGGGGGTGCTGGGGGTATAGCGCAGAAGTACAATGTCCCTGCGTCCAATCTCTAGTGCTAGGCCCCCCAAAAGCGAACGAACGAATGAATGGCTAAATTAATTAAATAAAAAGGGTTGGGATGTAGCTCAGTGGTAGAGTGCCCCTGAGTTTAATCCCCAGCACTGCAACAAAACCAATACCACCCTCCCCTCAGCTCATTCAGAGCTTTAATTTATCTCACAGCTAAAAGCTGCAAAGCTTTCTCCGAGCCAGCGGGAACAGCAGGGTTATGCCAGAGCCCGATTCTGTGAACTTCTAGGCTGTGTGGGAAGGACAGAACTCGAGCCTGGGGGTCCTCACCACCCAACATGGCATGGGGTTTGCGGTCCCCACACCGATAAGAACGGCTCCCTGACCGGGGCTGCCCCGTGTGCACCTGGCGCTCTGCAGAGGGCCCTTGGGGAGGTGATCTTATTTATAACGCGTGCTCAGCCGCGGAGTCTGGGGGGATCGACTAATATTTGCCTATTTTAAAAGCTAACGTTCCCTTCCTATTGAAATTTGTGAATCTGGTGAAGATTTAGAGCAGAATCGCCGCTGGATTAGGATGAATTATCTGATCTTATTATAAAAAATAAAAATCCCAAGCTGTTCTTCCTAGGTTCTTGAGCATGAATCCCGTCGCTGTGTCAGTGCGCGAGGGGTTTCGGTGCTAACGCTGACCGCGAAGGTCACGGCAGCTTTGACTGGGTGCCAGGACGCTTGTAAGCTGTTTACCTGACGTAAAGTTAGTTTGCAAATCAACCCTCTGTGATTCTGTGACGGCGCCCCAATTAACAGTGAGGAAGCTGAGCCACAGTATCTGGCCCGGTGGAGTAAGATGTTAGAGTTGGTATGGAGAAAGTAGGAAAAAGCAGCTATCGTTGTGGCCCCCTTCATAGATGCTGTTTTGATTTCTTGGGTTTGGGGGGGTTCTGTCAAGTAGAATTGTGGTAGGGGCAGAAATAGGAGGATACTGATTGTGTGTGTGTGTGTGTGTGTGTGTGTGTGTGTGTGTGTGTGTGTGTGTGTTGCTAGGTATTAAGCCCAGAGGGACTCTACCACTAAGCTACACCTCTAGCCTTTTTGATTTTGAGACTGGTTTGAGTTTTCACAGTGGCCAGACTTGTGATCCTCCCGTCTCATACTCCTGAGTACTTACACCTCTAAATGTGGGCCACCTCACCTGGCCAGGATCCTAATTTTGATTGAAGAAGTGACAGAGATTACGCGCTCTAAAAGCCTTCATATAATTCGCATCGTGCCCCCACACTCTGAGATGATCCATACGTGTTGTAAGTTCCATTGGCGGCCACGTGAAGGTATCGTCATTTCATTAGACTTTTCTGGTGCACAACGACAGGTTTAACTGTTCTATTCATGTGATGGTGTAGCCATTGCTTTCTTGGCTGTTGAGGGAAGGTGAAAGATGATAGTGGATAAAAACAGCCCTGACAGTCGGGTTCTACTGTACGAAGTGGGCGCGGGAGTGGGCCGGTGACGGGATTCTCAGTCTACGTTAATCGTGTCTGTTTTTCTGTGCTCAACCGTCTTGAATATTTGGTTCTTTCCTGGGAGTTTGAGTGTCCAGATAATATCGATTGGTCTCCTTTTCTATTCTGCTTACTGTCAAGAATCTGAGGACACAGAGGCCAAGCAAATCAAAGTTTCTTCCTTCTGGGAGGTGACAGCCTAGGAAGAGGAGGTGATAAGTAAACAAACACACAGCACGTCCGGCAGGAAAGAAAAACTCCACAAAATGAATTGTGGAGGAGGGTGAGGCTGGGTGCGCTGGGGCCCACCTGTAATCCTGGTGTTTGGGAGGCGGAGACAGGAGGATCGCAGCTTTGAGACCAGTGTGTGTTGATTTAGTGAGACCCTCTTTAAAGCAGCATAATATTAAAAGACCTACTTATTGAATAATCTTCAGCCATGATGGCAGTTGACAGGTCTCTGTCTTAGATTGGCCGAGGGTGCCAGGGTTGGGTTTCCAGTGTAGGGCAGAAGTGAGAACAGGATGGTTTATGTAGAAGGCCATGAAGCTTGAGAGCAGTGGCATAATACGTTATAACCCACTTTGGGGAACAGAAACACTTGCTGGGTAGCAAGGAGCTACCCAAAGTCAGATGCAGCGGAGCGCATCCGCAGGGTCCTCCCTAAATGTGTTCTTCCTTTTTATTTTGAAAAATTGCGAGCATATATAAAAGTACAGAAGAAACTACAATGAGACCGTGTGTCCCCAGTACCCCACCTCACAGTCGACCTTGTTTCTATAATTCTTACCACTTCCCCATTATGATAACAAAGATTAATACTGGATCATTTCATCCGCAGATATCTCAGTTTATGTCTTGAAAAGGTGACACTTAAGAAAGTGTTCTTATTGGAGCATGGTGGTGCACTTGTAATCCCAGTACTTGGGAGGCTGAGATAGGAAGATCACAGGTTTAAGGCCAGCCTCAGCTACTTAGTGAGGCCTTCCACAACTTTGTGAGACCCTGTTTTAAAATAAAGAATAAAGAATAAAATGTAGGGCTGGGGGTATAGTCTGGAGGTAGAATACCCCTAGGTTCCATCCCCAGTACTGTAAAAACAAAAAACAAAAAACTTATACTGGGTGTGGTGTAAGGATACTGGGTATGGATTACATGTCTGTAATTCCAGTTCTTGGGAGGCTGGAACAGGAGGATTGCAGGTTCAAGGCTAGCTTTAGCAATTTAGGGAGATACTGTTTCAAAGTAAAATAAATAAAAGGGCTGGAGGTGTAGCTTGGAGGTAGAATGCCCCTGGGTTCCATTTGTGGTCTCCCCTCAAATTACCTTTATCAGCAGTAGACAAACATCAATTTCTTAATTTTATTAATAGATCATATTTGAGTTTTTCTTGTATTTATTCAAACTGTCTTTACACCTTCCCCCATCCCTAGCAGTGGGTCCATTTGATCTGTATCCAAATAATTACATGTGGATAGCTTTTAAGTCGCTTAGGTTCTTTTTCTTTGGCAAGAATTTCTGATACTTTTTTGTTTATCTATTTATCTTAAAAAATCTCTAGGCCGGGCGTGGTGGCGCACGCTCGTAACCCCCCGCGCTTGGGAGGCAGAGACAGAAGGATTGCGCAGGTTCGAAGCCAGCCACGCTGGCTTAAGAGACCCTGTTTCCAAATAAAATATAAAATAGGTCTGGGAGTGTAGCCCTGAGGTAGAAGGGTTCCATCCCCAGTACCACCAAAAAAAAAAAAAAAACCCCAACAACAACAAAAAACTTTAGTACTTTCCTGAATTATCAATGATTTATAATAATGACAGTAATAAAAGTTGAAAGGTTTAACATTTAGCTTGATGTTATTTGGGTACTTTTGTCTATTTTTTTTTTTCTTTCAGTTTTGTACTGTGGATTGGTCCCGGGGGCATTCAACCTCTGAGCTCTATCCTCATTCTCTTCTACTTTTTATCTTGAAACAGGGTCCACTGAGTTGCTGAGGCCGGTCTCAAACCTGTGATTTTCCCATCTTACCCTCCTAAATATTGCTTCTGTCTAATCTTGATAGTTACCATATGTATGTATATATATTTATATATATAGTCATGAAAATTGCATGGAAACATGGCTACATTGTTTTTTTTTTTTAATAATTTTGAAAGCTGCCGGGACATGGTGGCGCACGCTTGTAATCCCAGCATTCGGGAGGCTGAGACCTGGAGGATCGCGGTTCGCGGCCAGCCTCAGCTACTTAGTGAGGCCCTCTGCAACTCAGTGAGACCCGGTTTCAAAATAAAGAATAGAAAATAAGGCAGGGGGTGTAGTTCGGAGGTCAAATGCCCCTGAGTTCCATCCCCAGACCTGCAAAAACAAAAACAAAAAACCCCAAACAAAAACCAAAATTAAATAATTTGGAAGCTTACTAAAAATAACTCTTTTCTTTGCAGCAGCCTTAAACTTTTTAATAAAAATAGATACCTATCTCAAGGAATATCTAGTGTGGTCCTGGAGAATCACTTATAAAAAACCAAGTGCAGTAGCAACAGTATTGAAGCCTGTGGCCATCAGGAAAGAGGAGGACAGAAGGCACTGTGTTGGCGCTGGGAGTTTGTGTGGCAGAAGCAGAGGGAAGGCCCTTGATACTGCTTAACAAGCTCATGTCTCTGTAACACAGTGACGAGAAAGGTCTTGATGGCAGATAAAATGGATGCCCGTGCATTTTGAGAACTTTCTTCTTTTGGTACTAAAGACTGAACCTGTGCGTGTTCTACTTTCAAGCTGCGTATGCCCCTGTCTGGGTACACGGGGACGAAGAAAGCTCAGCCCGACAGCAGGGGAAAGGCTTTATTTAGGAATAACACCTGGAAGGAGGTATCTGGCTGGGGAGAGGGGAGAGAGCCTGCAAGAGCCAGAAGCCCGCCTCCTTACAGGCTAGGGGCTTTTTATGGGGCAAGGAAGAGGTGGGTACAGGTGTAGTCCTGTAAGCCACTGTTGGGTGCGCTAGTAGCCAGGTCATCTTGGGGTAGGGCAATGGTTAGCGGAATTTCTCTTTTTTTCTTTGTTATTGGCCTTTTAGTTTTTGACTTTGAAACGAGATCTCGGTAAGTTACCATATGTTGGTCTTGAGCCTGCACTGGTCTTGTCTTAGCCTCCCAAATAATGGGATTACGGGTGTGTGGGCCATGGTGGTTGGCTATTCTGAGGACTTTCATGAAAAAAAAAAACAATGAAACCACCTTGTTTTTCTTAAAATTACGGCACGCCGGCAGCGTGTTAAAAGCCACAAATTATAAAAAGGAATGCGAAACAACAGCTGTGAAATGGAGGTAGAAATATTCTAAAATAGCTTCCAAGAACTTAAGCAGAATTTTGCTGATCATATAGATCATATAATCTTTAAGAATAATTAGCTTAGCATTTTCCAGAGTTCTAAATTAAATAATGGTGCAGCAGAATTGGATATTCAGGATTAAGGCTGAGTCATTAAAGGATGAAAATTAAAAAAAAACCATGTGTAATGTGTGTTTTAGAAGGCAAATAACAATGCCAAATATTTGAAAGTGCTTTTCCCATGCTAAGTAAATGGTAAGTAGGACGTTTGGCTTTCAGGGGATAAAGTCACCCATCTGGAAGATTAACAACTTGGAATAGGTTCTTCCTTGTTGATTTGGGCCAGCGGGTATATGTGTTTATTTAGATATGTCATTGATATACCTAATAAGCTCTATTCAGTTCAACAAACACCACTGTGTGCCACTGCATGTCAAGCACCAAGCTATAACGATAACAGTGTAGTTCTTTCCTTTGGCTAGTTAGCTGTTCTTTGCAGGAGTTAGCCAAAATCATGAACCTTGAGCATGCTCTTTTTTTCTTTTTTAAAAATACATTTATCGGTGCATTATAACCTCATGTCATAATGCAGCTCACAGGGAAAGTGATATATACGTGCAAGCACTTGGTGGGCTTTCCCCAGCTCCCTCCCCGCTCCCCACACAGGCAGTGGGGAATCAGGAAAGGCCTCTTGGAGAGGTGAATCCTGAGAGTGAATCAGTTATCCAGGTGAGAAAAGGTGAGCTAAAGGGCAAGTTTCCTCCTTAGGGTGGAAAGATTGGTTGAATTTGGAAGACTGGGAAGGGTATGCGTGTTTATCGTCATCTTCCTTGTGTCCAGCTCTATGACTAAGGTAAATCTGGGGTCTGGGGAGAGGGGTGGCCCGGTGGTAGACGGCGTGCTTAGCGTGCGTGGAGGCCCTGGATTCAGTCCTCTGCACTGTTAGCAAACACAGAGCACAAAGCCAGACTAGGAGTTATTGGAGAGGGAAGCCGGAAAAGATCACCAGTCTAAGAAAAGAAGTCACCGTCTCCCTCCACACCCAGAAGTCTAGTTTCCATGAATGGATGCACCTAGCCCTTGAAAAAGCCAGTGTTGTCTTTTTCAAGATCATGTTACAAAGCGAGTAGCTGTTATGATAAAGCTGCCAGTGTTGACTGGGAGGAGAACCTGGGACTGTGAGCAGGTTGGGCAGGGTAGTGGCCAGCGCCTCCTCCCGGCTCCTGTGCCTGCTCCCGAGGTGGGCAGCCATCCAGTAATCGAAGGACTTTTAAGAGAGCGCTGCAGTATTTATGGTGTTCTCTAGAAAGCCCTCACACTGTGTTAACTTCCTTGTATGTGTCTTTTTTTTAATCACTCATCGAGTTTTTCTCACTAGCCTACAAGTGATCGTTCAGAGGATGGTGTGAGACCCCGGGGTTGGGAGAGTGGCAGGGAAGAGGAGGGGTGCGGGAGAGGGTAGGTGGGTCTGTGGGATGGTGCCCAGAGTGCCGAAGCATCCATGTCCCTGCTGGTGTCATCTTGTTTTTCTGTCTCAGACTTCACCCTTGTTAAAACACCTGCTGGGTGTCATGCCCTCCACTAAGTTTCCTGCAGAGAAGGCTCTAAGCTTCCAGAGCTTAGGAAGCTTCTGTCCCCAGTTCAGATGGTGACAGGCGCACCTCCTCGGCCCTCCCCATGCATACTTCTTCGGCCCTGGTCTCTGTTTTTTTTCATTTTTTTTCATCGTCTCCAATCTCTTCCATAACTTCTTGGGTTTTTGACACTGATTTTTGTTCCAAGCTATTATGTTTTTTTTCCTTTCAAAAGTGTTTTTGGGATATTACTGAAATCATATCTGTTGGTTAAAGTGAATTAAATCTATTTTGCCTGTTGGGAGAAAAAATCTCTTGATGGTCTCTCTTGAGTATGCCCCGTGGCTCTTGTTCACAAAGTGTGGTTTCTGTCCAGCATGGCTTCAGCGTCACCTGGTTATTCTCAGGGCCCTCCCTAGGCTCAATCAGAAATGTGGGTGGGTTCCATCAGCCAGTGCTTTAGTACGCTCTCCAGGGGATTCCGTTGTATCTAGAATCAAAACCAGTCATCTTGGCTGCGTGTGAGATCTTGGTTGACAATCCTTGCCTCAGAGCTAGGCCTGTCTGAACGTTGTACACACTACAGATTTGTTTTTTAAATTTTTTTTACAACTTTGTCTACCAGCGTGTTGACACAATCTTAAAAGCCTAAGCTTACCTGGTGTTCCCAAACAATTAGACTCTTTTTAAAAATTTTTATTGGTGCATTGTAGCCATACACCTTTGTAAAGTATAAGATGGTAGAGACATACATGGGCACATCACTCATTTAGCCCTTCCCAAGGGGAGAAGGGAGTGGTTTTAATGGAACAGGTTTCTGCTCTTAGGAATCTTAAGGTTATCTGATTTGTGTTGAATATTGTTTGTGACTTCCCACATGGTAATAAGTAAGGCATTGCATGCCATTGGAAAGATTATGCTTTTAATTTAGTCTTATAATGATTAAAATTAATGTCATAAATAGGCACATCAAGTTTCAATCTGTTCTACAGATAAAGTAACACATTTCTTATATGGTGTTCTTTTGGCAGGAACATTCAGAATGGGGGGGAATCCATCTTGTACTTACTCATGAAAATATTTGTTTGGTTTAAAAGTTGTCCATTGCCCACCATGGTGGTGCACACTTGTAATCCTAGTGCTTGGGAGGCTAAGACAGGAGGATCACAGGTTCTCAGCCAGCCTTAGCTACTTAATGAGGCCCTTCGCAACTTAGTGAGACCCTGTTTCAGAATAATAGGGCTGGGGGTATAGCTCGGAAGCAAAATGCTCCTGGGTTCAATCTCCAGTACTGCGAAAAAAAAAGTTGTTCATGACAAGACTTAAATGTGCAAACTTATCAATATTTAGTCTCAATGTCGTGTATAGGGAGGGTGCAGGAGTGGGGTGGGATCTGGGGGGAGGCTCACCGAGTGCTATGTGAACTTGTGATGTAAGATTACAGTGTACCACCACCAACAAAAAAAGCCCATGAGTGGGGTGTGGTGGTGCACGCTTGTAATCTTAGTACTTGGGAGCCAGAGACAGGAGAATTGCAAATTCGCAGCCAGCCTCAGCAACTTAGTGAGACCCTGTTTTAAAATAAGGGAGAAATAAGTCATAGAAAAGACTCTAGATGGAGATTCTATGGATGAGCAAATAAGGCAACCTGAGGGATGGGAGGGGAAAGAGGGAAACTCTCTAAAGCACATGATGTACTTTAACAAACATATCAAAGTCAATCACTAAGCCAAGCATGGGAAGGAGGGAGGGGGAGGGAATGCGGTGAGAATTGGGTAAGGGCTAATTGGGTGATGTGTGCATGTATGCCTCTACCATCTTGTATCCCATTAAGATGCATGACTACAATGCACCAATAAAAAATTAAAAAGGAAAATAGGGCAGCAGGTATAGCTCAGTGGTAGAATGCCCTTGGGTTCAATCCCCAGTGTTAAAAAAAAAAGTTATCAGTGACCTAACTTTATGAAGACTTTTTCCAAATAATTCACTTTTTTTTAAAATAAACCCATTATATTTCAGTCAGGCACTATTGTAAAACCTGTTTGTCAGGAAGGTACTTTCTGAGAGTTTAATATTTACTCACCTGCAATACTTCAGCGATTACAGTCAAGAGCAGCTCAGCTCACACCTGCAGGACGAGCGAGGATTGTCCTGGGCAGGAGGACTGCCTCCCTCTGGGAGCCTCTCTGGTGAGCCTTGCCCTGTGACTCAGTGTCCCCCTCGGTGACTCATCATCTGCGGCCACCCAGCCCCGCCATCCCTGGATTCCACTTCCCTATTGAAACTTAAGTTTCCTGTGTTTCATTTCCTGGGGCCTGTTCGCTGCTTCTGAGGAATCATCTAGTTCTGTACTCCTCTTCTCCACCCCAATGCACACACATGCACACTCCCAGGACACTGGAGTGTGACCAGCCTGTCCACTTGATTGTCTCATTCAGAGGGGTAATTCTATTAGTGGAAATTAGCTGAGCTGAGTCTACTGTTTCATGGGGGCAGATATTTGGGGTGAGTCAGGACACCCAGGAGTCTTCTTTAGATCCGGCCATGAAGATCCCCAGTAGTGGAGCCTTGGTTCTTAAGCAGCTGTAAGAGAACTTAAGGAAACTTAGTGAACTATTTTATTAAAACAAAAAAGAGTTTCTTGAGATGGAGTGACTTGCTGTTCTACATCACCAAGTAAATTGGGGACAGAAGCAAAAAGAGTATTTCATGCCGTCCTAAAGGCAGTCTTTGCTCATGCATGTGCATGCATTGCTTGTGCTGACAATTGAACCCAGGTTCTTATATATGCTACACGCTGACTGTACCATTAAGTTAGACCCCAGTCCCTTCCCTCCACCTTCCAACATGAGTTAGTGACATGAGTGTGTATCTTTGAGTTGCTGTCTACTAGGCAGCAGCCCTGAAGAGACATGCATTTGGTTATGTCTCTTTGGACAACTCTGGCTCCTTAATATTTCAGTCAACACTCCCTTCAAGGACCACGTAAGGAAAAAAATGTGAATGCTCGTGGAAGTTTTAAAAAAATTCCATTGAAACTTTCTGGTTAGGTTCAGGAAGTAACCAGAATCAGTGACTAAAGAGTTGGTTCTGTGTGACCGTGGTGGTGCGCCTGTAATCCTGGTACTTGGGAGGGTTGAGAAAGGAGGATTGTAGGTTTGAGGCCAGCCTCAGCAACAAAGCCAGACTCTCAGCAACTTACTGAGACCCTGTTTCTAAACAAAAAATAAAAAGGGCTGGGAGTGTAGCTCAGACATAGAATGCCCCTGGGTTCAGTCCTCAGTACCAAATAAAAGAGTAGGTGTGGCTACCTTGGAAGAAATTCCTGGACATTATAGTAGGCACGCCTTAAATAATTTATCTCCAGTATTCTGGATGTCATAGAGGAAAAAAATATGTGGGGAAACACAATTTTGGTGACCAAGTTGAAAAGTGATTCTTTTAGAAGGGTAGAACTCTGAAGAAGTTTTAGGAATATTTTAACATGTGTACTTTGTTTATTTTCTTTTTTATGAGTGTCCAAGTACAGGTGAAGATATATCAAATTCTCAAAGAGCTATTTCAATAAATAGAAAGTGCTAAGTATTGAAGCTATAATGCCAAGATTCAATCAGTGTTGGTTTTTTTTTTTTCTTGGTAGAACATAAAATAGTGGTGTGCTTTCTGCTTGCTGGCCTTTTATATTCGATGAAAGGCCACTTTAAGTTCATGGTGGGGTTAGTTAGAGGTCTGAGGGAATACCGGTGGCCGTGGTAGCGTGGGAAACTGTAATCTGCGGGCTGTAGTCATCATGAGATCCCTCTTAGATGCAGAGACTATGCCTGACTGTGGGGCTCCGAGGCCCTACTCACACGGTGGCATCAGTGTGAGGGGCCTGCCCCCAAATGCTGCCCACAACCTGTGACTCAGCATGACAGAGACACTAAGGGAGGCGTGTTCCTGAGAGATGCTGCTGACCCCTCTACAGGCGGCCTTGCCGAACTTTCCTGAGCGAGATCTGCACTGTAGCCTGACACCTGTTCACTCTTCCTGGGCACTTTCCTGAGGGTCAGATCTGCATTGCTATCTGGCAGCTCATCCATCTCCCCTCTTTCTCTTATAGATGTCTCCCCTGAAACATTTCTTGCCTGTATAAGCTCTTCTGGGCGTCCGCTTCTGTTAGAGGTCCTTGGATGACCGAAAACTGACTGTGAAGGAGAGATGGTGCGTCTGTGGGTACAGCAGAGGCATTTCCTGGTTATTGTCTGGTTATTGTAGACAACATCAGTCGTATTTAGAGACTCTGTTCTGAAGCCATGAAAGTGTGGAGGCCAAGCCCCTTCATAAGACAGGGTGTTTGGCATGCCTGCGGTGGGTCGGGCTTGCTCTAGCTCTGAGGATGCAGTGGGGACCCAGCTTGTCCTCTGAGCTCTCCGCCAAGGCTGCCTGGTGGAGTGACTTACCAAGAGCTTTTTAGCCCACACCCTCTTTTTTCTCTTCTTTCTCTTCTTGGCCCTCATAGCCTCTGCAGTAACAGAGGAGCTGGAGATGGTCTTCTTGTCATCCACCAAAGAGGTCTGAGACGCCCTTTCTGTTCTAGAAACCAGATTTCAGGTCTCTCCAAGTCTCTGACCATCCAATATTGTACATCACCCCCCGCCCCAACCAGCCCTTCTCTCACTAAGTCTCTTCTAGACTGTGGAGGAGTCACGATCCGCCACCCACTTCCCCGCACCATCTTGCCTCCCACAGAGATGCTCCTGTGCACGTTTCTTTTCTCTGTTGTCTTTGATTTTCTTGACTCAGCAGTCTTTTCCCTCATGATGCACAGACCTCCCTTTCTAGCCGTGTATTCACCTAAGAAGCTCAAACATCCCTTGGTTTACTTAAAACATTCAACATCTTAAAAATCTGTCTCATACTTTTATAGCTTTCTGACATCTTATGCTTTATTTCTCTGGGGTTTTGATTCACTCTCAAAATGTTCTGGCCAAGTATTTATTTTGCTTAAAAAATAGAAGCTTAGGTCCTTATTGTCCCTGACTCGGAGCGGGAGGATCAAGGTTAAATATCTGCACATCCATATTAGGCTAACGCATTCCTAATATTCTTAAGAGCTTCTGTGTCATGATTTTTTTTTAAAAGCATAATAAAAAATACCTTTACTGGTAGAGGCTATTTCACTTAAGTAATCTGAGCAAAATTCCCATTTTCTTTCAAGTAACGTCTTTTAAATTGATATTGGCTTCTCTTGTGTGTGTATGTTCACTTGTACACACACTCTCTTTTACTGGGAATTGAACTCAGGGCTGCTTTATCAGGTATGAGCTGAATCCATAGCATTTTGTGTCTGAGGCTGACCTCCAACCCATGATCCTCCTGTCTCAGCCTCCTAAGTACTGGGATTACCGACATATACCACCATGCTTGTTTTTTTCTCTCTTCCTTTTTTTTTCTTTTTTTTTTTTTTTGGTGGTAATGGAACTCAGGGCCATTCTACCTCCAAGCTATACCCCCAGCCCTATTTTTTTTATTCTTTGACAGGTCTCACTGAGTTGCAAAGGGCTTCACGAAGTAGTAGCTGAGGCTGGCTGCGAATCGGGATCCTCTTGTCTTAGCCTCCCAAATGCTGGAATTACAAGCACGTGCCACCACATCCGGCTTCTCTCTCTCTTCCTTTTTTTTTGGGGGGGGGGTATGGTGGTACAAAAAAAAGGTCATTTGTAGAAGACAAACATTGAGGAAAATTTATTATTTATTTATCTTTTTTTAAAAATTTTATTGGTGCATTATAGCCATACACCTTAATGGAGTACAAGATGGTAGAGACATACATTCACACATTATTCATTTAGCCTTCATCCATCCCCACCCCCAATTCCTCCCTCCACCCTCTTTCTCATGTTAGGCTTAGTGATGGACTTTGGTAAGTTTGTGAATGTACGTCATGTACATTAGGGAATTTTCTTTTTCCTCCATCACATCACCCCCAGTTAGGCTTCCTAATTTGCTTATGTATGAGTTCCCCTCATTTGTCTAGATCAGTTTCTCCTACTCCTATGACCCTTTATCTCCCTAGCTTCCAAATATTAGGGAGAACATCCGATTTCTTACTTTTTATGACTGAATAATCTCATTTAGCATAATGTTGAAACATTGAGGAAAATTTAAACTTTGGTGATACATAGATTTTTTTCTTTATTTGGAAGGCAGGTCGTAGCCATTATTTTTGGAAGTTGTCAGAAGTTCTCCAGGCCTCTTGGTTTATTGGATTTCAAGCTAACTGGAGACATTTTATTCTTGGATTACCTGAAGCTAAAGTGTGGTAATTGAATTAGTAAATTTGAAACGTATATTATGAAAACATGAGTCCCTGAAATGCCAAACGAGGCTGCTGTAGTCTGAAAGAATCAGCCATTCAGGGCGCCATTCTGTATTGATGGGCTCCTAGTTTTCAAGTGTAAACTCTGTGGGGGTAAATTTATAGCACTTTTGAACACATGGCCCCGTTCGTGCTTTGTATAGGGACAGGTTCATTAAGATTCTCCCTAGTTCTTAGCTAGTGAGTTTGAGCTCTTGCTATAAAACAATTTGATTTTGACATTATTTTTTCCTACCCAATGAAATTAGATAGTTTTGGCTGTGCTTAACAATGAACTACCATACAGAGATTTGTTTAGAAACAAAAATTGCTTCAAGTCTGGGATCCCCTTCCTTTTCTTGCCTGTGTTAGGTAAGGAGCAAATATTATTTCTTCTCTATAGTTGAGAGTATTCAGGCAGCACAAGAGAATGGTTTCTTCTGAGGTCTGAAGATAGAACCAGTCAAGGCAGAGCCGAAGGAGAAAACGCAGCCAGTATGCGGCCAGTGCAGGAGTACTTCACTGACTCTGCTCTTCTAGCAAAATTAATTGTGATACTTTTTCATATTGTCAATGTCAGGGTCTTTGACTCTGTTTAAAGAGCAATATTTCAGCTTTATTTAATAAAAAAACTAGGAAGACTTTATTGGCCATTTGAATCTTCTGATTAAACTTGAGCATAGACCAATAGGAAAAGATAGAACAAGGGCAGGGTGGGGGCAGATCAGAGATACAAAAGGTGGGAAATACTGTTGCCTCTTACATGAAGTGAAAGAGCACACATTGGCCACTGTATCATTCTGTTCATTCACTTAAGGAATGTAGGTTTCCGTGGGGGCTGCTGAGTAATTTTTTTTTAAAGGCTTTGGTAAACCAAAGTTTGGGCATCTATGGGCTACATGAAGAGAAACTGAAATATGAGAGGAGATGGAGAGAGATGTAACTAATAAGGGGAGTATTTGCACAGGAATCTTGACAGCGATGATGCTGAAAGCATTTTGACAAGGTCATTTATACAGTTCTGAAATTTGAAAAAATATTAATCCTATGTTACCCTGGATTTTTGATGGCAAGTGCTAGCTCTTCTTAAGGGAAAGGGAATTTGTTAACAATTAGTAGGTGGCTTGCAGAATTTATTCTTTCTTTCTTTCTTTCTTTCTTTCTTTCTTTCTTTCTTTCTTTTCTTTCTTTCTTTTTTTTTTTTTTTAGCACTGTGACAGTCGATGTCTCTCTCTCCTCTTCCCTTGGTACTGGAGATTGAACCCAGGGGCATGTTACAACCCCAGCCCTAATTTTATTTATTTGTTTGTTTGTTTATTTATTTATTTATTTATTTATTTATTTATTTATTTATTTATTTATTGGTACTGGGGTTCCTGGAAGCCCTTCTGTCTCCGGGCTACACTCCCAGACCTATTTTATATTTGGAAACAGGGTCTCTTAAGCCAGCGCGATCCTCCTGTCTCCGCCTCCCAAGCGCGGGGATTACAAGCGTGCACCACCACACCGGCTTATTTTTTTATTTTGAAACAGGGTTTCACTGAGTTCCGATGGGCCTCACTAAGTAGTGGCTGAGGCTGACCGCGAACCACAATCCTCCTGTCTCGGCCTCCTGAATGCTGGGATTATATATGTGCGCCACCATGCCTGGCTGGCTTGCAGTATTTTTAAAGGTTTTGGAGACCAGGAAGGATGCCCAGAGCTGGGCTTGCAGAAGACCCTGCTATGGGCCCTGGGTGTGGGTACCACAGTTTGCACTGGTGGCACCGCTGCCCCTGGTGGCTGTTGGTGGAATTGCTGCCTCTGGAAAGTGACGCTTTTGAAGCACTAGTTTCTAAATCCAAAGTCTTAGGTGGTACATATGATCACTGCTGGGTGACATCGCCTTAGCTGGGAGAGCCAGTCGCTGTTATTGTTTAGCTTTTATAAGAGCAAGGTGGGTTCTATGTCACTAGGTAGAATCCCTGACATTTTGGAAGGGGTTTCAAGTGCTGGTTACCCTGAAAGGACAATACATATACTTGATTGTTAGATACTATTTTTTCAAAGAATATTAAACAGATTTTTTGGGACAACTTCGATGTACACGTGTTTGGATAGGCACTTTTGCATCGGCTACATTAATCAGATGTCTAGTGACTTACATCCGTGTCCATATTTTGAAATTAATATGCAAGACCGGCATGTACTTTAGAAACAAGCTCCACCCTCACTTCCTAAAGTTACCTGAACTCTTGACACCTCTGGCGTTAGTATGCTCAGCACAGACGTGTTCTGGGTTTTTCAGCACGGCTTTTCAGAGCACTCATGGCCACATCTGAGTTTTGTGAGATAGAGCACCTTTAAAAATAGCTTTCTGTTGCTCTCATAGGGAATTTTATCTCAAGCTATAAGTACCCATTTGCAGTACAGTTGGAGAGACACTGTACTCTCGTCTTCCCTTGGTACTGGGGATTGAACCCAGGGACATTCTACCTCTGAGCCATATCCTCAGCCCTTTTTTTAAATTATTATTTTGAAACAGTATCTCACTAAGTTTTTGAGGGTCTCACTAGGTTGCTGAGGCTGGCCTTGAACCTTAGTCCGCCTGTCCTAGCCTACTAACTATTGGGATTTACAGGCACGTGCCACCATACCTGGCTAAGGACAGTCTCTTTTAAAAATGTCCCTGAGATGTGGTTTCGTGATTATCTTAATATATTCGTTAATCTCTTTCCTTTAAAAGTAATCTTTATAGAAACACTGAACATAACAGTTTGAGGTTATCTCCAGCCTAACTAAAGTCTCAATCTTTTAGCTTCTTCTTGTATTTGTGGCCCAGTCCTGTTAGTGGTCTCTAAGCTTCTGAGGGACCATTTCAGGTTGGGATTCCTCGAAGAAATTTTTGTTGATTGAAATAATGAAAAACACATTTCTTGAAGATGTAAGAGTCTTTATATAAACCAAGCCCCGCTTTTCTTTACTTTTCTCTCTTTTTTTTTTTTCTTTCTTTTTTTTTTGTGGTACTGGGGCTGGGACCCAGGGGCAGTCTACCTCCGAGCTACATCCCTAGCCCTATTTTTTTTTCTTTATTTTGAAACAGGGTCTCACTGAGTTGCAGAGGGCCTCAATAAGTAGCTGAGGCTGTCCATGAACAAGGATCCTCCTGTCTCAGCCTCCTGAATATCTGTATTACAAGCATGCGCCACCATGCCCAGTTTGCCCCTCCCCTTTTCTTGCGACATCATTTGGGAAAAAATATTTATTTTGTTCAGATGTATGTGCTAGGTAGGTCCTTGGCACTCTTTCTCAAGGTTCTGAGGACCATGTCCTTGCTGAGTGGTTCTTTTGTTGCTATTCTTGACATCGGAATCGGAAAGTAGAGTTTTCCCTTAAGTGTACTGAAATGGGAAGTGCCTGGAAGGTCATGGGAGAAAACAGTGGAAATTCTCTTTTGCTCTCAGATGCTGCATTCCTCTGGGGGTCAAAAACACTTGGAATCTAGACTTGAAAATAACAAGGGGCGTGGGGAAAGGACAGAATTCCTCCTGCTTCGTTACATTTAATCCTTCCTTGTCAGTACTGAGTAATTAGAAAGTTGTGATTCAGTACACTGTTTTACCCAGGCCGGTGCTTTTAAAAATCATTATCAAGAAGCTGGGCATGGTGGCACATGTTCGTAATCCCAGCCTTTGGGAAGCTGAGACAGGAGGATCTGGGTTCGCAGACAGCCTCAGCTACTTAGTGAGGCCCTCTGCAACTCATTGAGACCTTGTTTCAAAACAAAGAATAAAAATGTTGGGCTGGGGGTATAGCTCGGAGGTAGAATGCCCCTGAATTCCATCCCCAGTACTGCCGAAAAAAAAAAATAATAATAAAAGTGTTATCAAGGATATAGTTAAACTTTACTTTTGTTGCCTTTTTACTGAAAAGGGCTTTCTGGTCCTATTTTCTTAAGAATTTACAATGTAAAACCAGGCATGGTAGCACATGCCTGTGATCCCAGTACTTGGGAGACTGAAACAGGAGGATCACAGTTTCAAGGCCAGCTGTAGGAGAGCTTAGCAAGGCCCTCAGCAACTTAGCAAGATCCTGTTTCAAAATAAAAATTTGGTCTGGGGTGTATCTCAGAGGTAGAATGCTCCTGTGTTGAGCCCCAGTAAAACACACACACACACACACACACACACACACACACACACACTCTCTCTCTCTCTCTCTCTCTCTCTCTCTCTCTCTCACACACACACACACACACACACACACACACACTCTTTATATAACATCAGAACTTAGCCTTGGTCTCTATCGTGTGGGGATTTAATTTCTGCAGTGCCCCCCCCCCCCCCCCATAGTAGAGTTTGACCATCTGCTGTTCACTTGTTAAAATAACCAGATTTCTCAACTCTGGCTTGAACTGTAGAAGTCACTTAAGATGACCTAACTTTCATTTCATTCTTAACACATTAAGGCTGGTAAATTTACATCCACAAGGCTAATGAGAAAGTATTTCAGACCTGAGTAGAGATTGGGAGCATTTGAGTCTCCACACTGCTCTTGCACGATTGTGTTCTCTTCGCCTGTTCTGGGAAGCTCTGATGGAGCAGTGAGAGGAGATGGGCATGCGGTTTGGGCTTCTGCTTCTCCTGGCTCATCTAGGGCCCTGGACTGGGAGGTCTTCTCGGCCAGCTCTCTCCCAGGCTCAGATTCTGTAGTAGAGTATGCCTGGACCTGCCCCATCGAGCCTCTGCTTGTTTATGTGGAAGGAGCTAGACCTGGCCTGATGTGTTATAGTTCTGAGTTCTTCCTCTTCCAAATCTCTGGCTCTATAGCTTCTACCCATTAGATCTGGTTTGCCCACTTTCGGCAAACCAGAGCGATTTTTTTTTTCTCCTCTTGAATAATAACCACTTAAATATCGAAAGTTTCTGATTCCTCCTAAATGTTCAGTTCTTCCCTACTCCCATTAAACACCCCATTCTGGTCACAGTCCGGCCTCCGCCTTGTTAGCGGTGGCTCTTTGACAGCGTGGTACCCATACTTTTGAGATGGGCTCTGATCTGAATGCCTGCTGCGGAACCCTCATCTCCTTTGGGTTTGAGCAACCTGTGTGCAACCAGTGTATGTGTTGGTGTCTTCTTGGGCAATCAGTGGTTCCCTTTGGTTCATGCTGAACTCCGCAGTTAACTAAAAATTTTTGATGGGCTTTTAGCTCATCATTAAATTCACATGAACTGTTAAGGCATCTCACACACTTGAGAGGTGGCCTCTGAGAATTGGAGTGTCCGCTAGACTGTTCATCACGAGCAGATTCCACGGCACCACTCTTGGGTTCCTACTTTGAGTAAGAGAGCTCCTCGTATGGAGTCTCTTATCCAACCTTCCGTCTCACCCCCAACATCTGGTTGGCTGTGACTCTGGCCAATGTATGTTGACAAATTCAAGAGAATATGAAGAACATTTTATGATAACTCAAGGTAATTCAGTTAGGACTTGGCAGACCCTGGCCCATGGGTCAAATCCCTTTTGCCTCATATCTCTGTATGTGGTTTTCTGGGAGCACAGCTGCGCCCATCCACTCACGTACTGTCTAAGGCTACTTTGGGGATACAGTGGTGGAGTTGGGGCCTCATGGATGCAAAGCCTAAATTACTTATTACTTGGCCTTTTACAAGGAAAGTTGGCTGTCTTCTTCTCTAGGAAGAGCGTGGCTGGTGCATTTTTTTTAATATTCAAATCTATCATTTTTAATAAATTAACCAGTAGATTTCATTAACAGGAGTCTTAATATACCAAGGGTTGCTTGAGAGAACCACATACAGAAAAGTTTGAATTTAATTTAGGGTATTAAATAATGCAAAATCACTGACATTCAAATATCGGCTTATATGACAAGTTACTGTGCTTTTCACATTTATTTTGGGGATATAATTTTATAATATTCAAAATCAAGAAATAATAATCATTAGTTTTTCTTATTCTTTTCTTGCTGCCTTATTTCTAAAATTTAATGATCATAACCTATTAAAACATCACGAAAGAATATGTCTTGTTGCTTGCCACTGGTTCTTAACTATGGTTGTATATTGAAATCACCTGGGAAAATCGAAAAACATACCAACTCTTTGGTCTCATCAAGGACTTAATTGCTTTGAGAGTAGCCAGTGATTCTAATACCTGGACAAGTGGAAAACCACTGGATAATGTCATATAAGCAAGACAATCTGATGGGATCTCCAAACTGTTCGCTCAACCATGCCCTATATTTTTCAATCAGCTTTCCCTATTTATTTATTTTTTTTTAGCTGGTGCATTTACTTGTTTTCTATTCATGTAGCTGCCTTTTGTGTCAAAGCAGGACCCTCAAACACTTTCCAAGGCTCATTAACAAAGGAATTTTGTCATTTCTTTTGGCAAGAACTTTATTGGAAGAATATGGTTGTAAAGTCTGATATGAGTGGTTATAAAGTCCCATTCTAGGCCGGCGCACTCTTTTCTCTGACTGCTGTCTAGTCTGTTGGCATTGAAAGCTTTCCACCTTCACTCTCATCACACCAGCTGCCTCCTTGAGGTTGAAACAATCCTCCCTGTAAGCCTTTTGGAGTCTTAGGGGAAGTGCTAGATTCTGTATTCATTTTTCTCTGGGGCTAAAAGATCATGGTTAGAAATTAGAAAACATCAGTCACTACTAACAAATATACAGGATATCTGTGAAATTATAAAAGGACCCGAGAAGTTCCATGGATTCTGTGGTTGGGTTCTTGTTTTTGTGTTTTGTTTGTTTGTTTTTGTGCTGCTGGGAATTGAACCCAGGGGCATTCTACCTCTGAACTACAACCCCTAGCCCTGTTTTTTATTTTTATATTTTTACTTTGAAACAGGGTCTTGCTAGGCTGATGAGAGTCACTACTTGCTAAGGACATCCTTGAACCTGCAGTCTTCCTGTCTCAGCCTCCCAAGTACCGGGATTACATGCCCAGCTCTGTAGTTAATTTTTTTTTTTTTGGGTGGTATTGGGGTTCCTGGAAGCCCTTCTACCTCCGGGCTACACTCCCAGACCTATTTTATTTTTGAAAACAGGGTCTCTTAAGCCAGCGCGGCTGGTTTCGAACCTGTGCGATCCTCCTGTCTCTGCCTCCCAAGCATGGGGATTACAAGCGTGTGCCACCACGCCCGGCGTTATAGTTGATTTTGAGAAAAAAAAAATCCTTGTCTAATTGGCATTATGCTGGTAAAATGTTTAACAGAGGTTTCATTATTTTGTTCTTAAATAGAAGTTTTTTAGGCTGTGTTACAAAGTTACAAACTCGGACTTTTCTGAAGAAGAAAAATAGCAAACGTATTTTTTTTTCTTAGATACTGAAGATTAAACCCAGGGGCATTTCCTCCTAGCTAATCTCCTAGCCCTATTTTATTTTGAAACAGGGTCTCACCAAGTTGCAGAGGGTCTTACTAAGTTCTAGGATTACAAACATGTGTTACCATGCCTGGCTTCAAATATATTTTTAATTAATAATTTTTTTTGTATTGGTGATTGAACTTAGCTACATTCTACCTCTGAGCTATACCCCCAGCCCTATTTTTTGTTTATGAAACAGATTCTCACTTAACTGCTGAGGCTGGATTCCAGTTTGTGGTCTCTCTCAGCCTTCCAAGTACTAGGATTATAGGCATGTGCCACATTGCCTAGATAAATTAAAAATAATTTTAATTAAAGTGTTAATTGGATATACTATTATGTCATAATACTTTTTTTTTCTTATTTTGGAAATTTTGTTCATTGACCTGTAAAAAGTAAGACAGAAACCATTCTGTTTTTTTCCTGTGCTAGCATTAGCCCTTGGAGGTTGGGAGAATATTGTGTCAAATTAATTCTCCAAACGAAGAATATCTGTAAGGAGCTAAAATTGCTCTTGTATAATCTTCATGGCTTTTTTTTTTCTTTTTTTGTGGTACTGGGATTCCTGGAAGCCCTTCTACCTCCAGGCTATGCTCCCAGACTATTTTATACTCTTTTTATTTGGAAACAGGGTCTCTTAAGCCAGCGCGTCTGGCTTCAAACCTCTGTGATCATCCTGTCTCTGCCTCCCAAGCTCAGGGATTATAAGCATGCGCCACCACGCCCGGCTTTTTGTTTTGTTTTTGGTTTTTTTTTTGGTGGTACTGGGGATGGAACCCTTCTACCTCTGGGCTACACTCCCAGACCTATTTTATATTTTTATTTGGAAATAGGGTCTCTTAAACCAGTGAGGCTGGCTTCCAACCTGTGTGATCCTCCTGTCTCTGCCTCCCAACCGTGGGGATTACAAGCGTGTACCACCATGCCCTGCAGGCCTGGTCGTTTTTGTGAAAGAAAGTGTTTGCTCTGTGGTGGGGAATTTTGGGATTCTCTTGTTAAAAGGCTTTCACGTATCCGCATTATCGTTGCCTGCACCTAGGATTTCCTGAGCATTTCCTAGGTGCATTCTGACAGCAAATGGAGACCATCTGCTCTCTCGGTCCTCCTCATTTGGGCCTCTTTGACCACTTTACTGATGCTTAACTGATTGTAGTTCTGTGCCCTGAAATTGCTGCCCTCCCTTCCCTGTTAGGAGGGCCTGTTCTGTTTTTATTCTCATCCTTGTTTAGTTTGTATCTTCAGTGTCCCCCACAGTTCATGTGTTAGAGGCTGGGGCCATCGCCTGTGGTGCTGTTGGGGGTGTGGGAAGATGTAACCTAGAGAAGGCAGAGAAGTCAGTAAGGGTTTGTGCTCAAAGGAGCAAATGGGACCTGGCTCCTACCTCCCCCTTGTTTCACTTCCTGGTGCCCTCAGGTGAGCAATTTCTTGCACTATGATGTTCTGCCCAGCCATGGATTCAAAGGCAACCAGGTCACACGACCAAAGACTGAGACCTCGGAGACTCTGAGCCAAAATAATCCTTCCCTTCCTTTAAGTTGCTTATCTCAGGTATTCGATCATAGCGATGGAAAGCTAACACATTCCCTTTGCCTTCTCTGAATGCTTACTGTTTCCGGCTCAGCTCCGTGTGATGGGCATTAGGATGTCTCCTCTGACCCAGGGGCAGCCTCCTCCTTCTCTGTAGCATGTGCAGCTCACCAGCACCTCACACCGCATCATGGGACTCTGATGTGTTTGCATGTTTTAGAAATGCTCTAACCCGGCTCAACCCAACTGTGTAACGGCTCCCTTAGCTGCTGGAGAAAACCCTGTGACCAGCATCTCTTGCTCATCTCCCTCAAGGACTTTCAGCCCTGCCTTGGAATGCTCCTGTTTCTCTGGCATTATTCCTCTGTTATGATTCTTTTCTTTTCTTTTTCCTTCCTTCCTTCCTTCCTTCTTCATTTTATTCATTCTCTCTCTCCCCCTTTCTCTGTCTCCCTTTCTCTCTCTCTCTCCATACTTACTCCCACAGCCAAACTCTAAGTGACCTTGACTTGTCCTTCATGGAGAAAATAATGACCTGGTAGCAACTCCCTTAGATTTTTTCATGAATTGTACAGACACATTGGTATTGATTGCCACCTGTTAGAGGGGAAGAAAGGATCTCTATTCCTGTGACAGTTACACTCTATATACAGTCCCATCCTATCTCCCACGTTAGAGACTTTGAACCATCTCTCATAGACCCTTTATGTGGACTTTTTCCCCCTCATCTCAAAGTGTGTGTGTGTGTGTGTGTGTGTGTGTGTGTGTGTGTTTCAAATACTTTCATTGATGTGTTGTAATTATACATCATACTACTCTTTTTTGTTTATTGTGGTGCTGGGGATTGAACCCAGTGCTCTTCTACCTCTGAGTCTAGACTCCATCCCTATTTTACTTGAAAGAGGGTCTCGCTAAGTTGCTGAGGGTCTTGTAGGTTGCTGAGGCTGGCCTTGAACCTGTGAACCTCCTGTCTCTGCCTCCTGTACTGGGATAATAGACATGTGACATCACTCCCAGCCCCCTCATCTTGTAAGTACTGATCCATCTACAAAAAAAGAAAAAAAAAGAAAGAAACAGGCCTTCCCACTACCCGCTCCTCCTCTGTTCTCCTTCTGCCAGTCATCTCCCACATCATTTTCTGCTCTGTCCTCCGTGGGCATCTTTCTGAAGAGGGCTGTTTTCTCAGGTGTCCTCATCGCCCCGCCCTGAATCCTTCCAGCCAGGCCCTTTCCCCACCTTCTTATGGCTCTTGCTGAGGTCTCTTTCCTTCTTTGCCTGCTCTGTGGCTCACACAGTTCCAGCTCTGTCTTCATCCAGCACTTCTTCCCAGTCTCCGTTGCCAGCTTTCCTTTTTCGTCTTCCTTTTCTGACTTGAGCGCTTGGTCTGGAGCATTTTCTCCTCTTACATTCTGTCTATCTGCTTCCATGAGTTCACATACCACCTCCTTGTTGCTGACTGCCAAATTTTACCTCTGACCTAGACTTCAAGGCTGTGGGCCCGTGTCTCTGACAACCCATTAATAATCTTTTGGGTGATTCTTCGCATTTCAGAATTAACACGAGCCCTTAGTATGTTTTCCTTGCTTCTTTTTTGTTTCCTAGGATATTAAGATTCAGTAAATAGTATTCATGTTACCTTTCTCTTACTGTTATAAAATACCTGAGATAAGAAATTTAGAAAGAAGAAAGGTTTATTTATTTATTTATTTATTTTGGTGCTACTGGGGTTCCTGGAAACCCTTCTACCTCTGGGCTACACTCCCAGACCTATTTTATATTTTTATTTGGAAAAAGGATCTCTTAAGCCAGCGAAGCTGGCTTCAAACCTGTCTCCGCCTCCCATACGCGGGGATTACAAGCGTGCGCCACCACACCTGGCGAGTAAAGGTTTATTTTGCTCATGGTTTTGTCAGAAATATATTTCTGTGGCTTCGTAAGAAAAGATACATATTTAAAAACAGCTCAGCTAGGCAAATCTCCCTTTTTGCAAAAAGGGATCCTGCCACCATTAAGTTGGGTGTGTGGGAGCAGCATGGTGGAAAACCAATGGGCATTTATTTCCAGCGCGAGGCTCCTGTGCCGGGCTCCTATTGGTGGGAATGCAGCCTCATGATCTCTATGCCACTGGCCGAAAGGGATGCCGGGGGAGGGCTTGGCGTTCACCATTTCCAGGAAATGCTATCTTTAAAAAAATGAGCACACACAGTTGTGCAATGACAGTTTTACAACATGGAGCGTAAGTCAAGCTTTTCCTTCCATAGAGGAGATCTAATTATATTCTCGCAGTTGTAGGCTGTGGTTGGCTGGCCGCCTTGCTTTGGGGCCTAGGCTTGTGCAGTATATCGTGGTGATTGTGTGTGGTAGAGAAGCTGCTCACCTAATGGAGGCTGGGAAGCAAAAGGAGGAAAGGGCAGGGTTCCAGGATCCCCTCGAAGGCACACCCCCAGTGACCTAACTTTCTCCCACCAGGCCCCGCCCCTTAAAGGTTTATTCGGCTCCCAGTATTGTCACAGGCTGGCAGCCAAGCCTTTTAGCACATGGGTCTTTGGGGGACATTTAATATCCAAACCATAACAGTACTATTATGTTAGCAGTTGCTCATGCAAAAACGTGGAGTGGTTCTAGAAATCTCCTTTTCCATAGCCAGCGCATTATCATTATTCATTTTCCACCTGCAGATACCTCTCAGCCCTGTCTACTTCTGTTTCAGTTGTCAGTCCTTTGAGCCACTGTAATCTCTTGCCTATAACATTCTGGAAGCCTCCTAATGAGAATTTCTTTTTTTTTTTTTTTTTTTTTTTTGCACCTTTAAGCGCTTTTTGTCAGAGCAGCTAGAGTCATCTGTAAAAGACCTACTTATCGTTGCATCTTAAACACCCTGCTTAAGAGCCCGGCGCGAGGGCCCGTGCTTTATAATCCTAGTATGTGGGAGGCTAAGACAGGAGGATCGCAGGTTCAAAGCCAGTCTCCGCAACGTAGTGAGGCCTCCGCTGCTTAGTGAGACCCAGTTTCCAAATAAGAAATAACCTCAGGCTGGGGGTGTAGCTCAGAGGCAGAGTGCCTCTGGGCTCAATTCCCAGTGACACACATTCACGCACACAAAAACAAACAAACCAAACCAGAACAAAACTCTGCTTAAAAACCCTTGAGTGCTTTCATTGTGTCCAAAACCATGATGCCGAGGCTGGCATCTTCTGGCTGCCTGTCTTTGCTTCTCTCTCTCCTTTCTCGATGTCCCTCAAGCTCAGCCATACTGGCCCTTGGCATCTGCTCTAATACACAACCCCCTTCTCATCGTAATCCGTTGCTTCTCCTGCTTCTGGGCTGGAAATAGTTTCTCTTATTCTTCGCACTAATTCCTTTTTGTCTTGTTCTTGGCTTAGATGTCACTACTTTGACAAAGCTCACACCAGGCATGGGTCTCCCTGTGCCGCCTCTGATGAAGTCCCTCGCTCCACTGAAGGAGTTACTAGAATCTGCAGTTATATATCTACTTAGGTGTCCATGTGCCCAGAGCCCAGGGCAGGGACTGAGGTTTGATTCCTTCCCGTATCTCACCATTGCCTTAGATGCTCCGCGCATACTTGCGTCCTGAAGTCCAGAAAGCGGTGTTCTGTGTAGATTTACTCAGAACAGTAATTGCTCCGTCCAGATAGCGAAGCTTTGAAAGTAACAGGTGCTCGTGTGAGTGTCGCTTAATTTTTGAGACATGGTGTGTGAATTGGACCATCTCGAAGATGCCCGGGAGAGCTGCTGTCTGCTTTCTCTTACGGAATGGGGGCGTCTGTGTTATTTGGATGGCCGTGGCTCCTGGCCTATGCTGCTAGGTCCCTGCTCTATTCTGTAGTCTAAGGGGCTTGCTCTTTGCCATCCTTGTAGTGTGTACCTACGGTCCAAAATGTAGAAAGGATAAAATGAATGTAGCCAGGCATGGGGACCCTTGAGAGGGTGACTCAGGAGGACCGCAGGTTCAGGAACAGCCTCAGCACCTTAGTGAGGCTCCCAGAAACAGTGCAACCCTGTTTCAGAATGGAAAAAAGAAAAAAAGGCTAGGGATGTAGCTCGGAGGCGCAGAATGCCTGTGTTCAATCTTCTCTCTCTCTCTCTCTCTCTCTCTCTCACACACACACACACACACACACACTCACTCACTCACTCACTCACTCTTCTTCTTTCTCTCTCTCAAAGAAATGTATTCTGAAGATAATCTCTTTCCTCTAAGCTATTTTTTCCCCTCTCTCCCTTTCTCCCTCCCTCTTGTTCACCTTTTTGGTATTAAAGATTGAGCCCAGAGGCATTCTACCTCCAAGTCACACCCCCAGCCCAACCTGATTTTTATTTTTATTTTGAAACAGTGTCTCTCCTAGGTTGGTGAGAGTCTCACTACTTGCCGAGGCTGTCCTTAAACCTTAGATCCTCCTGTCTCAGCTTCCCAAGTTCTGGGAATACAGGTGTGGTGTGCCACCACACCCTGGTCATAATTCTTTTAGATCTTGGTTACCCATCTCTTTGACATCTAAGTAACAAATTTCCCAAGTATGAGTGAGAGGAGCCCGGGAGCCAGCGTGGGGTAGAAGGTTTACACTGTGGGCATACTTGTTTTGGGGTGTTCCCTGTCTAATAGCATGAATGGCCACTTGGGGAGAAACCTTTAACCATGAAACACTGCTAAGGAGCTTTTGGTTAGAAAAATCTTTTCCCAAGGGCTGGGAATGTAGCTCACATCCAGGTGGCAGAATGCTTTCCTGGCATGCATGGAGCCCTGAGTTCCATCTCCAGCAATTGAAAAAAAATACCCTTTCCTGTTCTGTTACTATCTTAGTTTTTCTGTATTTATTTATTTTGTGGTACTGAGTTCAAGGGCATTCCGCCTCTGAGCTACATCCCCATCCCTGGTTTAGATTTTATTTTGAAACAGGTTCTCACTTAGTTGATTAGGGTCTTGCTAAATTTCTGAGGCTGGCCTCGAACCTGTGATCCTTCTAGTCTCAGTCTCCCAAGTCTCCCAAGGACTGGGATTATAGGCGTGTGCGCCTGTTTTTTTTTTTTTTTTTTTTTCCCCTTTAAATTTAAGCTTGGATTTTTGTAGACTTTTGTTTAAAAAAAGAGGGGGGCATATTTTCATACTCTGTTCAGAGCCCCTCCCCCAATTTCCTAGAAATGGAGGCTGAGAAATTCTCAGCTCAGCCGCATATGGCTCTTTAGAATGTTCTTAGGTGAACATTTTCTTTTGTTTGCTTTTTCTGCATTTTGTGGTTTGGAGCAATAAGTCTCAAATCAGCCAATATCAGAATATGATGTGGTTGTAGTTGGAGTTTGTGTGTGGCCCCGTCACGTGGACCCGTGGCCGGTGTGCCCTTGGCCAGTTCGTCTGAGTTCGCTCTGACTTTCTTGAACCTCCAGTGACTCTCCTTGGCCAATATGCCTTCAGTCCTTACAAAGAATTGTCTGCCACGAAGGGCAGACTGGTTTTATTTAAAAGGGTCCCCGCAATCTTAGCCCTTTTCTTAATGTAGTCTGATTGCCAATGAAGGAATGTAATTGAATTTTAAATTTCCGAGGAGGAGGAAGAAAAAAAATCTCAAACAGAAGTGTTCTGTTAATAAATGTGATAGCCCCTTTGTTGTTGAGAGACAGCCCTCTGCTATTTCCCCAAGAGCACTAGGGCCGTGGTCTGCTTCCCTGGCCAGCCGCCCTGCCTCCTCTTCCTTGAAAATGTTTACAGAGTGCTAGTGCTTGCCTAAGTTGGGAAGTGATTTAATTCTTGCACTGGCAGAGTCTGCGATCGAGCAGTTAAATATGTTGTCCATTCTGAATTTGGGCGGGGTGGAAGGGGCAAATGAAATGTGCAGTTTTTTCCTTTTGGGAAGCCTAACGCTGTGTTCTTTTGTTGTCGCTCTTGTTCTCTAGGCCTTAAGTGTAACCGAAACCCTGATTAAACCCTTGGAAAAATTCAGAAAAGAGCAACTCGGAGCTGTCAAGGTTTGTGTCTAATTTGAGCACACTTGTAAACAGAAAGCGTGGTTGCCTCTGCTACTTCTGCGTACTCTTCATTCTCATTTGGCTGCTTCGAGGGGGAGGCTGGAGTAAACCATCTGTTGTTTGATGTCTCAAGGAATGCTTTTCCCGCCTCAGGGTTTTGAACTTGAAAACAAAATAAAAACACCTGGACAGGGTACGAAAGCCTCTAGTAATCTCCCTGGTGACACCTTTCCGCGTAGTTTAAAAATATCTCAAAAGAGACAACACATTTAATCCAAAGAGAAAGATCTTATCGCTTACAGAGAGTGCACTTATTTTCGTATACACCTCTGTTTTATAGAGGAGTGTAGCGTTAGAATAGAGATGCTGCCACACCACAGTGCCTTTGGAACAAAAAGTAAGTATTGGGACGTTATTTACTTCAATTTAACAAAGATTGATTGAGCTTCTGTTCTGTGCCAGTATTGTCCTATAGCATTGTGTGTTGTGTAGTTTGGTGCTGAGGAGTCACAGGTGGGTGAACTAGGGAGCCTGCACTAGGGAATTTGGGATTGAGCCAGGATTTCCGGGAATAACATTGGGATACTGCCACAGGAGCCCGGGGTGATATATTTAGCAACTTTTTAAAGTGTGTGATCTGAGCTTTGCAATTATCCCAGAGAAATAATTTCCACCAATTTTTCCTGAATTTTTTTTGTACGAGAGAGAGAGAGAGAGAGGGAGGGAGGGAGGGAGGGAGGGAGGGAGGGAGGGAAGGGAGACATTTGTATATTCTTGGCCATTTTTGCCTTGACCCAAGGAGAAGGGATTGGTATCAATTTTAGAGAAGAGAATTTTTGTTTGTAAATCCCCCCCACGTGACCATGGATATGAGTCCCCCCTTCCTAAAAGAAACTACTAAAATCCCTTGGTACAAATAAACATTGTGGCCTCAGTAACTATAATATCCAGAGGGGCCCAAGTGTTCCAGCTTTTTGGTTGCTGTTTACAGGATCCATTCTCTCGTAAATGAAGGACTATTTGCCATCTCTGTTCAGTATAATATTTTATAGTTTTCTTTTCTTCTTCTTTTTTTTTTTTTTGGTGGTACTGCTGGAGATGGAACCTTTCTACCTCCAGGCTACACTCCGAGACCTATTTTATATTTTATTTGGAAACAGGGTCTCTTAAGCCAGCAAGGCTGGCTTCGAACCTGTACTATCCTCCTGTCTCCACCTCCCAAGCGCGGGGATTACAAGCGTGCGCCACCACGCCCAGCTATTTTACAGTTTTTAATGAAGAATTATGAGTTGAGGTTCAGGCAGAGGGAGAGAAGTAGGACACCCTGGGCCTTCCTCTGATGTTTGCTGAACTCTACTCAGCTGCCACATTTCCCCTCTGTGACCTTGGGCAAAAATTAGGTTTTTTTTTTGTTGTTGTTGTTTTTTTTTTGTAAGCAAAGACTTAGGGATCTGACTACTCAATTTTGTTGTTTCATGATTGTTTATTTTTCTGATTGTGTCTCCTTAAGCTATTTGGAAACGTGGACATTTTGACATTTCATTGGCAACTGTGTGTGTGCATCTGTGTGTATATGTGTGAGATCCATTTCTTATTTGTTTTTCAATTGGATAGTTTTAGGGGTTGGCAAATATTGTATTATGGAAATTAGAAAGAAGTATGAGTTAATAAATATATCTTTTTATTTGCTACCTAACTTACTGGGTTTTATACATTTCTGACCTTCTGTTGCTCTTCAATAGAATCTTCTCTTGTTTTTTTCACCCACCCCAAGCTTCCCCAGATTCTGATGTCATGCTTGTTCATCAAAGCCACTTGCAAAAAACAAACAAACAAAAAAAACTTATAGCTGGGCATGTACTTGGGAAGCTGAGACAGGAGGATTGTGGGTTCGTGGCCAGCCTCAGCTACTTAGGCCCTCCACAACTTAGTGAGATCCTGTTTCAAAATAAAGAATAAAACATAGGGCAGGGGGTGTAGCTCAGAGGTAGAATGCCCCTGGGTTCAATCCTCAGTAACACACACACACACACACACACACACACACACACACACACACACACCAAAGACCAGAACTTATTACTACAGCTTAGTGTGCGCCTTGAACCATGCAGCGGGCCACGTTCTGTCCCCAGTCTCTTCTTTTCCTTTGCTGTGCTTCTCTGGCTTCTGGTTTATGAAGGGTTCGTCCTCTGTTCACGCAGTGTGTGCGGCAAAGCCCTCTGGTGAAGTTGCCCGTGAGGAGCCAGCCTTCTGGGTCCCTGGTTTAACAGAAAGTTTTTTATACATTATTAAAAAAAACCAGAGAAACGAGATGATCTGTGCTATATAGTAATCTCTAAACACCTGTTTTCTCCATTAGATTGTTAAATCTTTTATAAAAACCTTTTATTTCTTCATTTTCTACCTGAAGATACCTAATAAATAGACTGGTTCACTGATAATTTTCAAAGAACCAGGTTATAGTTTCCTTTGTGGGTGTTTGATTACTTTCTGTGCCCGTGTCTCCTAAACATCCAGTCCTACTATGATAAGCACAGGCTTTTGTTTCTCTAGTTAATATCCTTACACAGGATGCTTTAAAAACCCTTGACGAGTATTTTAAAAACAGCAGAGGCCAGGCGTGGTGGCACACGCCTGTACTTGGGAGACTGAGACAGAAGGGTCTCAGGTTTGACAGCAGCCTCAGCAAGTAGTGAGACTATCATCAACCTAGCCAGACCCTGTTTCAAAATGAAAATAAAGATAGAGCCAAGGATGTAGGGCAGTGGCTGATGCCTCTGGGTTCAATCCCAAGTGTGACTAAAAAAAAGAAGGCCCTAACAGTGGCCACATCAGAAATTTTAGGCATCAGTGTAGACATCTTTATCTTCTTGGTCCTCTTCTCTTTCCTATCCAGTCATGTCATGCTCTTGCTTTCTCCAGTCTCCAGAAGCCCAATTATATGTCTAACTGTGGTTTAGACATAATCTAAGCTGCTGGGTGGTTTTTGTAAATTGGATTTGCTAAAAGCCCTGAGACATTCTTGTTGGCCCTTTTGCTTCTGTTTGGCAATGCCCTCTTTAACTCCCATCTGTTTGGCTTTGGTTAGCCCTCTATTTTGTAGGTTCTCATTCTCTCCTCTTTCTCCTCTCTCTCCTCTCTCCTCTCTCCTTTTTCTTCTCCTCTCTCCTCCTCTCCTCTTCTCTCTTCTCCTCTCCTTTCTTCTCTCTCTCCTCTATCTCCACTGTCTTCTCTCTCCTCTCTCCTCTCCTCTCTCTCCTCTCTGTCCTCCTCTTCTCTCTTCCTATCTCCTCTCTCCTCTCTCTCTTCTCTCTCTCTCTTCTCTTGTGTGTGTGTTGGTTTTGGGGATTGAACCCAGGGACATTCTAACACTTTGCTACACCCTCAGCCCTTTTTGTTTATTTTGAAACAGCATCTTATGAAGTTGCTGAGGCTGGCCTCAAAAAATTAAACCTATTTCTGGATGTGGTGGTACACACCTGTAATCCCAGTACTTGGGTGGCTGAGACAGTGTAGGACCAAAGTGGGAACATGACAGGCTTCATCCATACAGCAAACATGCTAGGCCTGAGTTTCAGTTTCCCAGGAATACAACTAACAGTTAAGTGCCAGTTTTGCCACCTGGGTCAGGATGAAAAACTTCCAACCAACCCCAGGAGGCACGAACCAAATGGGAAGCACCAAGTATCCTGTCTGTTGCTTGTGATAACAGCAGTAAAAATTCCTTTTGGTTTAAAGATAACTCTTGTATATCACAGCCCGGGTGACTGAAATGTATAAAACTGCCTTGGAACAAAGACTCGGGGTACTTGTCAAGACTCCATTCTGGATGAGACTCGGACCCTGGCTCGAGCTAGTTCCCCAATAAACCTCTTCCTGCCTTTGCATTATTGTGTGTCGTGGTGGTCTATGTCACCCTGGGATTTCGGACTTTGAGTATAACAACAGGAGGCTCACAGGTTCAAGGCCAGCAGCATGCAGTTACTTAGCGAGACTATTTCAAGATAAAATAGGGCTGGGGATGTAGCTCAGAGGTAGAAGGCCCTTGAGTTCCATCCCTAGTACCACCAATACATCCCCCCCCAAAAAAACCCACCTGAATTATTTGTCATATTCGATTATGTTTGATAAAGCAGAAACATTGATTTAATTCTGTTTCTTTCATTTTAGTAACAAAATATTAGTGCCTGCCATGTAGTGCAGTGTGAGAAGTCCTGGGACATAGCAGTGAGTTAAACACTGGCTTTAGGATGGGCGTGGTGGTGCACACCTGTGATCTCAGTATGTGGCAGGCTGAGGCAGGAGGACCGCAGGTTCCAGGACAGCCTCAGCAACTTAGCCAGATTCTCATCAACCTAGTTAGACCCTTTTTCAAAGTAAAAAATAAAATTGGGCTGGGGGGGTGTAGCTCAGAGGTAGAATGTCTCTAGGTTCAGTCCCAGTATAACAAACAAACAAACAAACAAGCATTGGCCTTCAAGAAGGTAGCAGCTCTTTGGGAGACTATGAAACACAAAAAGCATTCAAGGTGCGGGATGATAGGTCACCAAGAGGCTGAGCAGGAGCACTGTGGCGTGAGTCCTGCCAGCTCAGCTTTGGGCCACCAGAAGGGCTTTCGGGAAGGCTTTGTTCTTCCTGAGTTGAAGCCTTGCCTTACTGAGTTGAAGTTTCTATGCCTAACTGAGCTGAGTGCTTTGTGGGGCAAGATACTCAGGGCCTCCAAACGTGTTTCCTGGGTGGCAGAATGGGACCGGTGACTTTTGTGTCTCAGGAGGTTATTTTGAGACTTCAGTGATTTTTGAGGATGTGCTTCAAGCGTCGGGTGTGGGGCCTCCCGTATGTGGTTGCAGTTATTTTATTATCCTGTTTGTGGCTTGCTCTTTACCAGTTTGCCAAACAAAAATTGCTGAGGATTTTGTCTGCATCCTGGTTTCAGGGGTCGGGGTCTGTCTGTGTCCTGGGTTCAGGGGTGACAGGCCAGGGTATTGTGGCTTATGATTCTCTTGGCTGAACAGTGCTGAGAGGCGGGGCAAGTGGCTCTGGAGCAAGTGCTCAGGAGCCGAGGGTGGCACTGGGCCGGCGCCCCCACAGCCTCTTGCTGGCTTGTCCATGATGCACATACTGGGTATGATGTGAAGAGCCCAATGCTGTGGGAAGAAAAGCTGAATTCTCTTCCAGAGCCTAGGGGAGCTTAAAGGGAAGGGGTGGAGTACCACAGTGCACCGTCAAGTAGAAATGGAGCATCCCTACGGTAGCTGATGGGGAGCTGCATCCCCCTGAGTGGGTGAGGGAGTGCTTCCTAGAAGTGGGTTTGACCCACACTGCAGGATGCTGTAAGACCCCGAGAATCACAACAGACCACAGTACTCTGATTAGCTTGGGTATTCAGTAGACTGCTTCTACTCCTGGGCGGGGTGGCTCACCCCTGTAATCCCAGTACTTGGGAGGCTGAGGCAGGATGATCACAGGTTTGAGGCCAGCCTTGGCAACTTAATGAGACCCTGTTTCAGAGTTAAAACTGAGGGTGTATCTCAGAGATAGGATGGCCTTATAGGTTCAATCCCCAGGGGAAGAATAAAAAAAGAAAAAAAGAAAAAAAAAAGGATGCTTATACTAAGTATTACTTGGAGCATAGATGTTGTTTCCTGTGTGTGGTATTTCCCCATGTCATCATTTAAATAAAAAGGGAGAAGGAGTTAGATTGCCAAGTGTTTTCATTTCTTCTCTAGTAGTCAGATATTAAATGTTTATGGTTTAAGAAGGAAAAAAAAAGTTTTTTCATTTCCTTATCCTAGAAAATTTGTGAAGTACAAAAAATTTTTTAGAACGTTATCCATCTGCCAACTCAAAGTTCTTCTTCCCTTTAATAAAACAAAAAATTATAATACTGTATAGAAAAATGGGCAATTAGAAGTTATGTTCAACTTTATATAAGTTTTTTGTGTTCTTTACCCATTTTACCACGGAAATAGTACTGTGTGCTTTTTACCAAAAATTGCTTAATAAAAATGGAATGTTTCATGTGATAAGAATGTTTATTTTGTGCCAGGCATGGTGGCACATGCATAGAATCCCAGCATTTGGGAGGAAGAGACTGGAGGATCACAGTTCATGGACAACCTCAGCTACTTAGCGAGGCCCTTTGCAACTCAGAGACCTTGTTTTAAAAATAAAAAGACTAAAAACTAGGGCTGGGGGTGTAGCTTGGAGGTAGAATGCCCCTGGGTTCCATTCCCAGTACTGCAAAAAAAAGAATGTTTTTTTCCTCAGACACATTGGTTGCAATTTCTCCCTATGTAGCTGTTTGCTACTCAGCCTGATTACAGCATATGTTTTGATATCTAGAAGCTCAGATGGCTGATTCTATTTCTTTTATGGCTTACAAGGTCTTGGTCTTATTTTGAGATTCGATGACAATCTCTTTATTATGGCTTTTTTTTTTAAACTTGGAAGTCTTTCAACCCATCTGGAACTGATTTGGATAGGAGGTGGGGTTCTCTGTTTTCTAGTAGTTAAAAAATTGTACCAGCACCAGTGATTGCATTATCTTTGTTTTAAACCTAGTGATTTCTGATGGCATCCATCTATCACCTGTCTTACTTCTAATGGTTTTTGAAAGAACTTGTAATTTGAATTTGGTTTCTTAGGTTATGAATTCTCTCTGCCTTTCATACAATGTAGGTCTTATTTGATGAGTTATACTCCTAAGTAATACATCTTTACTGTGTTTTTGCACATGTACATGCAATGTGTGTGTGTGTGTGTGTGTGTGTGTGTGTGTGTGTGTGTGAGAGAGAGAGAGAGAGAGAGAGACAGACAGACAGACAGAGTATTGAACTCAGGGACATTCTTTCTCTGAGCTACATCTCGGCCCCTTTAACTTTTTTTTTTTTTTTTTGGTAGAACTGGGGATGGAACCCAGGAGCATTCTCTCTCTGTGCTACACCCCCAGCTCTATTTTTTATTTTGAAACAGGGTCTCACTGAGTTGCAAAGGGCCTCACTAAATAACTGAGGCTGCCCACAAACCCAGATCCTCCCGTCTCAGCCTCTCAAATGCTGAGATTACAAGCGTGTGCCACACGCCTGGCTCTTTTTTGCTTTGGAAACACGGTCTCTTTAGTTTGCTGAGAGTTTCTCTCAAGTTGCTGAGGCTGGTCTTGAACCTGTGATCCTCCTGTCTCAGCCTCCCAAGGTCTTGGATTAGAGGTGTGGGCCACCATGCCCAGCTGCACATGCAGTTTAAAACTGATGACAAGTAAATTCCTATGAGTCATGATTCATCTGCAAACCAAAGTTTGGTTTGGCTTATTTATTTTCTTAAATTTCTACCAAACTTTTCTTGCCACCATTATAAATAGAGGTTTTTCAGCTATTCCAGGGAAATTTAGGAGAGGGGCTGTGCAGTGGGCTGTGTTACTACTTAATGCAGAACTCTGGTCTCTTGGGTGACTTCCTCTCTGGGGCGGGCAGGGCTCTTTGGCTCCCCATTGCCCGGCTCTCCTTAATGAATCTCCATCCCAACGGACTTCAGTCATTATATTATTGCCAGGCCCAGACTTGAGTTTATAGGAAACACATTCACATTATAATTTTAATTAGATCCTTGATGGAGCTTCTTAGATTAGGCTGGTCAGTTTATTTCTGTTGCTTATAATGCAGTAATCGGAAAGAAAACGGTCCATCCTTTGGTGAATGCTACCTGACTACCATCTCCTTTAAAGCTCACGTTACTTCAGCACCAGAAACCACATGATCGCAGAGAAACAAAACGCCATTCTATAATCGCATTCAAAACAAATGCAGGGAGAAATAATGATTCGAGTCTCCAGATTCCAAAGCAAAACACAGCGGCATTTGTAGAAGGCCACGGCATGCACGAACAAATGTGTTTCTGTTTTAATTGGTGGGTGTAATGTTGTTTCTTGGCTAAATCCTTTCTTCGCGCAGCCTTGATGGTGCCATTTTCTTTGATGCCCAACTTGGGCCACGTGTTGATTCGCGTGCCCCACATCGCTGAGCGTGCTGGGTGTTTGCTGATTTCAGCCATATCCCTTCTTTTGTCCTTTTCTGGGATGCAAATGGAATCAGTTTAGCGAGTAAAAATGTTTTCAGTACTTCTGGTTAAGCATCGGTGTGCAAGAACAGTGAACTTTTCTTAATACCTCACCCTCTCCTAGCATCTTGTGAGCGCAGAGGCCCAGCTTCATCCCTGTGTTTAAACCTGAGAAACCAAGCTCCACAGGCTGCTGTCACCCCGGCGCAAGGTCACAGGGTAGTAAGTGGCCAGGACTGGGACTGAGTCCTGTGTGCTCTCCACACTATCAACTTTTTAACCTAATGGAGATTTTGGAGGTAGCAAACATGTGTTTGGCTTCAGTTTAATTTTCTGTTGTTAAAATCCATGATGAAGGGTCCAGTGTGAACTTGGAATACTAACCCTGTAGACTCAAAAGAAGAAAGTTGTTTAAGTTAAAAAAGCCGGGACAAAGCCAGGCGTGGTGGGCACGCTTGTAATCCCAGCGCTTGGGAGGCTGAGACAGGAGGATCACGCAGATTCAAAGCCAGTCTCAGCTACTTAGTGAGCCCCTCAGCAACTTAGCGAGGCCCTGTTTCCAAATAAAATATAAAAGTAGGTCTAGGGGTCTGTCCCGGAGGTAGAAAGCCCCTGGGTTCCATCCCCAGTACTTACAATAAATAAATAAATAAATAAATAGCCTGGGCATAAGCACAGTCAAAGGCTCTGTTTCAACAGAAGCATGAAACCAGTGAAAACAACATGATTTCTTGAATTCCCCACCTCCCCCACCAACACAGGTGAGCCATGGGATCACCAAGAACGAGCTGGTGCAAAGCAATCCCAGATCTTATCGACAAGAAACTTAGGTTCTGTGTTGCCAGATTTTTATTTTTATTTTATTTTTGAAGTTGTGCAAGTTACCCAGCCTCTTCTTCACCAACATGGGCAATGATTTAGAATCTTTAGATGACCTGCCTGAGGATAGGTTTGCAAAACAGCGGTTTATAATCCCTGGGGTTGGGGAGACAATCAGAAAGAAGTAGAAATCACATTCTATGCCTTAAAGGGAAATCTCATACCAGAGAAGGCCGGCATAGTTCACTATCTTTGTTTTAGAAAGGAGAAGTTGGGAAACAGGGAAGGGAATGTCCCTGTCTAGGAGGTGGTGGAGAATTTGCGTTTGATGACACATTTTGACACCAGGAGGACATAATGTGCTCTCGTTGATATTCAAAAGTGCTTATTAAAACCCTGCCCAGTTGGCCAGTGGTAGTAGGGGAGATTGTCTTCTCTGGACTGATAGAAGCTAAAAGAAAAACAAATACTAGTTCTAAGCAGGACCTGAGAAATGTTTGTAATCCTAACCAAATGGGCTGAGCACTAGTAAGGCAATATTATTTTAAGCCCTGTTGACCTATTGGTACATATTTCTTCGTAGTGTTAAATCATTTGGGAATGTTTGGGAAAGTCGATGACGACAGCCGCAGCCAGAGATTCTTACTGTTATATTTATATTGGACCGTGGAGGGGAGAAGATCTTTCCCAAGATGTTTTTTTTTTTTTTCTAACAGTAATTACTGTGATTTAAAAAAAATCTAGAATATAATTTAATCAATTTTAAATGAATTCCATTTCTCATCCCAAATCTGAAGCAAGCTGTAGGCTTTATGCTCTTTTCTTTTTGTGAGGGATGACTAGCATAGCAATAATTCTTAACACCGATAAGAGTTGCGAATAACACAGGCTTGGGAAAAAGCCCACGAAAGAAAAGCAAGGGAAGCGTGTCCAAGCCTAGTGCTGGCTCGATGGTTAATAATCAGGGTGCAAAGATATTTCTCTCACATCCTTCCATTACATCCAGTGACGCTTTTCCGTTTGCAGATATTTCTCATATTTTGAGCCTCCCAGTGGAATAGTTATGTGTATGCATGTTTTTCTGTTTAATCACAGTTAATCTGTGTGTTTCTGATTTGTAGGAAGAAAAGAAGAAGTTCGACAAAGAGACTGAAAAGAATTATAGCCTGATTGATAAACATTTGAATCTGTCAGCCAAAAAGAAAGATTCACATTTACAAGAGGTATTCTTTTTTATTTTTTTTCTGTTAATTCTTTTGCAAAATTAAAAAAGGAAGCAGTACATGTCTTTTGTTAAGGTGCTTTGCCTTTAAAAAGTTGTCATCTGGGATTATATAGAGATGGGGAAAAAACGGGTTTCACAATGAATAAAAAAGAAATACTTCTTGTAAAACAAGATGAAAAATGATGAATGGATCTTGTAGTGATTGATTACATATGGATTCATAGTAGTAAAATTTTAGGTTCTGAGTGTTTTTTTTTTGGGTAGGGGCAATAATTTTAGCTGGTATTACTGAAGAGCAGATAATGGTGTGCAAGATAGATCTGCTAATTGGCTTTCAGAATTTCTTGAAGAAATGAATTGAATTTCATAAGCCCATTTATAATTTTGCTCTTCTGTGAAGGCAGTATTAATCTTATTTAATGCCAGCGATTCAGGAGGTTCAGCTTCGTTGGAAGGAAAGCATCTGTTTTACTTGAGTTAATAGACTCATTTTTCCCCCCTCTTTTTGAAGGAGCCATATGTAAGGAGAAAGGAATTTATCTCTTATCTCTTATTTTCCCTCTTTCTTTTGAAGTCTTCTGCCATTTTTTTTTCCCCAACAGGCTTGAATAGAAACTTCAGTTCTGCATTTGGAATATACATTTTTATTAGCAAAATGCTGTTTGGAGTTTAGGATCCTGACTTATCCCACAGAAGTATGATTGATTCAACCTTTTTTTTTTTTTTTTTTTTTTTGGTGGTACTGGGGTTCCTGGAAGCCCTTCTACATCTGGGCTACACTCCCAGACCTATTTTATATTTTTTTATTTTTGGAAATAGGGTCTCTTAAGCCAGTGCGGCTGGCTTTGAACCTGCGCGATCCTCCTGTCTCTGCCTCTTAAGCGCAGGGATTACAAGTGTGCGCCACCACGCCCGGCGGCTCATTTTTCCCCCTCTTATTGTGGTACTAACAATTGAACCCAGGGACTCTCTACCTCCGAGCTACCCCCTTAGCCCTATTTTTATTCTTTATTTTGAAACAGGGTCTCCTAAGTTGCACAGGGCCTTACTAAGTAGCTGAGATTGGCCGTGAACCTGCAATCCTCCTGTCTCAGCCTCCCAAGTACTGGGATTATAAACACATGCCACTGTGCCCAGCCTTTGTTATTTTTGAATGCATAAGGAATCTGGGTACAATGCACACACAATATATACTATACATTATATAATAATACAATATATTTTAGTGCATTATGATAATATAATATTATTTTATATCATGTAATATATACTGTGCAAAACACCACTATAATATGTACTTACTGAAGTATCACCCAGATGGTACAGCCTGACTCTAGTATAAACCCACGTTGTGTATATTTGGCTTGACATTATCCGCACGTGACACTTTTGTCTGTGTGCCTTAGACTGACGTCTGGCTGGCGCTTGACAGCTCATACAGGAGAAAGGAGCTTTGACACCACTTAATCCTCACTGCGTCCTGGAGCTATGGCTCCATTCTCTCCCTGTGTAGAAACCACGTAATAGCTGGGTGTGCTTCTGCCGCCGGCCCAGCTTCCCATTGACTTTGTAATGACAGCTGGTGCACTCACAGACTTGCTGTTAGCAGTGTTCACCTCTGTTCTCCATGGTCTCTCTCTCCAGGTACCCGAGGGAGGAGTGTTATGCCCCAAGTAAATTTCCATCTCCTCTTGGCTTGGTAATTAGGCAGCTTCTAAACACTGCCCAGGTAGAGTTCTTTGTCACCTGGGCCCTTCCTTCCTTCCTTCCTTCCTCCCTCCTTCCCTCCCTCCCTCCCTCCTTTCCTTTCCTTTCCTTTCCTTTCCTTTCCTTTCCTTTCCTTTATTCTTTTTCCTCCCTTTCTCCCTCTCTCCCTCCCTCCCTTTTTCTTTCCTTCTTTTCCTTTTCCTTCCTTCCTCCCTCCCTCCCTCCTTTCCTTTCCTTTCCTTTCTTTTTCCTTCCTCCCTCCCTTCTTTCCTTTCTCTTTCTTTCCTTTCTTTTCCCCTTCCTTCCTTCCTTCCTTCTTGAACCCAGGGGCATTTTGCCTCTGAGCTAAACCCAACCCCCTACCCCAATGTTCTCTTTTATTTTTGAAACAGGGTCTCCCTAAGTTGTGGAGGGCCTCACTAAGCTGCTGAGGCTGGTCACAAGCCTGTCTCAGCCTCCCAGGTGCAGGGATTACAAGCGTGCACCACCACACCTGGCAGGCACAAGTCCTCTTTAGCTTCAGAATATGGCCGCGGCTCATGACCCTTCTGCAACCCCACCTCATGGCTCCCTCCACAGGCCCCAGGAAACCCTCCATGACCTGCGGCCACTTCTCAGGATAGCACGTTCCTTGATCAAGGCCTTTGCCTTGAAGACCTCCTACCTAGGATGGTTTAAATTTTTTAGTTTTTGGTGCTGGGAGTTGAATCCAGGGCCATACGTGTGCTAGAGACTCTGTCACAGAGCTCGCCCCTGCCTGGTGTAGTTCCAACTGGGATAGGCAGGTCTCACTTCTTCAAGTGCTCTTAAGAACGCTCTCTGCTCAGAGGCCATCTCATTAGAAACACTTTCCCGCCCATTCTATGTAGAACACCCCCCTTAATCTGCTTCTTTCCCCAGGTTCTTATAGCAGATTGACCTGTGTATACTGTTTACATCTGGAATGCAAGCCCCTTGAAGGTTTTCTTCAGTATACTATCCTCTTTGCCTAGAAGAAGATCCAACAGGGAGGAAGTACTTAATATGTATTTATGGAGGACACACATTTGAAGATGTGTGTGCAGCGAGCCAGGGCATCGTTGATTCCATCAGTGCCAAAGATCAGAAGCTTGAGACCTCTGGAGGCAGATGACTCCACTTGATTTACATGCTGTTTGTTCTTCACAAACGTACACGACTCCCACTTGAAAGCCTTCTGCTGAGAGCACGAAGGTCTTACCAAAGAGGAGGCTTTTTTTTTTTTTGTGTGTGTGTGTGTGGTACTGGGGTTCCTGGAAGCACTTCTACCTCCAGGCTACACTCCCAGACCCATTTTTTATATTTGTATTTGGAAACAGGGTCTCTTAAGCCAGCGCGGCTGGCTTCGAACCTGCGCGATCCTCCTGTCTCCGCCTCCCAAGCGCGGAGATTACAAGTGTGCGCCACCACGCCCGGCGCAAGAGGAGGCTTTTTAAGGGAGAGAAAGTTCAGTTTGGATACTCATTACCTTTGCCAGAGGCTAATGTGTTGCTGATCTTCAGCAAATCGACTGGAGGGCTCAAGAGATTAATAATGGTTGCTGAGATTTGTACTGAACAGAGGCATAGAAATGTGTATAATTTATTCTATCCTTTTGACTCAAATGAAAGAGTGGAAAATTGCAGAATGCACAATGCTGGCTATTTTGATAAAGTCTCTTAAGACCTTTCACTCTAGCCCTCTGTTTATTGGGCATAATAGCTTCTACCTCCATCTGTTTCCATCCCTGAATTCTACTTAGTATTTATACTGTAACCAGTGCTGCATATTTGGCGAAGCTTCTCTTTTGATTTTGAAGTTTATCTTTTTGAGTAGCCAAATCATAATATTTCACATAAATATCACTAGAGAAGTATAGATCCTTTGGAGAACTTTGAGACCAATCTACAGTCTTAAATGTGGTAACAATGGAATTTCCAAAAATTAGATGACAAGGAAAACTGAAATTTTATGTTTGCTAATGAAAGCTACTGGCTTTTGTTTGGTGTAGAGTATGCGTTCGTTTTGTGTTGCTGTAACAAAATACCCGAGACTGGCTTTTTTTGTAAAGAAAAGAGCTAAACCAGCTGACGGTTCTAGCGGTCCAAGAGCACGGCACCTGTGGGGCTCTGCTGAGGGCCTCATGGTAGACGGCCTCATACAGAGGGTAGTGTGTATGGAAGGGAGAGTTGGGAGGCACCAGGCAACCTCGTTTCCCAGGATCTAATCTAGTCTCATGAGACCTGCATTAATCCGCTCCAACAGGAGTGCATCCATGACCTAATTATCACTCACTAGGCCTTACCGCTTAACGAATCCACCAACTCAACACTGACTCACTGGAAGCCAAGCTTCTTCTAGCACATGGACCTTTGAGGACACACCGAAACCATATCCAAATCATAGAATCATAAAATTTAAAGTAGAGTGATTACCTTTCTTTTTCTGAGCTATACTCCCAGCCCCTATTTTCTTTTCTTTTTTTTTTTTTTTAAATTTTGAAACAGGGTCCTGTTAAGTTGCTGAAGCTGGCCTTGAACCTGCGATCTTCCTGTTTTGGCCTCCCAAGTCCTGGGCTTACAGGCATGCACTACCATGCCTGGCTCTGATTGACTTAGAGTTGTGGTCAGGGCAAAGGCAATCTTGTGTGCCCCTGGGTACAACTTGGATATCCGTCACCATCATTCTAAGTTATGGGCTGTCTCTGACCCCAGAGTCTGTTGATTTCCTTGGGGAGTGCATGGTGCAGAAGTTTTGATATTCAGAGCATTCATGAGGAGCAGTGAGCTTGATAACAGGGTGAGGGGGGTTGTAGCAGCAACAACAGCTGGGAGAGGGAATTGGCTAAAAAACAGAACCAGCTTGGAGAACAGGACTCTGGTTTAATATTTTCCCTGAAGAGCTTCTCTTAGTGACTGACATGAAGCAACCTGCCCATCTTTTTGGTGCTCACTTTATCAGTGATGCAACAAAATTGCAGTGTTTTTGCTGGAAGTTAGGTCTGTTACCTGCTGGTGGCTGAACAATCAAACAATCAAACCGGTTAACTGGGGGCATAAAAATATCATAATTTTCAGATAGAAACTCTCAGTTTAGAAATGCTCATATCTGAACATTATTTAACCTGAATCTTTTTTCTTTCTTTTTTTTTTTGAGGTCCTGGGAATGGAACCCAGGGGCCTTGTACTTTTGAAACAGTGTCTCACTGAGTTGCACAGGGCCTCCTAAGTAGCTGAGGCTGTGTTGCAGGGAGCATCAGAATTTGCTTCCCTTCTAGGAAGCTGAATCACACCCCATTGTGTGTACACACCACATTTTGTCCATCATCTCATCCGCCCTTGCACATCTGGATTGCTTCTATTTTTTCACTATTGTGAAAAATGCTGCTGTGAACATGGGTGTACAAATACCTATTTCAGTTCCTGCTTTTAATTCTTTCAGGTGTATATCTTAAAGTGAAGTTGTTGGATCATGTAATCCTCTTATTTTTGTGCCACCACACTCAGTTTGAGTCTGTGATTTTGACTCTGTACGTGGTTGCACCTTGGTGCCAGTTGTGGTTTGAGGAGAGTGTTTCATGAAGAGAGCATACCTGTTGGGTCTTTAATCCTCCGGCACCATCTTTTTCTGCAGAGTCTGATAGTAACTGTTTTTCTTTCTGTGTTGTGTGTGACATTCTACCTGTGAGCTACATCCCCACTCCCCTTTAATTTTATTTTTTTATTATTTATTTTATTTATTATTTATTTATTTATTTTATTGGTGCACTGTATTCATACATCATAGTAGGATATCCCCTTTAATTTTAAACAAGTTCTAACTGGGTTACTGAGAGTCTTACTAAGTTACTGAGGCTGGCCTTGAACTAGCAATCCTCCTATTTGTTTCCCAAATACTGGGATTATAAACATGCACCACCATGTCTGGCTTGATAGTAACTGGGCCATGCGGTTACTGTTACCACTTAATTCTGCTGTTATATCAGAAGACTAGAAAGGAGACTAGAGAAACGAGTGGTATTGATGATGTTCGGATACAACTTTGCTTGCAAAAACAGGCAGGATGCCACCTTTGGCTTCTGTACTAAAGCTTGCAGACCTCTGGTATAAAGTTTCCCCTCTCTGTGTCTCCAGTTTGACTAACCTCTGTTTCTTTAACACAGGCAGATCTCCAAGTGGAGCAGAACCGGCAGCACTTTTATGAACTGTCTCTTGAATACGTGTGTAAGCTTCAAGAAATCCAAGAAAGAAAGAAATTCGAGTTTGTGGAACCTGTAAGTTTTAGGGCCAGTTGATTGCTAATAGATTTTTGCAATATAATAGAAACATCCCCCCCCCCCGGTCTAATTTATGATTGCTAAGAGCTGCAATGCATAAACATGAAGCAAGACATCATTCACACTTTGGAAAGGACAGACACAGTCTCAAACTGGGGAATCACTGCAAATGCAGTAGTTCTCGACTCATGCACAGCAATGTGTAATGAATTCTGTTTCCACTGGTGCAGGATCATAAGGACTGCGCTTTCTTGTAGCTGCAGTCTTTAAAAAATAGCTCTCAGGGCCGGGAGTGGTGGCACAAGCTTGTAATCCCCTTGCTTGGGAGGTGGAGACAGGAGGATCCTGCAGGTTTGAAGCCAGCCTCTCTGGCTTAAGAGACCCTGTTTCCAAATAAAAATAAGCCCTCTTAGCGGGGCGTGGTGGCTCATGCTTGTAATTCCAGCATTTGGGATGCTGAGACAGGAGGACTGTGGTTTATGGCCAGCCTCAGCAACTTAGGTCCTCCGTAACTTAGACCCTATTACAAAATAATGAATATAAAATAGGACTAGGGGTATAGCTCGGAGGTAGAATGCCCCTGGGTTCCATCCCAAGCACTGCAAAATAAATAAATAAATAAATAAATAAATAAATAAATAAATAAATAAATGCTATCTGCAAATATTTATTTTAGAATGTGAATGAAAGTAATATTTTATGGGAGAATTCACACTAAAGGTTGTTTTGAGTTGACCTAACTGAACTTTGGTTCTTTAAAGAGTTATTTTTATCATGATTTTCTAAGATAACTTACAATGCTTATGATGACTGGAGGCGAGAGCCTGTATATGCACTATTTGAAACAATTTTGTGAGTGACTGTAGCATTTATACATATGTTAGAAGCATTGATTTCTGCTTATGATTACATAGATGTTTTCAGGTAGGTTTAGTTATTTATACATTAATACACACATATGTGAATATATACTGAATCGAAATGTCTGGTATTTTATACTGTGGGTTTTAGCAAAAATAGAAAATAAAAAAGAGAAACATTGGGAGTCTTGATTCTTAATATTTAAATTTTAATAGAAAATTTCTTGTTACTTTCTCTTTTTTTTGTGGTACTGGGGGTTTAAGTCAGGGGTGGTCTACCTCTAAGCTATACTCTTAGGCCTATTTTTTTATTCTTTATTTTGAAACAAGGTCTTGCTAAATTGCTGAATCTAGCCTCAAACCTGTGATCCTTTTTCTTAGCCTCCCATGGACTGAAATTGCTGGTGTGAGCTATGACACCGAACGTTGTATTTTTTCTTATACTCTATCAAGCGATATGGCTCAAATACTATACTGTTTTCCTGTTATGTGTATGACTTTGGAGAAACAAAAGAATAAACCAGTAATGACTAATTAAAAGCTGGCCAGTTGAAGTAATAAAATTACCCTAAATTAAACAATTAGAGGAAAATTAAACCTTCCTTAAGGTTTCCTGCTATGTGAAATAACAGCCTACATTTATTAGGCATTTAAGTGCACAGTCACGGCCCAAGCCATTGTTCTAGACTGAACTGTGCTCATGCCCTTATTCTACACAGTAACCCAACGGGGTGAGATTTCTTATTATCCCACCTAGCAAACGAGGAAACTGAAGTCCAGGATGTGTTGATGATTTGCCCAAGGTCACATGACAAGAGCCGTGAGGTAGGGAATTGGCCGTGGTTGGCAATGGTGTCAGAGCTCCCCAGCTTAAAACTGTTATACTCTATGGTGTTCCGAAAAAAAATGAGATTTAGCCGGGCGTGGTGGCGCATGCTTGTAATCCCTGCGCTTAGGGAGGCGGAGACAGGAGGATCGCGCAGGTTCGAAGCCAGCTACGCTGGCTTAAGAGACCCTGTTTCCAAATAAAAGTATAAATCGGTCTGGGAGTGTAGCCTGGAGGTAGAAGGGCTTCCAGGAACCCCAGTACCACCAAAAAAAAAAAAAAAAAAAAAAAGAAATTTAGGATTTTCTCAACTCTCTCCCTCAAACACCTCAACTTCAGATACACTTACGTGTGGGCAGAAGCTGCTGCCCTCTAGTTAAGAAGGGCAGGTTGGGAGTCAGTAGGAAACCAAGGGCTTAATGACTACCCTGCTGGGCCCCTGGGCAAGCCACTGAACATCCTTGTCAACAAGACCAACACTGCTGCCTGGATCCTAGCGACGGGCTCTTGGACTCTGATTTTGTTGTCTTGTAGATGACAGTGACCTAGAGTGTGAAGGTGTCAGCTACAAATGAGTGTTGGGATTCTCTTGACTGATGAGGACCAGGGTGACTTAGGATCCCCATTTCCTTAAAGAGCTTGCTATAAATACTGCCTTTTGGCCCTGACGTTTGAGAAGAGCATTCTTCATGTTCTGTAAAGGCCAGTTGACAAATGATAAGTGCTCAGAGGTATCTGAACTCTGCGACTCCCTTTGAGTATCTTCAGTGGGGAGCAGGGAGGTGAAGGGTAATTGGCTGCGGATATACTTGGTTCTTCTTTCCCTCCTGGGTTTTCTGTGTGCTAATGATCTCCCCTGTTTTTCCTTTGTCTTAGATGCTGTCGTTTTTTCAGGGAATGTTTACTTTCTACCACCAGGGCCACGAACTTGCCAAAGACTTCAATCACTACAAAATGGAACTACAGATCAACATTCAGAATGTAAGGAAACAAAAGCTTTCTGGCACAAGAAAGAGACCTTTGGAATGTGTGATGTCGGGTGTTCAGTGTCTGAAAAACCCTTAAATAAAACCAGGCTAGTCTGTGGGCGCTGAGAGTGTGGGGTTCTGTTGCCACCTAGTGGTCAGCTCTGGTGTAACAAGCTGCTCTTGAGCGAGCCTGCCACCTGGCGGCTTTTCCTGTGTGTTCTGTGACTGTTCTAAGGACCAGGCTTGTTAACATTAACCCTGAGTCGCTTGTTCATTAACAGGGCATGCCACTTGATTAAGGCTATTAAATTATGAGTGAATTTTCTTTTTTTGTGTGGTACTCGGGGTTGAACTCAGAGGCATTCTACCTCAGGGCTACACTCCCAGCCCTATTTTTTTTAATTCTTTATTTTGAAACAGGGCCTCACTAAGTTGCTGAGGGCTTCACTAAGTTGCTGAGGCTTATGATTCTCCTGTCTCAGCCTCCCCTACTGGGGTTACAAGCACCCCACCATCCAGGCTGTGAAATTTTCTCTTCTGTTGCTTAGGCTACATGATTTTTATTCCCAGCAAGGCATAGGACTCAAGTGGAATTTCTTTTCTACAGTTTAGATGTGTTCAGGAATGTGCTCTTCACAACTGCTATTGGTTGTCATTATTTTCTTTTGGAAAACAACACTTTCTGTCAGATCTTGGATAAAAAGATTTGGAGAACTTATCTATCAGGCAGTATATAGTATGCTATTTACTTAGTTTTTTTTTTTTTTTGTGACGCTGGAACTCAGGGGGAGTGTTATACCTCTGAGCTACACCTCTAGTCCTTTTAAAACTTTCTGTGTTAGCCGGGCGTGGTGGCGCATGCTTGTAATCCCCACGCTTGGGAGGCAGAGACAGGAGGATCGCGCAGGTTCGAAGCCAGCAGACTGCACGATAGAGTTTTGTGAAAAGAGCATTAGCTGGTTGAGATTCGATCGCAGTCCTCATTTCTTCCCCTCCACTGACTGGGTACGTGCCTCCTTGAGGTTCACCTGTTCTACCTGCACCTCATCTGTGCAGGTCAGGGCTGACCTGGAGGAGAACCTTTAGGCAGGTCTGTGCGATGCAGTCATTTGTGGAGCCCGTGTCAAGAGAAAAACTGGGCCCCTTATTCAAGAAGGATGACGAGTTTGAAGACAGAGACACCAGAATGTTAAGCCCAGCGTGAGTCCTTCTGGGTATGTTCCTGTGTGACCTCACACACTACCTGCACAGGACCCCAGCCCTGCCTTAAGCATGTGGGGACACGTCAGTTTCCTAGGGCTTTCGGTGAAACTCCCTGCACAGCTTGCTTCAGCATGGAGGTACATTTAAAATGCCCACAGGGAAGAGGGGATCTTCTTATGTGCTCCAGAGTAAGTTCAGAGAGCTTTAGTATGTCTATGGGAATGAGCCACACTCAGTCTGAAATGTGTGTGTGTGTGTGTGTGTGTGTGTGTGTGTCATACTAGAGATTAATTCCAGAGACATTTTACCCACAAGCTACACCCCCAGCCCTATTTCATTTTGGAACAGGATCTCACTAAGTTGCTGAGGGCCTCTCTAAGTTTCTGAGGCTGACCTCAAACCTATGATTCTCCTGTCTCAGGCTCCCAAGTACTGGGATTCCAGGTTTGCACCATCACGCCCAGCTAAGTCCTGCAGTCTTATGTGCATACCTCGAAGACGGACTCTCATTTAAAATGTTTCACAAAACGACTGGGTTTAATATCCATAGTATATGGCAACCTTATGCACACAAATGTCTATTTCCTGTAGAGATATGGGCAGAGAACAATTGCCAGGGAAACACCTTTTCTGCATTCTAAGGATTGTGCTAAATCCTCCCCTTCTCTAAAAAGTCTTTTTTTTTTTTTCCTGGATGTTTCTAAGGGTGCTCAGAGCCCTCTCATGTCGAAGCTGTTTTTGCTTTCTGACTCGTTCTCCATGATAACACCGGGTCTAGGTGTTGTCTTTTCTTTCCCGCCCGGCTTTTCCCCCTCTCCCACTGGCCCTCTCTCCGCAGAGTGGCTAAGTGCTGAGCACACTTCATAGCACAGAGCTGCACCCGGCCCCACGAGGTGAGCTCTTCTATTGGAGATGGGGTCTTGCTGTGTTGCCCGGGCTGGCCTCACCCTCCTGAGTTCAAGTGATCCTCCTGCCTCAGCCTCCCGAGTCCTGAGGCTGCAGGCACGAGTTCCTGCTCTTCAGTTGTGTGCGTAGCTAATTCTTTTCCCCTCAGGAACCCCAGCATCTTCGAAACACATGTCACTCATCCTGCGCCATCTGCCGAGTCGCTGTCATTCACGTCTTGGCTCTTCAGCTCCTTCCTAGATGATGTCAGCATTTAGAATAATAAAGGGAAAATGCTGGTTATGTAAAACTACAGATTGCTGGAAGAAAATCCTAGTTACGTGTTATTTTCACACAATGTATGAAATGCACTGAAATGTTAAAACCACATCTTATGGTTAACTCTTTCTGTGTTATAGTATAATACATGCTCTAGGTCAGCTTTTTGGGATTTTTCTTATAGTTAGAAAAATAAAGTAGCCAGGCGTGGTGGTACATGCTTGTAGTCCCCGCGCTTGGGAGGCTGAGACAGGAGGATCGCACAGGTTCAAGCCAGCCTCAGCTACTTAGTGAGGCTCTCGGGCAACTTAGTAAGACCCTGTTTCCAAATAAAATATAAAACAGGTCTGGGAGTATAGCCCGGAGGTAGAAAGCCCCTGGGTTCCACCTCCAGTACCACAAAAAAAAAAAAAGAAAAGAAAAAGAAAGTAGAAAAACTACTTTATAATCTGAAAAAAAAAAAAAGGTTGAAAGTTACTTAAGTGTGGAAAACAACCTATTTTTCCTCCCAGTCTGGTTACACTTTTTCTATTGTAAAAATGACTAGACTTTTTTTTCCCCCATTTCTTTCTTTTTTCTTTTTAAGGGATTCAGTCTGCTTCCATTTTCTATAATCTAGAGTAATAAATGGAAAGCAAGAGGACAGCAAGATGGCTTTCAGAAGATAGATTTTTCCAAAAAAATGGAAATTGCAACCAAATCAAAGGATATTTTAACAAACCAACTTTGACTATCTGTGAGCCTTGTTCCCAGAAGAATGTGGAGTGAGGAAGGCTAGAATAGAATTCTTCCCGGGAGGAAACACAGGGAGGAGGTTTAGGATTCATAAAGCATCCCTGAAAGAGACTAGGAAAAGCAAAGAAGTACTTAAGAGTATGGACAAAAGTTTAACGCTGTTAGGAAATGACTATTGTGACTTTTCAGCCACTTAATTGTAATAAGGCAATAGTATGAGGGCTGCCTGAATTCATTTTGTTACCATGTGCTGGTCTTTGGTCTGCATGTCTTCTTTGGACTTTATACATTTTGTCTTCAGGAAAGTCTTCCAATGCAGATTTTCCCCCCCCCAATTTAAGAGATGCGGAGGAGGCAGCAGAGAGCGAGCTTTGCTCCCTGGAGTCGCACTGCACCGCAGCAGCAGGCCAGCAGGGGCGCTGGGCGGGCTCGCTCCAGGGTCCAGGGTGGTTAGTTTCAGGTTTAGTGTTGTGGAAGAAGGTGAGTTGCATGTGCCAGGTAAGGCTTGGTACATGCAGATTTTGCTGGGACTTTCTGGTTTCTCTGGACCTTAGTAACTTGCCTATAACACGGGATCCCATTCACTCTTAGAACTCGGATTTGAGCATTGCTGGTGGTCCCCAGCTGGCTTCTACCCCCGCTGAGTCTAGCCAGGGGCCCTTTGTGTGCCGTCCTGTGGAAGGCATCTCAAGCCAGTTTGGACCTGATCAGCAGTATATTTGGGGTTTGCCAGCTCACAGCTCCCTGTTCTGTCTCCTCTCTGTGCCCAGAGTGCTTGAGGAGATGATTTGAGTGGGTTTGAGTGAGGGTGGTGTGTGTGTATGCACATGCGTGTGCATACGCTTTAGAAGGTTACTGGCGTGGGCCACGTGGACTCTGCCCCGAACTGTTAGTCACTTCGTGAAACCTCCTCGTGTTTTTAATTACGTCCTGCCTTCTTTTGCTCTATGCACAAAGTCAAGGGGCCAGGATGGGAAAACCATCATCGAAAAATGGCCAGTCTGTGCTTGGGCTCCTTCTTCACCTCTCCTTGCAGAGCTTTATTTCTGGGTAAAGTTGACTGAGCTTAGGTCTTCCTTCACCTCTTCTTTTCCCCTTCCACCATGGCTCACCCTGATCCAACAGTTTTCTAGATCTCCTCCAATATACCTGCCTTGGGCCCCCAATGGGGCCCTCCTTCCCCCAGATGGGTGCTCTACCTAAAGGCTTACTTTAAGGCTGGAGACACTGCTAAAGCATGGGAGAGAAGGAACCCACAGTGCTGTATCCTGCCGCTGGATGGTGCTCGACAGAGACCTGCCCCACGGTGACCGTGAGGCTACAAGCAGTGTTTCCAGGAGTGCAGGCCCTCCACTGCGTTAAGTGCCCACACCTGACTTCTTATGACATTCAGACCTAATACTATAATCAGAAGTCACCTTCCTATGTACCTGGAATTTAGAATCAGGAATTGCTGGGCTCTGGCTATTCTGTTGCTTTGTGTTCTAGTAAAAAGATGTAATTTCCACTCCAGTTCATAATTTACCTAAACAAACATAGTACACTGGTGGCGCACGCTTGTAATCCTTGCGCTTGGGAGGCGGAGACAGGAGGATCGCGCAGGTTCGAAGCCAGCTGCGCCGGCTTAAGAGACCCTGTTTCCAAATAAAAATATAAAAATAGGTCTGGGAGTGTAGCTGGAGGTAGAAGGGTTTCCAGGAACCCCAGTACCACAGACACACACAAAAAATATAAAAAACCCCACAACACAACAACTAATCTTTCCCTTCCTCACGCAGAGACGCAGACCCTCAGAAGTAGGGCAGTGGGGTGGGGGTGGCTTCTATGGCAGTGTCTGCAGCAGGGAATTGGGGATGGGGTACAGAGGTAGTTGGAGTATTTGTGAGGCTAGTTATATTGTACAGATAAACTGAGTAAAATAAGCAAATATATTGAGGCTTATGGCAGGTTTCTCAGTGAGGAGAAATTTCTAGGTATGGAAAGGGATAGGCCAGAAAGAGACCGGAAGTGAGGGATTGGAATTAGATTTATGGCTATGAAATTATGGGATTTTATTTATTTATTTATTTATTTATTTATTTATTTATTTATTTATTTATTTTTTGGTGGTACCGGGGCTCCTGGAAGCCCTTCTACCTCCGGGCTACACTCCCAGACCTATTTTATTTTTGGAAACAGGGTCTCCTAAGCCAGTGCACACGGCTGGCTTCGAACCTGCGCGATCCTCCTGTCTCCGCCTCCCAAGTGCGGGGATTACAAGCATGCGCCACCACGCCCGGCTTTATTTATTTATTTTTATTTTTTTTTTATTTATTGGGTGGTACTGGGGTTCCTGGAAGCTCTTCTATCTCCGGGCTACGCTCCCAGACCCATTTTATACTTTTTTTTAAAATTTGGAAACAGGGTCTCTTAAGCCAGCACGGTCCTCCTGTCTCCGCCTCCCAAGTGCGGGGATTACAAGTGTGCACCACCACGCCCGGCAGGGATTTTATATAGATGTAGAAGTAGCGATGCGTATGTGGCATATCAGGGTATGTGCATGTTTATGTATGTATGCACATGCATTGCCTAAGTCTGTCTGAGAAGATTTAGGAGCAGTGTCAGCCTTTAGCTGTGAGCACACTGTGCCCAGGCCTCCGTTTCTAAATACTACCCTCCACCAGAAGGAAAAAGTCTCCTTTGGAGAAATCGAGGCCCATTCTAGGACTGGGAGAGGGAAAATATATGAGCTTTTGAGGTTCCTTATTAGCCCAGAAAGTAAGGGATTTCTCTAGGAATTAAGGGAACATGTCAGAAGACATAGTGGGGCCACTTGAGCTCCTGCTGGACACATTTAGGATGATGTGAGCATTAACATACTAATGAAAGTATTAGACACAAACTTGCGAATGCGAATGAATGTGTGTGTCTCTGTAGATGAATACAAGAAGAGTTGGAAGAAATCTCTGGAAATGATGGAGGTGAATATGAAGGGGTCAAAACGAAGACAGGGACAGGAAACCCCAGAGACATGAGAGGGGGGAAGAGGAGGAAACTGGCTCAACAAATGAGTTCCACGCTCTTTATAGCTGTGCATTTTCTTGAAGGACAGAAACATTATTTTTAAGCTCTTATTTTATGTTTAAAAGAAACCTCTGCAGGCAGTTTTTCTCTTTCACAGTCTATATTTATCAGACTCCTATCCCTCTAGGAAAGAAAAAGCACAGTTCTACCGTTTTTCCGTTCTTAAGACCCTTGGTAACCCTTTTTCATTGTAGGGAGGAGAGAGAAGAAATTTCAATAGTAATTTTCTATCTCAGCTTTTCCAGTTTCACGTCAGCAGTTTTTTAGTATTAATACAATTATTTTCAAGTCTTGATGTAAGAAATGTCCAGAAACTCCGTGGTGCTGACTCATCAAAGTCCCTTGATAATCTCGTCACTTCACCCTGAATATCCGTTTTCAGTGTAGCTGCTTGACAGATATTGGCATACTGCGTCTCCCGGGTTTCAGAAATGTGATTTGCCTTTTCAGGTATCGAAGATGTTATTTGTAGGTGAGATTTCTTTCTCCCTTCTTCAAGAAAGAAAGACAGTTTTCACATCCAGTTACCACAACGCGGACAAATGGATGTTCATGTTTATTAGTTTGCAAAAAAGAATTAGGATTTGCAGACTGAGAGCTCAGACAGATCACTAGTATAATCATAACGTGAGTTAAGTTGGCTGATGCAAAAAACATACTTCCCAGGTAGAAATTATGTGGCCTATTTAAAAAAAATGTTAAATTCAATAATATTGTGGGACCTGAAGGCAGGAAATTTTATGTTAAGTAGTAGAATTATTCATGGTGTTTCGAAAAACTTTCAAAAATACATAGCCTCTGGTTATGCTATTCCACTAGCTATTTTACCAACATTTTTCCTTTTTGGATAAAGAATTGGGATATTTTGACAAATATATAAAACATCTTGCAAATTTAATTACAGTTATCCAGAGACCTTAAAGTGTATGTGAAAAAGTTCATGAGAAGTTGAAATTTACTTCTGCATGTGTGTGTTTTATCCACTTCAGACACGGAATCGATTTGAAGGAACACGGTCAGAAGTAGAAGAACTTATGAACAAAATCAGACAGAATCCCAAGGACCACAAGCGAGCGAGTCAGTTTACAGAAGAAGGCTACCTGTACGTGCAGGAGAAAAGTAAGAGGCCCGCCCTCCAACAGTGGCTGAAGGGTTGGTTACAAAATCCCAGTTTCAGCCAGCCCTCTATACCCATGTATTCCACTGACTGCAGGTTTCAAATGTTTGATATGATGGGAAAACAAACAAAACCCCAAACCCACTGCATCTGTACTGAATATGTATTGACCATTTCATGTCATTAATTTTCCCAGAATGCAGTCTAATGATTATTTACATATCATCTACGTCCTATTATTTATGCTAAGTAATCTAGAGATCATTTAATGTAAATGGGAGGACGTGCATAGGTTGTATGCAAATATTATGCAATTTGACCTAAGGGGCTTGAGCATCCCAGGGTATTGGCATCCGTGGGGGATACTGGATGCCCTGGAACCCAGACCCTATAGATGGTACTTGAAATGCTTATTATAACTACTGTGGCATTCTGGGAAGTTGTCCCCACCACTTTCTTGCCCTCTCTTAGCCTGATGGCAGTCTTCCTGGCTAACATGTTCCTGCTTCAGGGAGTGCAGTGAGGTTAAGCCCCCAGCTCTCCAGTCATAGCACCAGAGAATCCTCCACACAGCATCCCTGGGAAGGGGCTAGCCAGGGAGCCAAGGCAGAAAGGGCAGCCGAGTTGGGTTGGAGTTGTCTCTTTCTTCCTCTTCCCTCTCCTCTGTCCTTATCACCAACACACACACATATACACACATTGAAGCCTCCCCTGTCCCTGCAACCCTGCCTCTCCACACGTTATGGTGAACAGGGCATCTTTCTCCTATCAAACCACTTCTGCCCACATCAATCTCAGATAGTTTGATTGTAAGATTACCAGGAAGACTGCAGATGGCTATTAAATATATTTCAACATAGAATTCTAACTAATTTTACAGGGTTTTTAGTAGTGTTGCTGTCTGAGGCCATTTTGAGTTGCTATGACAAAATATTTGAGGCTGGATACTTTGCAAAGAAGAGAGATTGATTGGGTTTATGCAGCACCTTGGGGATCCTTATTTGGAAAATGAAGCAGACCAGATCTCTTTTAAACTTTACGTATTCTCATTTCAGCAGCTAAGCTCTTGAAACTTAATTCTTCAATGGTGGAGCAAAGTTGCTACTTGATAGAAAGGATGGGGATGTGCTCATTTTCTTATTCTTACCTGCACGTAGAGTGCTTTACAGTTTTCATTTCATTGCTTGAGCTGGGCTGATGCACAGGACTTTTGAATTGATCTGATGAGTAGTCCATGGACTTGGGAGAAGTTCAGTGCTCTGTGATTTTACCCAGAGCTCATGGTGTGTGTAGCCCACAGAACATTTTTTTTTTTTTTCCCCCATTCACCTTTATTTAATCTGAAATGCCAGACTTCACCTCTTGGGAAGAGCAAGGCAGGACTCTGAGATTCTCTCAGATTTTTTATCATCTTAATCCTGATTTTAAAGGTTTCATTTGAAAGAACTAAATTGTAATCTAGGATAGAGTCATGAGTGTTAAAACTCCTTATATGATATGTGCGAGCAAAAATCCATGGAAATCCTAGTTTTTTAGATTCATACATAACTCATACTAAAATTGTGAGCTATGAGAGAAACTGGGCTGAGACTAGACTGAGGGGAAAAATAATTATAGTGGCTAAATCCTTCTCATTTATTATAGGCCAGATATTGTGCAAAACTTTTTTTATTTTTATTTTTGGTGGTACTGAGAATTGAACCCAGTTCTATCTCTTAGCTATACCTCCAGCCTTTTTTTTTTTTTTTTTTTTTTTTTGCTATTGTTTTGAAGCAGGATCCTGATAGATTGCTGAGTTTTGCTAAATTGCCAAGGCTGTTCTCAAACCTTGGATCCGCCCGTCTCAGCTCCCAAGCACTGGGATTACAGGCATGTATGTGCTGCTATCACATCAGTGCTCAATTCTTCTTGGGCTAATTCATTTAACTCATAAAGCAGTGCTGTGAGGTGTAAGGCACTAGTGTTACCCCATTTATCCACAAAAAAATGGAAGCAGAGGTCGCAGTGTTCTAGATCATACAGCTGCTAAATGCTGGAGTTGCAAGTCTGAATCGGAAGGCTGGGTTGGCACCCTGTGTGTTAGTTGCCAGGAGGTATGACAGGCCTTGTTAGCCATTGTGCTAGAGTGGTAGAGTAGGATCTGGGGGTATAAGCAGGGAAAGGTGGCTTGATTAGTAGGAAGACCTTAGTATTTGATTTGGAGACACCGATTTGAAGTTTGGCTTTATCATTCCTCAGGTATATAGTTAAAACTTAAATGTCTGTGGATAAAAATAAGACAATGACATCCCATTCCCTCCTCAAGAGATTTTTTTTAATGAATTATCTGAACCAAAGGATATGGTAAAACAGTGTAATACAAACCTTGGTGGTTCAGAAATTCAGATCCTTGGACTAATGGTGGCCTGAGATGAAATTTGTTGTGGTTTAGCAGTCGCCGTCTGCTCTGTCCCCCTCCTGAGGTCATGGGGTTGGTCTTCCCTGAAGCTACATGTGCATTTTGTAACTGAGCTCCCTTTTCTAAGTTTGTCCTTGATTTTCAGGTTTAGAAGCCTTACCTGTTTTATTACATATGCAATTATGGTGATTGCTTTTTAAAATGTCTTAATTGTTAAATGTCAACTTGTTGGGCCTAAAACTTTAAGATGATTGAATTTTCCCCCCTTTTTTTTCTGTGCTGGGGCATACACTCTACCATTGAATTATACACTCAGCTTCGATGATTACTTTACTGGCATGTAAGATTTCAGATGCTAAGTACCTCTGACATAGACCACCGGCCTTTAAGAGATCTGGTGGTTGGAATGCTAGCTTACTAACAAGAGTTAGAAGGGGATTCTGAGAATATTCCAGTGCACATACACTCACCCCTATTGAATCTTACATTCCTTATTCTTCATACTTCCTTATTCCCCTTTCTCCTCCTGCTCCTCTTCCTACCCCCACTCTCTAGTGCTGGGCTCAGGCCCCAAGGCCTCCGGTGTACTGAGCCAGCGCTCTACCTCTGGGCTACGCTCCCAGCCATACATGCTTTATTTGTAGAGCTGAGCTTTCTATCATCAGTAAGGATAGCCGCTGACCAGCTGTTAGCGGGTTGGCAGCGCTACGTGGGTTTCTAGACTAGATCCCCCCTCAGCACTTTAATGCTGCACTTTTTGTGATTTCAAGGGGGTAACAATTGAATCTAAAACCATCCTATACAGTAAAAGGAATTTTTGAAACCCTCACCAGTCTTTAATACCTAAAAGCAAAAAAGTAGAGCTCACAATTAAGCGGTTGTCAGGTATAATTGTTGGTTTTTCTAGCATCCCGTTTAAAAGGTGCGTCTTTCAATCACCTGTGCTTTGCTGAAAATGCCGCAGATTCTTGTCTCCAAATATCTCTGGGCACTCTTATTTGCCCTTTTATTGTGGCTTTGTTTCACGGAGCTGTATTAGTTGCGACCAACTGGGTCTTTCTTCCTTAATCACGCGCGCAGAGCACTGCCTTTCTGTTGATTTACGAGGACAAACGTGAAGTTGTGTTTTTCTGTTGAAGGGCCCGCTCCGTTTGGCTCCAGTTGGGTCAAACACTACTGCATGTATCGGAAAGCTGCCAAGAAGTTCAACGTGGTCCCCTATGAGCACAGGTCTGGGGGGAAACTTGTAAGTATTTGACTTTGCTCTCTGTTTTATGTGAGAGCTAATCTCACATAAATTCAAATTTATGTTATATTCTCACATACCATTTTAATGATTTTTCTTTACTAAAGATAAATCTTTGTTTAGGATTAACATCTTTGTTTTCTTTTGTTTCTAAATGGGCCAGAAAACAGGGCCGTGTGTGTGTGTGTGTGTGTGTGTGTGTGTGTGTGTTTTCTGAATTGCATGATTGGTCATTAGTCATTTTTTTAACTTGTATTTTAGAGAATAGTAGCATCCTTTCATCTATTGGAAGGCAAAGATAACATCTGCAGGAAGCTTTCCTGGCTCAGAGGTCCCCTGGGGTTTTCACAGGAGGCCTGACTTGCTCACGTACTCTGTGTTCACAGCCTAAAAACACTGTACCGTGTTTTACAATGAATTTTACTCCTTCAGTGAGACATACTGTGTTCTCATGTAGGTATCCCTTTTCAGCCAACTCCTCCTCCAAAAACAATAGATGGCAAAGTGCGAGAGTTGGCTTTGTAGGAAAGGCAATCTTGTTATGTGTTTAAATAGGAGTTGCAGCTTGGCAGTAGTAATTGATGGTCTTCCCACTAATACTGAACATATCTGGCCACACAAGTTATTTTTTTATCTTTATATTTACTTGTTTCGCTTAGGAGTTGTTTATTTTTACCATACACGGAGTTTTTGTCTGAGCTCAGTGATATCTTTACATCTTAGATTCCAAAAGATAGTAGCAATAAGTAAGTTTTAGAATATATTTTGATATTTTGAATATTTGTATATTTGAATGCTTAAGTATTTATAGATCCCCATATTTTAGAATATATTAAAGTATTCTTGAAGTGTATATTCAGACTTCTTGTAGTGATACTTGACTGAGCTATATTATAATTGTGCATCATTTCTCTATCTTCTATCCTCTTTTTAATGCTCTTAGAGAGGATGGGAGCTATGATGACATTGTATTAAAAATAAAAAAAAACGAAGATAAACTTGGCCTGCTTTACTTAGGAAAGAGAAAAGCCATGTAGATTGAGAGGTTCTAACTTCACATGATCATAATAATCTGATTTAGGGCCCATAATGTACTTTTAGGCTGATCCAGATGGAATTGCAACTTTTATAGATCAAAAATGGTCACATATTGAGTAGCACATATGGTATAATAATATAAAATTATAATTTCACATGCTATAAAATTAAAGTTTCGTTCTTGAAAAAGAGTGCACGAAGAGAACGACATACCTGGCATCTGGAGATGGCGTGGTGAATTTACTTTCGAAAGTTAGCATCGGTGAAGTCTGGGTTAATGTTGCTCTAATCAGCAAGATAGAGAAAACCTTTGGGAACAGGACGGACACCCGACATGGAAGGTTCTAGAGTCTAAGTAGTTGTTTAAATAAACAAGCTTGAAAGGAAATAGGGTAAAGAGAAGGGACTTAAAATCTTGAGCCTGAGTTCCCCTGGGATAGGTGGCCCAGGGTGCAAATGTTTGTGCCATGGATTAGGAAACCATTCTGCTTCCTTGCAGGGGGATGGAGAAGTGTTCATTCTGAAAGACTGTGCCAAGAGACACGCAGACTCCATCGACAGAAGGTTTTGTTTTGACATCGAAGCTGCTGACAGGTGAGTTTTTGGAGTGATTGGATGTGATAAGAGAATCATTTTAAAGTATGATTTTAGAAAAATAGAGGCCGATCACAACTGTGATTTCCACGGCCTGGACCAGTGGGATCTCGCTGTGTTTCCAGGTTGTATATTCACTGTGACCCGTCCAGTCTCCGATGCTATGTTTAGCTGTGGAGTGATGGCTTCATCGTGGCGGAAGTTTGTCATTATAACCTGTGTTATAATTTGAAAGGTTGCCCTCCGCAGGGCCTTTCGTTGTCCTTCCACGAGTAATCGGTGGCAGGGAGAGGACAATGAAAAGCAAGGAGCTGGGTAGTGGCAGCTAATGATACAGAACCGTCTTCATTTTGTGCGTGAATTTCCATGCGTGTACTCTGTAAGTGATGGAGGGTCTTAAGAAAACCCTTTCTGTGTATTCAAAGACTGAGTATTTTTCTCTCATTCTGACTTTTACTTATTTTGTTCTAACTGTCCGAGAGGAGGTTGTAAAAGAAGAAAAGAGTTCATCCGTCCATTTCTGTGTCCTCCCGTAGCACTAAGGGACATCATGGCCCTCAGAGGACATTTCTCTTTGAATTACCAGCTGAACAGTAAATCTTTGTCAGACTTAACCACACTGGATTTTTACTTTTTTTTGTGGTACTGGGGTTCCTGGAAGCCCTTCTACCTCCGAGCTACACTCCCAGACCTATTTTATACTTTATTTGGAAACAGGGTCACTTAAGCCAGCGCTGCTGGCTTCGAACCTGCGCGATCCTTCTGTCTCCGCCTCCTAAGCGCGGGGATTATAAGTGTGTGCCACCACGCCCGGCAACCACACTGGTTTTTACATAAGGCTGGTTTACATTTGTATAATAAAAAATTATAAAACTGCATTTTTTAAGACAAAATTTCAATTGAGGTCAGAACCCAAAGGAAAGACACAAACAGTTGGTGCTTCTTCGATGATGCAGCTGTGTCTGTGGAGGTCAGACCCAGACGGAAGGGCTGCGCTTTACTAGATCATAAATGAATTGAAGACCAGGCACATCAAAATGTGCCTCTAAGCACCGAGTTGGATTTGTCACTACCATGAAAGACAAGTAAATGAAAAAGCATTTTTACTAAGACTGAAAGAAAAATTCTGTGTAAGCGAGGTTACATTTGAAGTCAGTAAAAACTTGTTGAAAAACTTGAAGAGATTTGGTCTGTGTTATACAACTTCATGCCCATCACTAGCTTTGATTGTATCCTAAGTGGCAGTATTCTCATCTCTCAGTTGACCCTCACCACGCCTGTATCGGGTAGATGTTTTCCTTCCCACTTTCTTCTTGGTTTGAGAAACTGAGGCACAGATTGTTTGAGTCTCTGAAGGTCACATGGCTACAGAATTGAAGAGCCAAGTTTCGAACCTTTGTATTCTGTCTCTAGAGGCTGAGCGCTTAACCATTATGCTATGTGCTTCAGCAGATCACCTGCTCTGCTTAGGACGTTTCCTAAATAGTCAAGCAGAGTGAGTCAGCAGAGTGTTAATGAGATAAATCTGATTTGACATATAAGCAGGTACTTCTAGTGCCTTCACATATTGCTTACTGTGGTTTGTAAGCCAGGTATGGTGGCACTCGCCTGCAATCCCAGTACTTGGGAGGTGAAGACAGGAGGATCTCAGGTTCAAAGCCAGCTTCAGAAACTTAGTGATACTCTCAGTGACCTAGTGAGACCCTCTTTCAGGACAAAGAATAAATAAAAGGCCTGGGGGTATAGCTTGGAGGTAGAATGCCCCTGTGTTCAATTCCTAGTACCCCAAACCATAAAACCATATAAAGAGACTCTCAGAACCAAAAAGAGTTCTCTTATCAAAGAGAGGAAGAGAGCCTGGGCCCCTTCCCTTTCTGCTTTCTTTTTCTTGCTGTGTCTTGAATCCACTCAGAGCTCCTTATGGGAACTCCTGGCTTGGGGAGCTATCTAGTCTAAACAGTTAGAGAGAGAAAGGCATAGGAAAATACAATGCCCCCACTGATAACTGAAGGCCTGGAGTCAGGAGGGACTGAGACTCATTCCAGGCAAAGTGAGCGGCTAGATGTGGAGTTCGGGAGATAGAAGAGAGCCTGGTCTGTTGTGGGTTTCTGGGGACTCCCAGCAGAGAGCCCGGGAAAGGGAGATGAGGCCTGAGATGGGGCCAGCATCTGAGGTTGAGGCTTCTTAGCTCAGTGTATTCAGTGGTTTTGAGCATAGCAGTGAGTGACAGAAATATATTCCTGTTTCTCAAAGCTCACTCTGGCAGAGCAGAGCAAAGTCTGGAGATTTTTAGAGGTAAACTGAACTCAGGAGCAGAGGGTGAAGAAGGAAGGTTTCTGCCCTGAGCAACTCAACAGGTTGATTTACTAATAGAATCAGGGGGAGCTTGGGAGGAGAAGATGCTGAATTGAGATTTGATCTTGTCCAGTTAGCTTTCTGTGGGACACTGAAAAGAAACCCAGCGGGGAGTTTGGTACAGTGCTTGACAGCTACAGTGACATTCGACTTGGCGTTGGCCTTCTTCCTCCCAGAGCTCACGATCCTTTGATGCCAGTGGTCCATCCTGGCTCTCTCACACACCCTGGTCCTCTGTTTCTGCAGTGCTCTTTGAAATATGTTTCAGTCAACATCCCCACTGCTGTAATCCCAAACAACTGACCACACACACACCTTAGAGGAAGGAAGATTTAGTTGCTCATAGTTTCTGGTTTAGTCCATGGGAAGCTGGGGACTACAGGGGCGGGGGGGAGGAGACACTCTGCTCTCACATCATGAAGGCTGGAAGCAAGAGTGCAATCAAGGGAATTAAAAGCAAAAGGACAGTCCCTAAGGCCACACCCCGAGGAACCCCTTCTCTAGCCCATACCCCACCTGCCTAGGTTACCACCCAGTAAATTCACTACAGTGGATTTATCCACCCTCATGACTTAATTCCAACAACTTTTAACATTAATACGTGAGCTCTCTAGGAGACATTCTATAAGCATAACACTACCATTTCCGTAATCTCTTAATTTTTCTCTATTCATCTCTTCTCATGCTTTCACCCATAAAAATCTCATCTGACCTGTGTTTTTCTTACCTTCTTTCTGTTTTAAATGTATGACCTGTGTTTTTCTCTCCTATCTTCTACATTTTGAAATGCTTTTAGAATTTCTAGCTCTTTCCATGATCAGCTCCTATCGCATTCTTTACATGACTATAATTTCAGTGACACCTTGACCTTGTTCAGTGACCTTGTCTCTCCCACGGCCATTTCTTGGCTGTTGTTATTTCATGGAACCATAGCCTCTTGGTGGTCTGGGTCGCAAGCTTTTCTTTTTATGACGCCACCTCCTGCCCTTCCTTGCTTTCTTTTTTCTAATAAGTATACATAGCTGCTCCAATAAATGCCTACAGTCCATTGATCTCACTATCTTAGTGATCCCAGTGTCTCTTTGTCTCACCTGTGCCCAAACTTCTGTTGTTAGTTTCCTAGCCAGTCATGGTCACCCCCTTTCAGTCCTGTCAACTCTGTCCCCCTCTTGACTGTATTGTTTGTACAACCCTGACTTAAGCGGGATTTCATTCTACCCACTTTTTTTTTTCCTAGAGAGGCACCGTCTGCCCCGGGATGGTAGCCTGCACTGGATAACTCTGTATTCACGACCGTGGGCCTCCAGCAGGCCATTGGCGCTGACCAGAATATGTTTCTGTAGTTCCTTCATTCCCCTAGTTGACCAGTATCTCCTCCTGTCCTTTCTCTCTTAGAGCCTGACACTGCCTGCCTTCCCTGATGATTTTGTGTGCCATTTTGTTAAGAAAACAGAAGCGATAGGAGCCCTTTTGCCATAGCGTAGATAGACCCAGTTCCATGGCTAAGGCCACGACCCCCGCCCACTCTCCTCTAGCCTGTGAGCTCTGTGCTCCTGAGGGGAGCGCCCTGCACGGTCCACTCCCTCCTCTACCTTCTTTCCACAGCTGCATGGTCCCGCTCAAGCAGCTCTTCCTTTTCTTTTTCTTGACATTGCTTTTGCCTCCCATCGGCATATAAAATACTTTAATTTGTTCATCTTAGAAAAAAATTCTACTTCTGTCACTAGAAGACCATCGTGTGGTTTCCTCTCTCTTTCCATTTCCTTCCTCCCTTACACAGTGGAATTCTTCAAAAAGCTGTTATGGATATAGTCCCACCTGGCGCCACCTCTCCGCCCTGGCTCTTTCTGTGCAGGTCCTCAGTGCCATCCAGATTGAAGTGTCCCGAGGAGAATTCTGTGTGGCCGGTCACTCCGCCACATTCTGGCTTTGCGGTTCTCAGATGTCAATGCTTGGGTTGTTCTCACCGTCATGGCTTTCTCATTTCCTGCGTTCCTTCACCAGGTCCTCCTTTCCCAGACCTCTCCATCCTGGAGCTCAGTACTGAGATCTCTCTTCTCTTTACCTTGCCATCTAGGACTCATAATTTATTTTTTTGGTAGTACTAGGGATTTATTTTTTCCCCGTCCTGGGGATGGAACCCAGTGGCATTCTACCTCTGAGCCACTCCCCCAGCTCTATTTTTTATTCTTATTTGGAAACAGGGTCTCACTGGGTTGCAAAGGGCCTCACTAAGTAGCTGAGACTGTCCACGAACCGCCATCCTCTTGTCTCACACTGCCAAATGCTGGGATTACTACCACACCTGGCTAGTACTGGGCATTTAACTCAGGGGCTTTCTACTACTTCCTAGCCATGTTTCCAGACCTATTTTATTTTTATTTGGAAACAGGGTCTCACTAGGTTGACGAGTCTTTCTACTTGTAGAGGCTGTCCTTGAACCTGTGATCCTCCTGTCTTGGCCTCCCAACTACTGGGGTTACAAGTGTGCGCCACCATGCCCAGTTGTACTAATAATTTCCTAAAAAGGATATTTACATTTTTAAAATTACACCTTTTATTTTGAGCTAAGTGTAGATTTACACACAATCCTAAGGAATCAGACAAATTAATCCTGCGTACCCTTTATCCAGTTTCCCCCAATGGTGACCTCTTGAAAAACTGTTGTACAACCTCACAGCTAGGATATTGATATCGTTATAGTCAAGATGCAGAACATTTTATTTGCCACAAGGATCCCCCAGGTTCTTCTTTTTAAAATTTATTTTAAAATAAAATACATGTGTGTGCGTATGTGTGATACACTTGTCTGTCTTTGCCTCTGCCTCACAGTTTTAAATACCATCCGTATATGCGTATTTCTCAAATTCATTATCTCTTCCCTGAATGCTAGTGTCTTATATAAGCTGCCAATTCAATATTGCTTCTGAGTGTCCACTAGGCATTTCAAAAGTGTAGCGGTCATTCCAGGTGTGGCGGCCCATGCTTGTAATCCCAGTACTTGGGAGGCCGAGACAGGAGTTTGAAGTTTGAAGCCAGTCTCAGCAGCTTAGTGAGGCTCTCAGCAACTTAGTGAAACCCTATTTCCAAATAAAAATTTAAAAAAGGACTGGAGGTGTAACTCAGAGGTAGAAGGCCCCTGGGTTCCATCCCCCAGGACCAAAAAAAAAAAAAAAAAAAAAAAGTGTAGAGGTCAGGGGACATTGGTTGGTTATTATAGATTTTCTAAGAAATCTTTTTTTTTCTTGGGATTGAGCCCAGTACATTATGCAGGCCAGACAAGAGCTTTACTACTTATCTACACCCCAGCCCCAAGAAGGTTTTTTGAGGAAAGTAGACTTTGTGATCAAGCGTTTTATATGGGAATATATATTCAGTGTTTCCATATAAACACTAAAGTATCTTATGAATCTATTTCAAAATATATGCTTATTATAAGTAAGCCTTACCTCCCCCCACCATGGTACTGGGGGTTGAACCCAAGGGCATTCTACCCTCAAGCTATACCCCCAGCCCTATTTTTTTATTCTTTATTTTGAAGCAGGGTCTCACTAAGTAGTGGAGGGGCTCACTAAGTAGCTGAGGCTGGCTGAGGACCTGTGTACCTCCTGTCTCAGTCTCCCAAATACTGGGGTTACAAGCATGCACCACCTTGCTTGGCTAAGTCTTACTTTTCCTAACCTCTTTGATTAACTTGGAAAATTATTTGTAATATTCATAATATACTTTCTTAAATAATGAGTCTTGAGAATCAAGCTACTTCTTTTAGTTATACACTCTGACTGTGTTTTGGTTTATTTTCTAATCTCTAAATGGGGAAATATAAGTTTGTGTTTGTGATAACCAGCAGATAGTGTTGGAGGCTCTTGGTTGGTGGATAGTGGATAGGAACCACCCCCACGGTCACTGTGCTTCCCACTTGGGGCTCAAAACCTAGTGGGGTTGGGGTGAGAGTTGAATGAACACTGATATGTCTGCTTCTGGAGATTTGAAGGTTTTTTGCATGCTTTTATTGGTGCATTATAGCCTCACATCATAATGTCAATCATGTTGACAATGCTATACATGCACACGCTCTTGGTTCCCCCGTCCCCATTTCCCTCCCTCCCAATGCGGAGTACCCAGATTGACATTGGTATATAACACATGTACACATACAGTCTATGGTAGTATTTCTATTAATGAACCTAAGTCTTCCTCCACCCCTACCCTTATATCTCCTCCTTGCTCCCCTGAGGTTTCTCCTCATCATCTGGAGTCTTTCTTATATTGCAGTTATTTCCTTTCCTGCATATATTACAGAAAACATATGACCCTTCATGCTCTGTGATTGGTGGCTGGAGTGCAAACTAGTCTAGCCACGATGGAGATCAGTGTGGAGAGTCCTTAGAAAACTGGGAATGGATCCACCATATGATCCAGCCATACCGCCACTGGGTATCTTTCCAATGGGGCTGAAACCAGAGAACTACAGTAATATAGTCATACCCATGTTCATAGCAGCACAACTCACAATAGCCAAACTATGGAACCATAACTAGGTATCCATCAACAGACGAGTGGATTACAAGATTTGAAGTTTTAATTCGTGAGAAGTTTGAACGAGATAGGATCTTGTCTATTTCTCCCATTCCTGGCCAGGTAGACCACTAGGACTTTTAAGTAATTTGTTCTTTGTCTATTAGATTATGCATTCCCTGGGAGTAGGGAGCCTGTCTCTCCAGTAGTTATGGCAGTAGGAACTGTAATGCTTTGTATATCGTGGGCGTTCACCAGATTTGCACTGGATTAGATGACGTGGAATTGTTGCTCGGAAAGTGATAGGACTGGGATTAGATTCAATCAAGCAACTGTCAGTCAGCTGTCTCTTTCTTCAATACCACACTGCTACAGCATGAGCGCTAGTGTTTTTATTCTTCTTAAAAAAATTTTTTAACCTGCTTTGGAGTGTGTAGATAGTGTAAATGGGTTCTGATGGAGCTTGTACAGAATTCCTATTGGGACCTTTTGTATAGCAATTTCATAGCTGATTGCATCTGTCTAATATAAATAAAATTTGTCTGCCTTCCAAGCGTCCAGCTTTACTGATTTTTACTTCTCATGTAAGAAGAGCAGTCAGGTAGCATCGTGACCATAAGTGATACTTAATAAGCTGCAAAGTGGAACTCGGGTTTGGATTTGATCTGTGTAGATATAAGTCACAAGCTTTCAATTAATTGTGGCCTTAGGTCAGGTCTGGTTGCACATAACAGAAAAAAGTCATCATGGCTTCAGGAGTGTCTGTTGATTTTTTTTTTTCTCTTGTTTGGGAAGCTGGAGGCAGCTAGATCAGGGTGGATGTAGGCTCTGCAGTGCCAGATCTTGCTTCCGAATGGGAGCACCTTCTCCAGGCGCCTCAGGGTCAAGAGGCAGGCCTCTCTATCATAGAGTGCTGGCTTCCATTGTAGGAGCACTTTCTAGAGATTGCAAACACTACTTCTGCTCACATACTGTTGACCTCGATGGGGTTATGTGGTTACAGCTAGTTGCATGGGAGGCTTTTAAATCCTTAGGTTAGAAAATTGCTGTCTTGTTTCCAGTACCCATGTGCTGTTCTAATACTTAGGGCACCTGTTATATTTTTATTTGGAAACAGGGTCTCTTAAGCCAGAGAGGCTGGCTTCGAATCTGCGCGATCCTCCTGTCTCCGCCTTCCAAGCGCGGGGATTACAAGTGTGTGCCACCACGACCGGCCTTGGCTTGACAGTTCTTGACAAAGTTAAACATAACATGGCATCTGACTCAGAAATTCTATCTATATATGTATATGACATATATATATATCACATACACACATAAGTGTATAAAATATAACACATGCAAAATGCAGATCTATGCAAAAACATGTATTAATGTTTTTAGATGCATTATAATAGCCAAAAAGTAAAGACTGCATATATATCTATGTAGATACTGATGTCTGTGTATATACTGATGAATAGATAAATAAGATGTGATATCTCTGCATAATGAAAGATGATTTCGTGATTAAAAGAAGCAACTAGGCCATGCTACAATGTGGTTGAACCCTGAAAACATGATGTTGATCGAAAGGAGCCAGCCAGCCATAAATGACTTCATGTTTGATGATTCCATTTACACATAAGGTTCATGACAGGCGAATCTGTATAGGTAGAGGATGAATCTGTGGTTTTCTAGGTCTGGGAGTTTTGGAAGGCTCAAGAGAGTGATGGTTAATGAATATGGGTTTCTTCCCCATGGCGCAGTAACTTCTAAAATCGATTTTGGTGCAGGTTCCATAAGTCTGTGAATATATGAAATGTTGAATTGCACAATTGAAGTGGGTCAGATTTATGGTGTAAATTATATCATTCAAGGATTTTTTCTTTCTCTCAAAAAGGAACACAACTACAAATAGAGAAATACCATGACTAAAATAAGGGTCTTAAGTGACTGTTCACCCTCAGTGCTTCATGCCAACCACATTTCAATGGGCTGGGAAAATGATAGTTTGTACAGTGGTTTTGGCCACAGCAAACTGCAGCCTGTCAGGAGATACAGCCCCCTTCCCTGGAGCAAGATGTCTCCTGGCCCAGAGGTGTTCACACAGCACGTGCGCCGAGCTGCTTCCCTAGGAGCTTGCTGCATGCCGGGTTATGGGGTGACCCCCACGCGTTCGCTTGATTAGTAATTGCTCTTCTGTGACATTCTCCCGCATTCTCTCCTGGAAGGGTGGGCACTGGTGCTAAGTAGAATTCCATTCTTGTATATCCTATAATTTTGTAATCCATTCATAGGTTGATGGACACCCAGGTTGTTTCCATACCTTGACTCTTTTGAGCACACTGTTATAAAAACATGCGTATGCATATGTTACTCTAATTTTCTGATTTCAGTCCCTTTGGAAAGCTACCCAGGAGTGGGATAGCTGGATCATATGGTGGATCCCTTCCCGATTTTCTGAAGAATCTCCACACTGATCTCCATACTGCCTGCACTAATTTGCAGTCCCACCAATGATGTAGAAGTGTCCCAATTTCCCCACATCCTCATTAGCATTTCTTGTTGTTTGATGTCTTGATGATTGCCATTCCGATTGGGGTTAGATGGAATCTCAGTGTACTTTTTGATTTTCATACCAAAAGTGATCTACAGAGTCAGTGCAATTCCTCTCAAAATACCAATGTTACTTTTCACAGACCTAGAAAAATCAGTCATAAATTTCATATGGAGAAACAAACAAAAAACCCAGGATAGCCAAAGCAATTCTTAGCAATAAGAACCATGTAGGAGGTATCACATTCCTGACTTCCAACTATACCATAGGGGTATAGTAATAAAAACAGCATGGTATTGGCACAAAAACACACATAGACCAATGGAACAGAATAGAAGGTACAGAAACAAATCCACACATGGCCATTTGATTTTTACAAAGTTGCTAAACACATATGTTGGAAAAAAGACAGCCTTTTTAACAAATGGTGTTGAGAAAACTGGTTATCCATTTGTAGAAAAATGGAATTTAATTCTTACCTCTTATTCTGTACAAGAGTCAACTCAAGATGCATCAAAGACCTGGAAATTAGACAAGAGATTTTGAAGTTACAGAGGAGTGCATAGCTCCAACACTCCCAAATATAGGCACACATAGAAACATCCTCAACAAGACCCCCAAAGCTCAGGAAATTAAAACAAGAATGAATAAATGGGACAATATTAAAAAGTTTCTGCTCATCAAAGGAAACCATTAGGTTTCTAAAGAGAGCCTACAGAATGGGAGAAGATTATAGTGAGCTAGTCCTCAGATAAATGACTCATATCTAGAATATACAAAGAATTTGGCTTGGTGTGATGGTGCATGCTTGTAATCCCAGCATTTGGGAGGCTAAAACAGAATAGAGGTTTGCAATTAGCCTCAGCTGCTTAATGAGGCCCTTTGCAACTCAGTGCAACCCTGTTTCAAAATAAAGAATAAAAAATAGGACTGGAGGTGTAGTTTGGAGGTAGAATGCCCCTGGGTTTCATCCCTAGTACTGAAAAAAGAAAAACTTAAAAGACTTCACACTATGAAAACCCCAAATAATCCAGTCAAGAAATGGGCAATTGAGGCGGGTGTGGTGACACACGCTTGTAATCCCCACGCTTGGGAGGCGGAGACAGGAGGATCATGCAGGTTCGAAGCTAGCCGCGCTGGCTTAAGAGACCCTGTTTCCAAATAAAAATACAGGCCGGGCGTGGTGGCGCACACTTGTAATCCCCACGCTTGGGAGGCAGAGACAGGAGGATCACGCTGGTTCGAAGCCAGCCGCGTGTGCGGTGGCTAAAGAAACCCTGTTTCCAAATAAAAAAAAAAAAATATATATATATATATATATAAAAATAGGTGTGGGTGTATATCCTGGAGGTAGAAGGGTTTCCAGGAACCTCAGTACCACCACCAACAAAACAAAACAAAAATGGGTCTGGGAGTGTATCCCGGAAGTAGAAAAGCTTCCAGGAACCCCAGTACCTCCAAAAAAAAAAAAAAAAAAAAGGCAATTGAACTAAATACACTTCACACAAAAAGTAAACATGGCCAATAAATACATGAAAAAAATGTTCAACATCATCAAAGAAAGTTGTTTTTAAGATTTTTTTTTTAGTTGAATCATTAAAACATGCATTGAGTTGGTTTCGAAACAACATATATAGGCTTCTTTGCTTTTTATAGTGTTTTATTGAAAGCCTCACTTTATATTGATTCTGATATTTAATGGAAATCCGAATTGACATCAATAGATTTGTTTTTAGAATGTGTGCTGAGGGCTATTCCAGTGTGGACTAATTTTACTTTTGTGAATAAAGCTGGAATGAACCATCTAGTGCAAGGGTTTTGTGGACACATGTCTTTGGGTAAATACCTGGAATGGAATCACTGGGTTTATGAGAAATGTATGTTTGATGTTTTGGGAAATTGAGTTTTCCAAAGTAGTGTTCCAGTGTTTCCACTTCCTGACCAACCTCTTGTTATGTTCATCCTTTTTATTTTAGCCAGTCATAACTAATATGTTGGACACTTTTTTCATGTGCTTTTTGGCCCTTTATATTCTTTTGTGACGTGTCTATTTAGATTTTTGCCTAAATATCATGTTGGTTGTCTTTTTGTTCCAGGAATTCTTTTAGTATTCTGGATACAGATTCTTTATAAGGTTTATTAGTTGTGGATATTTTTCTGATCTGCGACTATATTTCTTTTCAGCGATGCCTTTGCCCAGAAGAACATTTTAATTTTGAAGTTGAGTTTGTCAGTTTAATATAATCTTATTAGTAGAGTTTTTTTTTGCTCTAAGAAACCTCCATGAACCTCAAGGTTCTGAAGAAACTTTCCCATGTCTTCTTGTAAAAGCTTTATAATTGGTCTGACTTTGGAACTTTTATTTTTTTGAGGGAGTATATGGTGTGAAGCATGAGAACTGAAGTTTATTTTTTCTCCTATAGATTAACCAGTACTTCCAGCACCATTTGTTGATAAAGACTTTATTTTTTTTTCAATTGTTTTGACACCTTTGTCAGAATAATTTTTGTACGTGTATTTCTCTTTCTAGGCCTATTCTCCTGCTTCCTCTTGCTGATTCCAGACTGTCATGATGATTGTTGCAATAGTAAGGCCTCAGTTATTTTAAGAATTGTTTTGGTTATGGTAGGTCTTTTGCATTCTTAACTTTAGAGTTAGTTTATTCCTATAAAAAAACTTAAAAAAAATCCCAGAAAACAAAAACTCACTGTTCAATATTATCAACATAAAGCCGAAGAGTTCCTAAACTTGACTTTTCATTTATTTAGATTTTTAATTCTTCTCAATATTTATTTATTTTTTTTCAGTTTGTAGCATAGGTTTTCGGGGCATCTTTTGTAAACTTCTTGCATTTCTAAAACTTCTTGCATTTCTAAAGTTTTGTAAACTTTCTTGCATTTTTTAACAAATTTTTTATTGAACATAAGTGGTATACATTTAAACTATATTTGGTGCCCTCTCCCCCTGCCCCCGTTTTCCCTTCCCCCTCCCACCAATGGTTGTCCAGGTTAACCATGTCTTATTCATAAATTTACACATGTTCAGCTGTAGACCCTCATTAATCAAAATCAGCATTCTTCCTCTCCTATCTTTTCATTCAAACTTTGCTGATATTTCCCCTCCATTATCTGGAGTCCCACTGGTATCCTCTGTGATTCCTAGTTTGGGCATATTAGAGGAAACATACGTACCTTCTCCTTCTGTGCTTGGCTGATCTCACTTAACATAACGTTCTCCAGGGCTTTCCATGTTCTTGCAAATGATATAATTTTGTTCTTCTTTATGAGCATATAATTTTCTAGTTGATCACTATGCATATATAGAATATAGTTGGCTTCATATTGCTAAGTTCACTCATTAGTTCTGGTGTTCTTTAGTTTTTTTTTTATGTTTACAGTGATATGTGGGTAGAGTCAACTTTCTTCATGTCCAATCTTTATACCTTTGATTTTTTTTTTTTTACTTGTCGTTTTATACTTCCTAAGACCTCCAGGAAAATGTAAATAGAAGTGGTGATATTGCATGTCTTGTCTTGCTCTTGACCTGAAGGGGAAAGCTTCATTATTGCAGTGTTTAATATAACATTAATTGGAAATTGTTTATATCTGCCTTTTAATATCAATGGAGCTTTTGTTCCCAGTTTAAATTGCAAATAGGGCCGGGCGTGGTGGCACACGCTTGTAATCCCCACGCTTGGGAGGATGAGACAGGAGAATCACGCAGGTTCAAAGCCAGCCTCAGCTACTTAGTGAGGCTCTCAGCAACTTAGTGAGACCCTGTTTCCAAATAAAGTATAAAATAGGTCTGGTAGTGTAGCCCAGAGGTAGAAAGCCTCTAGGTTCCACCCCCAGTACCATAAAAAAAGAAAAAGAAAAAAAAATGCAAATAGGTCTGCATTTTTTTTTTTTTTTTGGTGGTACTGGGGTTCTTGGAAACCCTTCTACCTCCAGGCTACACTCCCAGACCTATTTTATACTTTTTTATATTTGTAAGCAGGGTCTCTTAAGCCAGCGCGGCTGGCTTCGAACCTGAGCGATCCTCCTATCTCTGCTTGCCAAGCGCGGGTATTACAAATGTGTGCCACCACACCCGGCCTAGGTCTGCATTTTGATGTAATATTTTTCATTGTTTATAGAAATGATCATTATGTCTTGCTTTTAATCTGTTAATGTGGTGAATTACCCTAAATTTTCTAAGTTAACCTCACATGCTTAAGATAAAAATCTATCTGGTCATGATATATTAACTTTTTGTATATTTATTTATTTGCTAATATTTAGTTAGAAATTTGTATTTTCATGAGAAATAGTATGGTAGGTTCTTTTTTTTTATTTTTTTTTTTAAGTTGCTAAGCCTGGTCTTAAATGTGCAATCCTCCTGTATCAGCCTCCCAAGTCCTAGAATTAAAGGAATGTACCACTGTGCCCAGTAATAAGTTACAGCTTTCAAGGAATTTTTTATAAGCTGTTAATTAGCATGAATTTCCTCTTATCTACTTTCTCTTTTCATGTCTGTTTCTATTTCCTTTTTTAGTACTTTGGAGTTAATTTGTTTTTTCTTTACTACTTAGGTTAGAAGCATCATTGATTTTGCACTTTAATTATGAATTTAAGCATTTAAAACTATGAATTCCCTTCAGACTCTAATAAATTTTAATATTTTAATTATCCTTTGGTTCCAAGTAACTTTCTCTTTACCTGATTACGATATAGGTGTCAGTGTACTATGTAGACATGTGTTTCTTAAATTTCTAATTATTGTAGATACTCTGCATGTAATATTTTTCTATTAATATGTTTTTGGTCAGAGAATGTGTATATTTTATCAACACTGTGCAGGTCATTAGACTTGTGGTCTCAGGTTGGTTTAACTTAGAAAATATTTCTTGCATCTTTGAGCACAATGACGTTTTTACTCATTGTAGAATGAAGGTGCCATTCTCTTTAAATATCAGTTAGATCTAACTGATAGTGTTATTCAAGTATTCTGTATTGATTTTTGTTTTCTATTCTATCAGTTACTGAAATATGGATGCATTTCTTAACTATGATTAAGATACTTCCCTTTAATTTTATAAAAAAACTTTCCCCTTGATACTGGGGATTGAACCCAGGGGCATTCTACTTATGAGCTATATTCCCAGCCCTTTTTATTTTTTTATTTTGAAACATCGTCTCACTAAGTGTCCTAGGCTGGCCTTGAACTTGTGATCCTCCGGTTTCAGTCTCCTAGGTACGAGGTATATAGGCATTCACAACCATGACTAGCTTGTCAGTGTTTTTGTATGTAATATTTAGAAAGATTTTGTGTGTGTTTGTACATGCGTATTGATCTGTCTTATTAATGAAATCATTTTCTGATTATCATGAAAACACTCTTAGTTTTTGTTATTATCTTGAAATCTGTTTTCTCTGATGCTACTATGACTATATTAGTTTTCTTATATTCAGTGCCCTTTACCTTCTGCATCTGTGTTGTTATGTTTAAACTTTATTTAGATCTATTTAAAAAATAATAATTATTTAAAAAAAAACCACTCTAACCAGACATGTTGGTGCATGCTCATGTAATCCCAAGTATTCAGGAGGCTGAGGCAGGATCTTCAAGTTCAAGGTAGCCTTGGCAACTTATTGAGATCCTGTCTCATAAAATAAAGTGTTGGGTATGAAGCTCAGTGCTTGCCTGGGATGTTTGAGGACCTGGGTTTGAACCTTGGTACTGCAAAACCAAATCAACAACAAACCGCTGTTACCTTTTACTTTTTATCAGGGCTTTCATTAATTTATACATACTATACTTTCTTATTTTGGTGGTACTGGGGTTCCTGGAAACCCTTCTACCTCCAGGCTACACTCCCAGACCTATTTTATATATTTTACTTGGAAACAGGGTCTCTTAAGTCAGCGAGAGCTGGCTTCGAACCAGCGCGATCCTCCTGTCACCGCCTCCCAGTCACAGGGATTACAAGCGTGCGCCACCAAGCCCGGCCATACTATACTTTTTATATGCATGAATTTAAGCCTATCATCTTGGTTTTATTTTTCATTTGTCCTTTTCGTTCCTGTCATCTTAGTGAGTTATTTTTAGTTACTCCATTATCTACTGATTTTTAGTGATGCTTTTTTATTTTTCGGTGTTATTTTAGAGAGTATAATATATGTTTTAATACTATCACATTCCCTGCCTTTTTGTAAATAAAATAAGAGCCTTGGAACAAGGGGTTTTTAATTGCTACCCTCTTCTCTCTGCTTTGTTATGCATTCTACATACATTATGATTCTATGAACCGTATAGAGCATTAACTACATATATTCTGTGGTAATTCACTACGTTTCTACTTCATGAAATTAATAATCAGTGATCTCTTAAAGAAGTTTAACATTTATTTATGTATGTATGTGTGTCTGAATTTTTAAAAGTCATTTTTATAGGAATATTTAGTCTTTCTGGTTTTCTTTATTCTTTTCTCAAGAAGTACTGGGTGTTTGCCTAGTACCATTTTTCTTATATTCCTTGAACTAAGTTGACTTAAAGATTTCTTATAATGGAGGTCTGCTGGAGAAGACTTCTTTCACTATATGAAAACGCCTTTATCTTCCTTTCATTTTTGATGGATATAGAATTGTGGATTGATATTTTCTCTCCTTTCCCTTTAGGACTTAGAGAAGTCAGTCCTTTGTCTCTAGCCCTCCATTTCTTTCTTTTCTTTTTTTTTTTTTTTTTTTTTTGGTGGTACTGGGGTTCCTGGAAGCCCTTCTACCTCCGGGCTACACTCCCAGACCTATTTTTTTATACTTTTTTTATTTGGAAACAGGGTCTCCTAAGCCAGCAGGCGGGGCTGGCTTTGAACCTGTGCGATCCTCCTGTCTCTGCCTCCCAAGCGCGGGGATTACAAGCGTGCGCCACCACGCCCTGCTTAGCCCTCCATTTCTAATGACAGCTCGTCTGTCCTTTTACTTGTAGTTGGCTCATGTCTCTTTTTCTGATACACGTTCCAACGTGGATGAACGTTGATGACATGCTCAAGGAAACAAGCCAGTCACAAAAAGATAATTTCTGATTCCATTTACGTGTAGCACCTGGAATAGAACAGTTTATAAAGATAGAGCGTGGTTTGCCTGCACTGAGGAGATGGGGACCGGGGAGTTACTAGGTACTGGCTGGGCAGAGCTTCTGTTGTGCACAGTTGAAGAAAGTGCCGGAGATGGGTAGAGGTGATGTGTGTGCGGTAGTGTGAAATGCCCTTAATGCTGCTGAACTGTACATAGAAAAAATAATTAAGATAGAAAAATGTGTGCGTATTTTATTACATTTAAGACTCAAGCAATAGCCGGGCGTGGTGGCGCATGCTTGTAACCCCAGCATTTGGGAGGCTGAGATGGGAGGATCGCGGTTCGCAGCCAGTTTCAGCTACTTAGTGAGGCCCTTTGCAACTCAGTGAAAGCCTGTTTCAAAATAAAGAATAAAAAATAGGGCTGGGGGTATAGCTAGGACATAGAATGCCCCTGGGTTCCATCTTCAGTACTGCAAAAACAACAACAACAACAACAAACTCAAAAACTTAATCCTCGAAGGAAAGCCTCAGGAGATAGAAGAGGAAGTTTTGTTTTAGCATCTCGAGGTAACTGGATCTGCCCCTGTTGTCTTCCAGGCCTGGTGTTTCCCTGACCGTGCAAGCATTTTCCGAAGAAGAAAGGAAGCAGTGGTTGGAAGCTCTGGGTGGAAAAGAAGCTGTAAGACTGATCGACGGTCTCGTTTTATTTCAAATCCTGCAGAGTCGGCTCATGTTCATTTTTATGTGCTCTTTGTTTGACAGTGCTTGAGAAAAATTCCCTGCTGAAACTGGTATTTGAATTCGGCCTAGAAGCATTCAGCAGTTTAGTAATTTGGCTTGGGGGAGCAGCAAGCAGCCAATGCCAGACTGGTTATCATTAGTTTTTATTTCTGGCTTTTCTTGCCTTCGCCACTCGTATTGGCTTTGCTGAAGGAACTCATCAAAACCCTGTTTCTTCTTCTCTATCCAACCGTCTTTTGGGTGATGAGGATGATAAATGCTTGCGAATGCATGCTGGTCTCTGTGGAGAGAGAGAGCAGTTAAGTAGGAGATTGCATCGAGTAGCTGCTGTCACTATTTTGCTTGATTTAGTAATTTATGGTTTATTCTAGTACTTTATAGTAGCTATTAGCCTTGGTTAGCCTTGGTGAATGGGCCCCTGTATTCAGGCAGATGACTGCGAGGAATAATTTAAAGACAGTGACAGCTAGGCTTTGTGACTTGAGAATTTGGCAGCCTGTGCACTGAATTGCAGATTTGGTGAGGATAGTTATAGAAAACATGGTAGAACCCATTTAAGTAAACTCCAGGTAAAGCATTATGACTTTAAATAGGAACTTCCACCACAGGGACCAGGTGGGCTTATTGGAAAGCAGTTGCCATTTCCAAAGGGTTTACAGAAAAGAGGACAAATGTGATTTGAAAAAGAAAAGTCCTATACAACACGGAGAGAGACTTTCGAGCCTATGAAATGGGCTAAAGAGAATGTTATTTCATCCGGGTGTGGCTGCACATGCCTACACTCCCAGTACTTGGGAGGATGCAACAGGAAGATGACAGGGTTTGAGGCCAGATTGTACAAGTTAGTGAGACTCTCTTTCAAAAATAAAAAGAGTTAGGGGTGTGGCCCAGAGGTAGAATGCCTCCAACTTCAATCTTAAGTACAAAAACAACAACAACAACAACAACAACAACAACAACAAACAAACAAAAAAAACCACCAAAAACCTCTTATTCCATGCTAACAGAGAACACTTTTTTGCAAATCTAGGAAATGCAGACAGAGAGGCTGGTCAACAGTGTTACATGGGAATCTGGATGTGGGAGTGAGTTGATGGTTAATGAGATCCAGAACAGGCCTTGCTAATCCTCCATAGTAAGGGCAGCATACTAGCTAGGCGCTGTCACTCCAGGGACTCAAGGGGCACTTTGGAGAGTGGGTTTCTATAGCAGAAAGATCACATGACTGAGTCAGTGAGAAGCCTACAGTGTCATGTACTCTTGACTTCTTTAGAAGAAAGAACAAGGCAATGCACAGACAAAAGCAAGGTTGCAGCAAGACCGCGTGCATCTCTGTATTTGTATGGGGGATGCAGAAGGTATTTATTAATATATATTATTTTTTTGAAGCTGCATGCACCTTGCAAATAATGGACCAACAAGGTTCTTAAAGGTTGCTCTCAGAACTTCTACTTTATTTCAGATGTAGTTATCTAAATTATGGGCAGAGGTTCTCCCTCTGTTTTGGGTGAGAGATTACTGGGTATTGAACCCAGGGGCATTGTACCTCTGAACCACGCTCCCAGCCTTTTTTTTTTTTTTTTTTGAAACAGGGTCTCACTAAGTTGCAAAGGGCCTCACTAAATTGCTGAGGCTGGCCATGAACCTGCAATCCTCCTGTCCCAGTACTCCCAAGGACTGGGATTACAAGTATGCACAACCATGCCTGGCTGGTTATCTCTTTCTTAAATAAACACCAGATTTCAAAAGCAATAGTGAAGAGAATGAGCTTCCTCTCATCAATTAGAACAGACGTTTCTTGGTCAATTTGTAGCTGTAAAGCTGAGCATTTCGGATACACATCTGTTTTTAGTAAGTTCCTTAAGGACGGAGCCCTTTGGCTCATTGTTTGCTAGCTGGGCATACCTCTGGGAGAGATGTCCATTTTGTAATCTTTGTGTCTGAGTGCACAATGATATGTAATTAACTGAGAAAGCTCCGCGGTTTTTTTGCCTTTTCACTCGGAGCACCAGATGTGTGGGTTTTTGTTCCTACACTGACCACTTCTCTGACACCCTCTGGAGGTCCTATGATTGAACTGAATTCTCCCATTATCGTCCCGGGGTTACTGGCAGATCCTACAAGTGAGGGTCCTTGCCCCACGTGACTGTCCTCGCTTCAGATGAGTTACAGTTCCCTGCTTTCAACATGACCCCTTCTTTGGGCTCAGTGAGCTAGAATGGCTCACAGAACTCAGGGCAAACCTATTTTTATGCCGGAAATGGTGGCGCAAGCTTGTAATCACAGTACTTGGGAAGCCGAGATAGGAGGATTGGAGTTTCAAGGCCAGCCTCAGCAACTTGTAAGGTCTTCTGCAATTTAGTAAGACCCTGTTCCACAATAAAGAATGAAATAGGGCTGGGTTGTAGCACAGAGGTAAAGTGCTCCTGGGTTTCATTCCCAGTACCGGAAACAGCAGCAACAACACCTGTACGTTTACTGGATGACTATAAAGGAGTGGCCAGATGGGAGTGATGCTTAGGGTGAGGTGAGATGGGGGTGGTACAGAATGTCCTCGTCCCTGTGGGAGCCGCTCCCTCCCTGCACCTTGATTTACTCGCCAAACCCTAAGCTCATCACACCTCCTCTTTTAAGGAGCTTAATCTCCAGCTCATGGCCCAAGAGGTCAATGATGGGACTGGAAGTGTCCAGGGGTGTCCAGGGGCCCTGCCCTAAGTCACCTCATCAACAAAAACTCAGATGTCATCAAAGGGGCCCCTTGCCGGGCGTGGTGGCGCACGCTTGTAATCCCCGCGCTTGGGAGGCTGAGACAGGAGGATCGCGCAGGTTCGAAGCCAGCCTCAGCTACTGAGTGAGGCTCTCAACAACTTAGTGAGACCCTGTTTCCAAATAAAATATAAAAATAGGTCTGAGAGTGTAGCCCGGAGGTAGAAAGCCTCTGGGTTCTACCCCCAGTACCACCAGAAGAAAAAAAAAGGGGGGGGGGCTCCTTATGATAGCAAAAGACACTTCTAGCAGGAAATTCCAAGGATTTAGGACCCTTGTGGCACAAAACAGAGACAGAGACCAAATCTCTTTATTATACCATATTAACCAATATCAAATTTGTGTAACTGTGTCTTTTGCATGGTCTTGAGCATGTCTACTCGAATCCCTTTTACTGATTGGTTAAAAATAGTGTTTTCTTCTTTCTTTCACTAGCTACTCCACAGTTTTACTAGAGCCATCATCCCAAGACCGGAAGGAAGTAAGTGTTAATTTACAAAAATGACTGCTCTTCACCCCCCTTTTGCCGTGTTCCTCTGCATCCAGTGCTGATGCCCCACTGTCGCTGGGGGCTGGCTCTCGGCGCCCTCTTTAGGACAGTCTGCCAAATGCACCGTGCCGTATCCTCTGGGACCTCCTCGTGTCCTGGACCCGCCCTGATCTTTCCCTTCTGTGAGCTCTTCTCAGTTTTTCCTCTACGATTCACTTTGCTATTTATTCTTCCAGCCACAGACACTCAACGTTAGTTGTAAGTTTGCCGCCTCCGATTCACTGAGTTGTGAGATCCAGTAGTAGCTGTTTCTTATGTCCCTGTTACCAAAGCGCCTCATTCTGTCCTTTCTCATTTGATATAAAAATAATCAGAGATAGTCTCTAAAGAAAAGGAGGTTGTTTTTTTTGGGGGGGGGGAGAGGTTGTGAGGCATAGAAGGGAGCTGCAAAGGGAGTGTGGATGCCATAATAACCTATGGGCAAGCCGGGCGTGGCAGTGCACGCTTGTAATCCCAGCATGTGGGAGGCTGAAACAAGAGGATCATGGTTCGAGGCCAGGCTCAGCTACTTAGGCCCTCTGCAACTCCGTGAGACCCTATTTCAAAACAAAGATTAAAAAATAGGGCTGGGGGTGTAGCTCAGAGGTAGAATCCCCTTGGGTTCTATACCTAGTATGGGAAAAAAAAATAACCTATGGGTATATTCAAAGAAATTGTAGCAAGGAGAAATGTTTACAGGCAAAAATGAAAAGGATTGCATCAGATACTTTGAAACAGTGGTGTTTGGTCATAGTGATGGATAACAATGGTGGTGCCAGCCCAAGGTTGAACAGGTGGTAGCCAGACAGATGTCCTTGTAGAGGTACTTCCTGTATTTGGTCATGGTAGCCTCTCTGCAAACCTGTGGTTCTGGCAGAGTGAGTCCCTTCTGATACTTACTACCAGGTGGTCATGTGGAAGAACTACTTTCTCTTTCCCTCCCTCCCTCTTTCCTTCCCTCTTTTTTTTTTTTTTTTATTGAACGCAGGGGCCTTCTAGCTCCAAGCTACACCTCCAACCATATTTTATTTTTTATTTTGAAACAAAGGCTCATTAACTTGCTATAAGTTGCCAAGGCTGGCTGTGAACCTGCAATCCTCCTGTCTCAGCCTCCCAAGGGCTGGGATTACAGATGTGTGCCAGCATGCCTGTTTGAAGCCTTTCTTCTTAGCCTCCCAGTGGTTAAGGTCGACGCAGGTGACTCCATTTTGATTTTGGCAACTCTTGCATTCCTTTTATACCTCGATCCCCTTATCCTTACAGCCCCTGAGTATGACCTGTACAGATAGTCAATCACTGAACCTTGGAAATTAACAACAACAAATTGAAAATCAAACATATTCACGTGCTCGAAGAGGAGGCTCTGCACGGGCATTGTATGAGTGCTGCCTAGGTCTGTACTCTTAATAAGACTGAGATAAAACTAAAACATCATCGGATCTACCGGGCTCCTTGTGAAGTTTGGTATGTTTGGAGAAATTAAAGTTGCACTTGTTGGATGCCCACGATTTGCCAGTGGCTTGTGTTATATAACACGACTTCAAAATGATTGTGATTGGTTGTGCCACTGTTTGCATCAAAAGCATCTCCTCTAGCCCAGCGCTGGGCATTGGCAGGGTGCCTTGGAACGCACGCCTGCACCCGGCACCTCTCAGGCCTCTCCCTCCGCACGACTTCCCAGCTGTCTCCCTCTGCTGTTTCATTCTTTATCCTCTCCTCCTCCCTTTTCCTTTCTTAGCCTTCCCTTGTTCTCTCCTTTCTTCTCGTTATTTCCTCTTTATCTCTCCCTTTCTTCCTTATTTATGATAGAGAACTTAAAATAAGATCATTTTGGGAGAAGAGTTAATCAAAAGGAACTGCTCACATTTTGCGAAGCTTTGCGACTAATGGATGGATTCTAGATCAGTTAAACCACTACTCAGTGTTCATCATTAGAATTTTCCTCAAGCCTATGCTCATGGGTTGTTCTTGAATCCCCAAGGAGAGCCCAGGCTCGGTGTTAACAGCGTTCTGGATTCTAAACACAGCGGCCCAGCATGCCACTTTTCTTGATTTATTTTTTGAAACAAGAATTGGCTTTCACCAGGATATACAAATATGCCAACTAATCAGAGGCAAGCATCTATATTAGAAAAATATAAAATTATATTTTCAAAATAGTCTGTTCTGCCACATGAGCCATCTGTTTTTAATCTACTATGAAAATAATAAAAATTTAAAAGCTTGGAGCATTGGGATAAAATATCAAAATTTTAATTTGAACTTACTGTCCAAATAATATCTTAAGAAGTTTTTCTTAAAATTTCCCCGTGTTTTAAAAAAGGTTTGCATTCTTTGACTCTCAAGCAATTTAAGAGTCTTCATTTGTATATGGAGTTTTCTTTACCTAAGCTACTGTTGGAGTTTTTGTCAACTATATCTTGACTATTTCTTGATGGGTTCCCATAGAAATTTATATCATTTTCTTTCTGCTTAAAAGAAGTGTTTTCTAACTTAAAACTTTTTATATTTATTTACAAATTGGTAATACATGTCCTGATGTTCCAGCAAGTCTTTTTTTTTTTTTTTTGCAAGTCTTCTAAATGTAGAAAATTTCCATTTATACTCTTCACACAGGAAATGTATAGGCTTTAGTTTTTTAAAATAAGGCAATAAAACTTGATTGAGTTAAATATTTTTCCTATTTTTGAAAGGAAAAGAAATATGAAAAGTACTTGTGTCCTTAATATTTCATAACTTGATTTTCTTTTAGGTGCACAGTTGGATAAGATGGGATTCACAATTCTCAGAAAATGCATCAGTGCAGTGGAAACCCGAGGTAACAAGATTGAGTCGTTTTATTAATGAAAGGCTCTAGGTATGTGAAATCTAAAAGTCCATTTAATAATGCTCACTGCAAGGTTAAGTGTCGGCAGCACAAAATACAGCAATGCAAAGTGCTCGCTCTAGGTATCGGAGAGCCCATCATTCATTCACAGGATAACGTGAAATGTGGCATTTTCCTTTGTTCTCTTGTAAACGTGGGAGGAATGTACAGATTTCTTCTCTACATTAAAACTTGAAGTCAGTGTTGAAATGAGAATGATAATTGTTTGCCAGATCTGCCATAACAAAATACCACAGATGAGGTGGCATAGACAGCAGAAATATCTTCTCGCAGTCACAGAACGTGGAAATCCGAGACCAAGGCAGTCTGCTTGTTGCTTCCTCCTTGGCTCTCAGGAGCCCACCTTCCTGCCCTGTCCTCACACCACTTTTTCTGAGTGTGCATTTCCCTGGTGTCTTTTTTTTTTTTTCTTCAGAACTCCGGGGATTGAACCCAGGGGCCTTCTACCTCCAAGCTACACTCCCAGTCCTATTTTTTTATTCTTTATTTTTGAAACAGGGTCTCACTAAGTTGCAGAAGGCTTCACTAAGTAGCTGAGGCTGCTCGGGAACCTGCCATTCTCCTGTCTCAACCTCCCAAATGCTGGGATTACAAGCATGTGCCACCATCCCTGGCCCTCGTGTCTGTCTCTTGTGTATTTAGACTTCCTCTTCTTATGAGACCTTGAATCACTGGATTAGGCTCTGCTCCTGTGGGCTCATTTAACTTAATCACTTCTTTAAAGACTGCGTGTCCCAACACAGTCACAGGGTAGGAGGGAGTTAGGGCTTCATCACTGGAATTTCAGGGGGACACAGTTGAGCTCATAAGCATCACTGGAAGAAGCAGCCTTATAGGACACCAGCCTGTGTCACTTTTTGTTGAAGCACTTTGATGATGTCCTCCATCCTTCATAGGTCCCCATTAAAAATTATTTTTAGGTCGGGCGTGATGGCACACGTTTGTAATCCCCACGCTTGGGAGTCAGACACGCAGGTTCGAAGCCAGTCCCGCTGGCTTAAGAGACCCTGTTTCCAAATAAAAAGTATAAAATAGGTCTGGGAGTGTAGCCTGGAGGTAGAAGGGTTTCCAGGAACCCCAGTACCACCAAAAAAAAAAAAAAAAAAAAAAAGAAAAATCATTTTTAGGAGAGGAGATAGAGCTCAGTGTTAGAGTACTTGCCCAGCATACACATGGTTCTGGGTTCATTTCCCAGCTCTTCAACAACAAAAAACAACTCTTGATCAAAGTATAATTTCCATACAATGATATTCATTGATTATAACTGTCCAAATTGATGAGTTTGAAAGAAATTATACAGTTATGTAACTACCACCACTTCACTCATAAACACTTTCTGATTTCCCTCCAAATTCCTTATCACCCTTTGCAGTCTCTCTCTACTTCCACTTTGGTCCTTGGCATCCACCAAGCTGTTTTTTTGTTTTTTTTTAATCACGCTAGTTCTGTCTTACAAGAAAAAAAAAAGTGTTTCTTAAAACCTTTTATGCAACAGAATCAGGCAGACCTTATAGTCTTCCCACTCTGGCTTTATTTAGCATAGTTCTTCTGAGATTTACTTCTATTATGTGTATCCTTAGGTTCATTTCTTTCTACTGCCAGGTAATGTGTTAGTCAGCTTTTTGTCACTGTGACAAAATGCCTGAGGAGATCATCTTAAAGGAAGAAATGTTTATTTTGGCTCCTGGGTTTAGAGGTTGTAGTCCATGGTTGACTGTCTCCATGGCTTTTGGTCCTGTGGCAAGGCAGCACATCATTGTGGGACAGTGTGGGAGAAGTCTGCTTATCTCATGACATCCAATGGGGAGAGGGAAACACAGAGAGGAAGAAATACAGTCCTCACAGAAAAGTCCCAAAGAACCCAATTTCTTCTACTAGGTCTTACCTTATAGTTTCTGCCATCTCCCAGTATGCCATTCAGCTAGGAATTCCACACTGGATTAATGCCTTGAAGACGTCAGAGCCCTCATGACTCTCCAAGGCCCCACCTTGAACACTATTGCACTGGGAACCAAAACTTTAACACATGAGCCTTTGGGGACATTTCAACCCAAACCATAATGGGCATTGTCCTGTTGTAGGTGGGCAGCAATGTGTTATCCATGTACCTGCTGGTTAATATTTGGATCTTTTGCATTTTAAATTTAAGCACAGCTAATCCATCTACAGCCCACAACCTCAACAGATTTTCCTTGTAGTCCTTAACATAAAATAGGGCCAGTTGCAACCTTGCAGCCATTCCAGTGGACGTCGGAATAGCCAGGTATAGCAAAACAGGATGTTTCTGGACATCTTAGCTCTTTGTTTAGAGATCCAGTGACGTATAGACAAGTCGAACATTTAATTCACTCATATATTACTGTGTATTCCATAGTATACATCCCAGCCTCATTTTGGATGGCTTGGTGGGAAGAAGTACTGCATTCACATTTTGTTTCAAAACAAGGTCTTTGTTCTAAAGCCAGACTACCACCTGAGAAATTAGAGTGTTTGGGTAATGAGCTGTTTTATGATTTGGGGGTGTGTACCCACCAAGAACAACAGCTCGAGGCCCAGAAAGCCTCTCTCTGACACTCTTTAACAGCGGTGATTCAATGAAACAGATCAGCTTCTCATTTATTTCCATCCATACTAAAGTTGGGGTGACAAATTGTACATTTTCTTAGTGCTTTAAAAATTACTATAATTTTAATATTTCTCACTTAACATTCATTTTTCTTTTTTTTCCTGAGGTCCTTAAGTTTGATCTGCAATCTTATAATTTGCATGCTTATTAATTTTGATAAATTCTTTTCCCAAAGGGTATGTTTTATACATACTTGCTTCTGCCTGAACAGATAAAGATCTATCTAAAAGACTTTCTGATTGGGATGTATAGTTTCATGGAGAGCTATGTGATTTGAATGGAATATCATAAATATCTGCATGTATTGAATGTGTTATCATATATATATTATGTGTGTATATATATGTGTGTGTGTGTGTATATATATATATATAGTTTTAAACAAAAGAATGGGTCTATATGTTTTGATTTTCCCATTTAAAAATAAAAATCAAGCCAGGTGTGGTGATACGCATCATCTTTAATCCCACTCCCTGGGAGGCTGAAACAGGAGAACTGCAAGTTCACACCCAGACTCAGCAACTTGGCGAAGTCCACAGATCCTTAGTGAGTTTCAAAATAAAAATAAGTCGGGCGTGGTGGCGCACACTTATAATCCCTGCGCTTGGGAGGCGGAGGCAGGAGGATCGCGCAGGTTTGAAGCCAGCCTCAGCTACTTAGTGAGGCTCTCAGCAACTCAGTGAGACCCTGTTTCCAAATAAAATATAAAATAGGTCTGGGAGTATAGCCCAGAGGTAGAAAGTCCCTGGGTTCCACCCCTAGTACCACCAAAATAATAATTAATAATAATAATAATAATAATAATAATAATAATAATAATAATGTAAAATAGGGCTGGAGTATAGCTCAGAGGTAGAATGCCTTTGCCTCAGGCCACAGTAACACACACACACACACACACACATTTATTTTCAAATTTTTTTTCCAAAGGTCCTCCTTTACTGAAACTTTTTGCTTTCAGTAGAGTAATAGACTAAAAATATAGTTTAAAAGAGTCAACACATCATGTAATAAAAATGATGAGGAACATTATAGCATCTCTTAGCCTTTTATCCTCAATTCCAAAGTTCCTTCAGGGCCTGTTGTTCTGTGACTTGCCTCCGATCAGCTCTCTCGCGGTTGATCTTTTTTATGCTCTGATATTCTTGTCTCACCTTTTTGTATCAGGATGAGGCTAGTTTGTGTTACTGTAACAAGAAAACCCCCAGTCACCATGGCTTAAAACACAAGGCTTATTTTCTCTGCTCATCATTCCAACACCTAAGGGGCTGGGATCCAGCCAGGTTCCAGGTTTTGCTTGCCACCAGAGTCAGGAGGGCTTTGCAGCAGCAAGTGGATGCTGGAGTTACATTTGCTTACAATAATGGGCCCTAAATAGCCCATGACCCCGCCTGACCTCAAGGGGTCTAGGAAGTACAACCCTACCATGAGCCTGGAACGTGGTTTGAGACCTGGAAGTAGCCAGCCAATAGCTAAAGTCTACCATGTGCTTCCTGGGTGTACATACCTAATGTCCAGAAGCAGTTAATGACATCTGGTTGGAGAATTATTTCTAATCACTGTTTTCAGTGTTTTAGATATAATAGTCATTGTCTGAAGACCCACTGTTTCATAGGGCTTAGTTGAAGAGGTTGACCTTTTCTTACCTTTTTCTTAGCAAAGTCTTAAAAAATGACATTTGGTAATTTTGTTATCATCCTCAGCTTGTGATATTGCTAAAATAGTTACAGAGCATCAGAAAAATGTCTAAAATTTACTGTAGTACTTAGTACCCTACAAATGGATGACATTTTCAGTGTAGTAGCACACCAACATATTCCAGATAGCATATATAGCATATGTATTATACATATACATATAATTAAAGTAATATACACTCACATATCATGGCCTGAGTGGGCGTCTTTAGCAGTGGCTGTAGTTTTGAGATGGCAGCAAATCCCATTATAAGTGTCAGAACCAATTGATAAATCTTCCTTCATTTTTATGGACTTACATGCTCAGGAAGTTCCTGCATGTGTGGAAGTCAGATCCACTGATCTTTCATCCATTTACCTGGCTCTACCACCAGGAAATTATGGCTTATGTATCTCAAGCTAAAGGACTTCTAGTGCTGGGCGTGGTGATGCACGCTTGGGAGGCTGAGACAGGAGGATCGCACGGGTTCAGTGTTCGAAGCCAGCCTCAGCTCTTAGTGAGGCTCTCAGCAATAGTGAGACCCTGTCTCCAAATAAAATATAAAATAGGTCTGGGAGAATAGACTGGAGGTAGAAAGCCTCTGGGCTCTACCCCTAGTACCACATACACACAAAAAAAGGACTTCCAGTAACATTGGGTTCCAAACTTTACTGTACATTAATCACCTGGAATTTTGAAAGTACTGGTGCCAAGTTGGGCATGGTGACACACATCTATAATTTCAGTACTTGGGAGGCTGAGACAGGATGATCACAGGTTTGACACCAGCCTCAGCAACTTAGCAAGATCTTGTTTTAAAATAAATAAATGAAAATAGATGGGGATGTAGCTCAGAGGTAGAATGCTCCTAGTTTCAATCTCTGAAACAACTATATATATGTATTTTTTTGTAAAACAAATATATATATATATATATATAATTTGTTTTACTTTATGGCTGAGAAGGGGGGTTTTTAAAAGCTCCCAAGGAGATTTTAATATTTAGTAGCAAAGTTTGGGAGCCACTATCCTAATGAAAATACTGCTTGTGTATTGGACAAGAACACACAGTTATCTTTATGTTGATAGGGTCTCACTACATGGAGAGCTTTTATTTTTTAAAAAATAATTCAGCTTAAACTCAAAGTTTTCAAGAAAATAGCTCAATGTTATTTTCCTTCCCTCAGTTACAGATGGCCTATCATACTTTATGTCTGGTTCTAATCTGACTCCAGTCAGGTAACCAGTATTGACTGAACAATCAGTCTTGCCCTAGGCCTTTGGGTTGTGTGGTAAATGTTGGCTTCCTATAATCCTTAACCCAGGAGTGGCAGACAGAACAGGAATTTGTAAGCAACTGATGTATACCAGGTGATAAGATAAAAACATTACACGTTTGTACAGATTGAGAGAATCTGAGTGTGTGGTGATGGACTAAGGGGGATTTGACTTTAGCTGGGCGTAGTGGTGCACACTTGTAATCCCGGTATTTGGGAGCCTGAGCCAGGATGATAGCAGGTTCGTGGCCATCCTCAGCTACTTAGTGAATCCCTGTTTCAAAATAAAAAATAAAATTAGGCTGAGGGCATAGCTCAGAAGTAGAATACCCTGGGTTTAATCCCCAGTACCACTATTTAAAAAAAAAAAAATATTTGAGGACTGTTCAGAAATAGGCTTCCTTAGATTCACAGGATAGGAACATATATTTTGACATTTAGAGAAACCTCAGCAAAAATGTGGATGCAGACTATGTCTGAGACAAGGCAAATTTGAATGAAAAGCAAGCTCAAAAGTGCAGGAAAAGCTGGTATGCAGGCATCTACATTTCATTGTAAAGGAACCAGGTGACCACTAGAGGGTGGTAGAGAGCAAAGCCACACAGGCCAGCCAGTGTTGGATAGCCGGCAAAGGATGTGCACAATTCTGCTGCGGGGAGGTGTTGGGTCACTGAGGGAGCAGAGTCTGGACCACAGGTGTGGCGGTAATGCACGTAGCATGCACACACATCCGAGTGATTTTGCTGAAGTTGTGCTAGTCATATTAGCAACTGGTTGTACAAAGAAGATCAGAGGTCTGCAAGGAATTTCGCCTTCAAGTTTTCCTTTGGGAAACAAAGGCTATCAAGAAAACTCGGGGTGCATGGCGAATCTGATGACATGAACCGGGGCCCCCAAGGGTGCTCTGAAAATGCAGATTCCTGGGCACAGTCCAGATCTGTTGAGTAAGAATTGATGGGGGCTGGTCCTTTGCGGTAGGCAGTGAGGGGCCGGTTAAGAATAGCGCGGTCAAGTGGAGGGAAGGGTTTTTCTGATCCGCTTTTGGAGGATAGAAACAGCCCAGGGAATTTCCTAAGGGAATAGGGGTTATGAAGAGCCCACATAATGGATCCCTGTAGCTTTGGGGCTTGCGGGAGAGGGCGTGTGGATGTAGAATAGAACCTCCTTCAGTGTGAGGCTGAGAGGAGAATTGGCATGTCTGGAAGTGGCCGTGTTTCGATGTCAGAAGCCAGGAGCGGTTACATGGTCAAATGCCTTGTGGGTGGATCTCAGGCAAATGCAGGAGTGCACCTGGCAGTTTTCGCCCACTCTCCCAGCTGCCGCGCCCCAGCCCCTCCTGCCTACTGTCCCTGAGTGCCACCTGGTGTCTGCTGCCCAATGGGGCGTTGTTCCTCTGGGCGAGAATATCCCATGATTCCATCTGCTTTGCACAACCTCCCCTCCATCGCCTTGGCTTTGCTGAAAAGGAAATGTGTGTAGCTGCCAAGGCTGTGGCTCCCATGGGATGGAGCCCAGAACTCTGCCTGCATCTCTGGACAGTGATGATGGGTGCAGCCTCCTCCACTGCACCTCCTTGGCCTCTGGAACATCCACCTCAGGGGATTCCACTCTGAGCTACACTTCCAGCTCTTTTTATTTTGAAACAGGATTTCACTAAGTTGCTCAGAGCTGAGTCTGGTCTTAAACCTGTGATCCTCCTATCTTAGCCTCCCAAGTACTGAAATTACAGGTGTACTTCACCGTACCTGGCAAGACCCAATTCTTGAGTTCTATTAGACACAATGAATTGTCCTGATTCATAAGTATAATATGATATAGAAAGGAGAAAGGCTTTTAGTAGAGGAGAGAGTAGAGGCCAAGCTATTTCAAAGAGGCTGAACTGGCTGGGTGTGCTGGCACACACCTGTAATCCCAGAATTTAGGAGGCTGGGACAAGAGAATCACAGGTTTGAGGTCAGCCCCAGCAGCTTAACAGAAAGACTCTCGGCAACCTTGGAAGACCCTGTTTTCAAAATAAAAAAGGCTGGGGATATAGCTCAGAGGTATATCAGAGGTAGCTATAATTGAACCTCCGGGTTCAATTTCTAGTACCACCACAAAAGAAAAAAAGACGATGATCTGGTATCTAAGAGTCAGTGAAGCAAGGCAGGAGAGGGGTGTGGGGGAGGGAGGCCCTTGATCATTCTGCTGTAAGTTTACCTTGTCTTGAGGTGATTGATACGTTATCAGGTTGAAGTTCCAAAATGGCATCATACTATGCGTTTGGAAGAATTCCTAACCTCCTAGTTGTTTTTTTTTTAAATGGTAACTGGGATGTTCACTGACGCTCTCTACTATATACCCACCCACTCAGGTTTGCAAGAATCAGCAGAGCTAGTTTTGTGTCTAGTAGATACTCTTTAATGTCTCCATTTCTCCCCTGACCATCCTTCCTTACCTAAGTTTTATTCCAAAATGTGCGTGTTCTTCTTCATTTGGTGATTATATTGCCTGGTACCGTTAGTTGTATTTTCTGTATTCCCTTTGTGTCTGAGACTCTACTGTTTGCTTACAAGGGAGGAAATGTCTCACTTCTTTTTGTGCCTCTTCTAGCTTCTAAACCGCGTCTGCACACGTGGTGAGCTCTGAGGAAGTGATTGCTTTTTGCTTGAGCATTCAGGGATTTGATTCAAATGTCATATTGGCAATTTGACAGATTTGTAATTTGTGAAATTATTGAAGGAATTCTTCCTTCTCTATGTGGTTGGGATTAGTACTTTGACATAACATATGTAGGATTTGTTTTCAATTTGTTATAAATTTATGAACCTAGGAATTTATGTTAGCATCTTTCTGAATTATGGGGTATTATATGAGCCATAGAAAGATATATCATGTTGCATATGAAAGAGACTTAGGGTTTCAGAGCTTGCAATGTAATTACATAATTTTCTTGGGTAAATAACTCCCCTTCCTAAAAAGGAACCATGCCCATACATTGTCTTTTTCTGGAGCTGCCTGGTACCTAATTTGCAGGTGCATGCATTGTAAAATAAGCAAGAAGAAAGTAAGATTTTTTTGCTTAAAAACATCTTTTAGTTGCTATTTTTTAAGTAGTCATTATGATTTAAAACTAAATTTGTATGCCACTTTTGTTTATCAAGTTTCTCTTAAAAAACCTTCCATATGTGCATCATTTGAATATTTCCTTTAATTTTCTAGAGGATGGCATTAAAATGTCGGTCTAGGCAAGCTGTCAGTTATCAAATTCAGCATTGTAACAAGCTGTGAATTCATGGGATAGAAGTAGGAAGCCACATATAAGATGTGAGGGTCCTTATTTGTCTTATGTAAAAAGTGGATTTCTCTTCTTTTGCAAAGCAGAGTTTTGGATTTGGGGGAAATCTTCCTGAAGTTGGCTTGTGGCTTGTGTTGCTTTCAGAGCACTTTGGGATGGGGTGGGGCCTGGAAATGGGCTCTGGCAGAAGATGCCTTATGGCTTTGGTATTAATCTTTGGGGGTGTGTGGGAGGGGAAAACACCCAGCATGCAATGCAACCTATTTTACCATGATTGCACATTAATCTGAAATTGCCAAGGGCGAATTCCCTGCAAAATGAGGAAAATAAAGAACAGCTGTCCTCTGAAAATTTACAGCAAGCAAGCTAGGGTTTCTCACTCGCTGTCTCTTTTTTAATCAGAATGGGTGTGAGGTGAGCGTGGGTGGAAGCAGAGGAGTCTTGTGGTGGCTGCAGAAACGCAAAGGCAGAGCTGAAGTATGAAGTCCAGGCGAGTCGGGAGGGAACCTTCATCTCTCCGATTAGTGATCTTACTCATTTTAAGAAAAGTCTGCAAAGCGTTTCGCCTCCAGTTGAGTTAACGTAACAGGGGCAAATACTTCCCAGCAGCTGGCATGCCCATGTTCTTGCCTACCCATGCCCATGTGATTTAGGATCTGATTTATGACACTGACCCTTCTCTTGTTCAGTGGTTTTTTTTTCCCCCTTTCTTAAGCTCATGAATTCTCCAAACTTTTCTTTCTCTGTTACCTCTGGTTAATCCATTTTCCTCCTCATTAACACCCTTGGAATAGGAATGGAGAGAATTTATGGAAATTTGCACAATCATTACAATAAATCATCCCGATTCTGGGTATATTTGGGGTTCTGGGCTGAGAGGGGCGGCTCAAGAGAATGATAGTGGATTATTGTATGTGTGTGTGTGTGAGTGTGTGGGTACCGGGGATTGAATCCGGGGCTGTTCTACCTCTGAGTTACACTCAACCCTATTTATTTATTTCTTTAGTTTTGTTTTGAAACAGGGCCTAGCTAAGTTCTTGAGATTATCACTAAGTTGCTGAGGGGGGCTTGGAACCCGCGATCCTCCCTTTCTCAGCCTCCCAAGTACTGGGATTACAGGTGTGCACCACCATACCCGGCTATAGTAAAATATTTTGAAGCTCTGGGAGTGTTTTGGGGCAGAAAACCTCGGTGTGACTCTGCTGACTGCAGAGTAGGTGGGCGAGGCTCTGTGTGCTTGTGTTTGGTCTTGATGAGGGTGATGATGGGTTGTCGTAATACTCTCCATCCTTTGCATGGTGCTCGGGAGCAGGGACTCCGTAGTCGCTCTGCATTGCAGTCTCTGTCTTACACCTAGTAAGTGGTAGTAAGTCAGCACTCGTGGCCAGTTAATCACTTTACCTCCCTGTGTCTTCATTGTATCCTCTGTAATGCAGGCTGTTGTATCCCCCTCACTTGTGGGGATGAAGAGACTGGTTGGCTCCTGGCCCACGCTGAGCTCAGGAAACACGAGTTGCTTAGTTAGAGATGAATTTTAATTTTAAGAAGTTTTATTATTGATACAAGGCTCTAGGAGTGTGAGGATCTTTTAGTTTTTTCTTTCCTTATAGCAATTGACGTAGGGAAAGAAATCATCTGCATTCACTTTATGTAGTAATGTTACATGTCTTGTGAGAAATAGCAAAATTAACCTCGTGTTCCTCAGTGTCTTGTGGACATTTGAGCAGTAAGATATTTTGAGCAGTAAAATGGCCAGAGAGCAAAGAAATAGAAGAGGCTCAGTAATAACACCGTGGCTTTCGCATTATCTAAAGCTCCTGCAGAAGAGATGAGGGGGAGCAGGAGGGGAGGAGGAAAGGGAAGAGGTTGTTTCCTGGTTTTGATTGGGCCCCTTGCTGTGGCATAGCGGAGGTAGAGAGGTGGGTGGCAGCAGGGAGACACCTTTGGGCCTTTCCTCCTGCTCTCATCTCTATAGGGAATGAAGGCCAAGGGGCCTTGCGAAGAGCAATCGAGAACTTTCTCCTTGAGTCTCACTTCCAGTTTACATTAGTAAACAGTTTGCCACTACTTAAACTTGAGCTTTGTCAATGGTAATTTGGAAAAAATTTACTTTGTTAGCTGCTCCATTCATTCCAGCTTACTTTGTTTAATACGTACCTAATCCTGGCCACACATGCCTTAGATGGACTTTAGTCAATACTCATTGGGTGTTTCCTATAGAAAAAAGATATTGGAGGAAATAATAGTGGAAATAAAGCCACCCCTCCCTCCTCCCCTCCTCTTCCCCCTCTGTCCTCCCCTCCTCCTCCTCCCCTTCCCTTCTCCTCCTCCTTCTTCTTGTGGTACTGGGAATTAAACTATGGGCATTCTATCTCCAAGCTATACCCCTAGCCCTTTTGATTTTGAAACAGGGTCTCACTGTTGTTGAGACTGGCCTCAAACATGCAATCCTCCTTCCCAGAAGGATCATATACCGCCATGCCCATCTATGGTGCCTATTTTTTTTTTTTTTTTTTTTTTTTGGTGGTACTGGGGTTCCTGGAAGTCCTTCTACCTCCGGGTTACACTCCCAGACCTATTTTATACTTTTTTATATTTGAGAAACAGGGTCTCCTAAACCAGCGCAGCTGGCTTCGAACCTGCGCGATCCTCCTGTCTCCGCCTCCCAAGCGTGGGGATTACAAGCGTGTGCCACCACGCTCGGCTATGGTGCCTATTTTTAAATTAGCTTCAATATAATGTTAGGATGCTGAAAGCTTAGATGTTGTGCGACTTTTATGTAGCACAAGTTACGTGAAAGTGAATCCTGCACTGTTCAACATGTACAAGTTATCCTGAATGGTGTGTGCCCCTGTGCCTGCCTCCAACTCCTGTATCTGAGACTTGGATTTGAAAGGATGCGTCCTGGCCAAGCCTGGATGTACCCCAGAGTCCTGAAGCTCTTGGTGCTTGCCTTTACTTCTTCCATCATGATCATTTATGTCGGGCGGGGAGTGGGAGCGGGTGGGGTGAGCGACCTCAGTGGACATGGCCATCATCTTGCGTGTTCTCTTTTCTTGTTTGGTCTTGGGTTGGTTTGGATGGGGGCTGTCCACCTGAGGGAAACCATGAGAACTTCCCTAAAAGCGCCTACTGGTGGAGAGGCTGTTCCTCCTACTACAGAAATGGGTCCACACAAGACGCACGTGTGAAGGTCAGAGTGTAAGACTCCACAGCGAGGGGAAAGTCAGGTGAGCTACTGCAGAGATGCTGTCTGCAGAGCTCTTCTATCTGCTGCCCAAGTGCTTATCGTCCAGGGGAAGAAGTTGCAAGTGTTACTGGTGAGCAGGAATTTTTCTGTTTTGCCCGAGCCCTCCTTATTACATAAATGTTGACTCTTTTTCCCAGCACATAATTTTATTTTGAAAGTGGGCTGTAGGTCACTTGCCTTGGTTAGGAGAACTTTGTATGTGTTGTGCCTAGTTCTTGGGAAAAGAGGTTGGAATTGTATGCTACCGGCAAGCCTACTAATAAATGCTTGAATTAAGAATACAGTAATTGTATGAGAGGGTTGATGCCCACGCACTACAATCATTATCTCTTTTAGTTTCTACTGCTAAGCCCATTTTTCCAAAAGAAGAAGCTGAGACCTGGGGATATGGAGCAACTTGCCATCTCCTACGGGGGGTAGAGGTGGAAATTTCCAGGATATTGATGACCTCGCTTTGTAAATTATGTATCTTAACCCTTCGAAAGTTTGTGTATCCAGGATATGCTTTTAAAACTATTTTGATGATGGTCACCAAAGTCTAGTTGTGTTGAAAGGTAACTGAGTGCTCTTTTGACCTTCCCTTCTTCATACAGTGACAGGAGATGTTATGTCTTGCTGCTCAAGGGCAGATTGTCTCTTGCGTGGCTTTTTACAGTATGGGATGTGTTGGAGATAATCCACTCTCCACCCGCCGAGTTTTAAAATTAATATCTAAAATTTATGATGGTGACTATGTCCCAGTGATGGAACAGAGCAAATGATTCTTGGTTCTGCCTGCTTATATTTAAAAATCAACATTATAAATACCTATCTTTGACAAAACTTAAAATAATGTGGATAGCATCTTGGGAAAGGTATCTTTGTTTATTGTTTTTCTTTTTTTTTTTTTTTGAAGGGCATCTTTGTATATGAATCTGTTTATTTTTATTTAACCAGGGTGCAGATAGCTTGGAAAGTGTTTATGATACTTAGGTAGACATTTAAACATGGTACTTACTGAGGTTTAGTTATATGTAGAAAACACATTATCACATTTTTGTAACCCACCTATGACCTAAACAGTATTTATGAGCTTTTTCCTCTCTTTTCTTGAAGTTACTGTTACAGCATATCATTTTTAGTTTTGTTGCTAGGGATTTTCTCACAAGTTTTTCTAATCACTTCATGTAGAGTGCTTTTTATTTTTTTACCTTTTATTTTCAAGAGTCTTTCTGCATTAGCTAATATTTAAAGTTACATATGAAATATATGTAATTAAACTTAGGACATACTTAAAATAATGATTAGTATTTATATATGCATAAACTGATGTGGCTTTTCATTACATTAACCCATAGGGGAATTTGTCTTTGCAGTGCTGGAGGGATATGTAAACCTATGTGTTTGTATTTGTGCATGCACACGCATATATATATGCACATGTGCCTCGTTAAAAATGAAATGTTGCAGACTTTTGATGTAAATCCTGTGGCTGTGAATGTGAGCACTAATGACCTTTTACCCTGTTGTCAACACACACAAGTGCAAATAAATGATTCAGTCACTCTGCAAATATTAAGTACCTGGTTTCATGCCAGGCGCTCAGCAGGTTGCTAGATGTGAGCTGAATGAATGTTTATAGAGCCATGGAATTTGATCATTTATTTCTATGGAATCATGCAGCTGAAAAATCCTTTAAAATAATTTTGTGCCTGTTACCATCAAAAGTGTTTATGTTCCCCTCTGAGTCCTTCTCCTTCCTTTAGTTTTATGTGCTCATGTATGTGAACAGATGAGAGAGCTTTCATTTTTTTTTCATATTTCCTTTACTACTTAATCTCAGTTTACCAATCCATTATTTCATTCCTTAACTTACTCCTTTCAGGTGCTAAATGTCTGGCATGTGCTGAGGACTCTGGGAGGTATTAGAGAATATGGAATTATCAAGTATAAAACCTACTTCTGAGGCCAGAAAAAATACAAAATAGGACTTCATGGCCCAATTGGTCTCAAGTTGCTCTCTTTTAATTTTTTAATTCTCTTTTGAATATTACCTTATGTCTTGGACTTTATTCAGTGCTTATAATATAGTAAGTGCTGGGTAATTCTTAGGAAATGTTTGGTGTTTTTCACCCTGCTAACTTCTTAATTCATTCTAGTTTCTCCTTCCTTTGTTTTCTATTTCTTTCCTTGGGCACCTCTCCAATTGTGGGCACAATCCAATTGCTTCCTCTTAACACGGGAATGGGGAAGCCCTTAGATAGAACAAGTGGTATGAACAATAGATAGCAGATATATAAGTATATAAAAGACCGTCGTGTTCTGAATGGATTATTGTTTTGTATGCTTCTCTGCAGGAATTTCTTAATACCTATGAGTGCCTGAAATTCAGGATGTGTTGAAAAAGAGATTAGTGTTCAGTTTGAAGGGAAAGTGGACATTTGATCTATTGAATATGAAAGTGGTGGGAAAGAAGTCAAAGCTGATTTCCAAATTCTACTACTTGGTGATTAGAAAGAATGATCCCTAGCTGGGAGTGCTAGTACATACTTGTAATCCCAACATTTGAGAAGCTGAGACAGGAAGACCGCAGTTCGTGGACAGCCGCAGCTATAAGTAACTCAGTGAGACCCTGTTTCAAAATAAATAATAATAAAAAAATAGGGCTGGGGGTGTTGCTTGGATGTAGAATGCTCCTGGGTTCCAACCTCAGTACTGCCAGGAAAACAGAAAAAAAGAAAGAAAAAAAAAGAATGCTCCCTTTGGCTGAAAATTTGGAAAGGAAGCTGGGAGGGATGTTAGAAACCCAACTAATACGATGTGGTATATTGGTTGGTCTATATTTTTTCAACATAATTGATGTTTTTGTAAGAACACCTATGTGTTCCTAGATATAAAATCTCCCATTTTTGTTTTTTTGGTCCCGAGCCTTTCAAAATAGTATAACAAGAAGGAGAAAATCCTACAAGGCATGATTATTTTACATAGCAATTCTAAGTTGCTTTTGTGTGAGATTTATTTAAATTTTATTTTAAAAAGGAATAACTGTGTTGAGTAGCTTTAATTCCCCCTTGCACTTTTCATTATGCATTAGCAATTAACTCCACTTCTCTCAGGTTGATGAATTTGAACTTGATCAATTATCTGATAGTAATTACCAGCACAGAATAATTATTACTGCTGAAGTAATAATCTTATTTCATCTATCCATATATTCCAGGCACCGTTCAGTGAGGCACGCACTTGTTTGACTAGAGAATCTGACTTGTTCTTTTAGTTTCTGGCTCTGAGGCCAAGCTATTGTAGGTTTCTTAAAGTTGCATTGAACACAGCCCCTTGGTATTTTAAATGTTCTCAATGTGCCTTCTGGATTCTAGGAGAAGGATGGAATGGAGCTTCATCTCTTCTCCTATAGCAGGCTCAGAGTTCTCTTGGTTTTTGTTTCTTGGCAATTTGTTTCAGTCAACATTCCCAATGCTATAATCCAAGGCAACTTACCACACAACTTAGAGGAAAGGCGAATTCTTTGCTCATAGATTTTTGGAGATTTCAGAGTTTCCGTCCATCTTAGGCCGGGTTACATCTGTAGAGTTCAGAGCATGGTAGGAAGCAAAGAGACGGGGAGAGCAAGGGCTCTGCTCTCACATCATGGAGGCTGGGAGCAAGAGAGCAAACAAGCAAGGAGCTTCAAAGACTAAAAGCACCATCTTCAAGGCCATCCTCCCAGAACAGGACCCACCTTCTTCTTTTATACCCTCACCTGCCTCGGTTGCCACCCAGTAAACCCATCACAATGGATTTATACACTGATGAGATCACAACTCTCATGACTTAATTACATCAGCTCTGAATATTAATATATGAACTCTTCAGGGGATATTCTAAGTCTAGCCATGACACTTTTCATCTTCCTCCCAGCTTCCTGCAGGGCCGGGCTGCCCTTCCCTCCTTTCAGTGACCCTTCCCTCCTTTCTGCAGTCACTGCTTCTCATCAACCAAGTGCGTCACTGCTGGTGGGATTCTTTGGCATTTCCAATAGGCTTGTGCAGACCAAGGGCCCAGCCTTGAGCTCTGCTGGTCCTTTGAGCTTAAGGATAATCAAGAGAGAAGTATCAGTTTGCTAAAGCTCCTATAACAAGTATCACATTCTGGGTGACTTAAACAACAGAAATTAATGTTTTCCACAGTTCTGGAGGCTGAGAGTTCAACATAAAGCTATTGGCAGAGCTGGTTTGTTATGAGGCCTCTGTTCTTGGCTTGTCGGTGGCCTTTTTCTTCCTTCATCTCCTGTTACTGTCAATATCCAAATGTTTCCCTCCTTCTCAGGACACTGGTCATATTTGACTAAAGCCCAAGCAGATGACCTCATCATATTTATTTTTTGAAATTATTCGACGTTTAGTTGGCCTGGTCTTGGTCATATCTCCATTTAATCATTATCACTTCATTATTTAACTATGCTGCTTTCTGCTCTTTCACTTATTCTTTAACTCTGTGTGTGTGTGTGTGTGTGTGTGTGTGTGTGTACGTGTACACTTGTGTGTGTGTGTGTGTGTTTCTTGGGATTGAACCCAGGGCCTTGAACGTGCTAGGCAGGTGCACTACTTTGGAGTTACAACACCAGCCCCAGCTGACCTCATTTAAAATGATATCTTGTAAAGACTTTTATGTCTAAATACAGTCACATTCTTAGATACTGGGGGTCAGGACTTCAGCATATTAATTTTTGGAAGTCACACTTTGGCCCGTAATTGAAGAACAAATAGTGTATTTGAGAAGCTCAAAAGAATGAGTACGGAGAAATAAATCAAAGGAGAAAAACAATGATTTTGGTAAGGAATTACAAGTGTGCGTTATGTGTGCATTGTAATTTCTTTTCTTTTGGTACTGGGGATTGAACCCAGGGACATTCTATCTCTGAGCCATACTTTCTGGCCCTGTTTTATTTTTAATTTTATTTAGGGTCTCAGTAAATTGGTGAGGATCTTCCTGAGTGGCCGAGACAGGCCTTGAAGCTGTGATTCTCCTGTCTCTGCCTCCCAAGTACTGGGACTACAGATGTGTCTTGACTGGATGGCGCCTTATAATTTATAGAACATGTTTATTTCATTGTGTTTATCTCCCAGCATTAATAGGGCATAGGATGTTGCCCTTCACCTCAGATGAAGCCACCAGATTCAGGGAGGTTTCCCGACGTGCTTGTGAAGTGTCTCGGCTAGACTCAAATGCAATCCTTTAGACTGCCTAGTGTTCTTTTTATCACCCTATATGGGAAGGTGAGAAGAACGTTGAACCCCTCCGGCAAAGTCCATGCCTGTTTTGTTGTTATTTTAGTTTGGAAATTTGGGGGATTAGAGAGATCATTTCCTTGTGGGCTAGTCATGTTTGTATTAACTTTTAACATTCGTAGTGTAGAAAAGAAACATGTAGCCAGAAAGCTGTGACTCTGGAAGTAAAAAGTCACATTTTGGGGAAGTAAGTTGATTTTACTATGAAAACTTTTAAGCATAAAATGGGGAGATTGGTACAATAAACTCCCAGTTTTTATCACCCATGCCTAACGGTTCTGTAGATCTGCCACAGTTGTACTCCCTAACCCTTTCTTGCCCTTAAAGCATATCTAAGATACGGTGCTTCTGCCCATTTCTCTTTGCAGCCTAAAAAATGGACATTTTTCTTTCAAGTCCTGAGTGCCTGTCAAGGTTTTGCATTTGTTTAAAAAATAAATGTCATTTATGATTGTTCTGTTGAGAATCCAAATAAAGACATTTGTTCAGCATGCTAAGTTAAGTTTGGCAATAACTCCTCTTGTCTTTCTTTGTCTATCATGTTCAAGGACACCTTGATTTTAGGTCTCTGCAGAGGGAGGATGCGTTGAGAGTTGCTTTCTTTTGCTGTAGAGTCTGTGATGATCCTCATTTGGACAGGGCACTCCACAAAAAGATAGTTCAGCTTTGGGGTTCATTGACTTTTCAAGGTCTTCAAGAACTATCCAAACAGTGATTGCAATCAATGAACTAATCACCTTTTTAAGAGGCTAAAACTTTATAAGAAAAATTGAAACAGCAAGTAAACACAATCAAGGTTTTAAACACAAGGTTTTGACACATCTTTACCAACTATGCTGGGGCATGTTTTAGTGTGTCTATTGTATGTGACTTGTTACATTTTTGTCCGCAGGGAACATTGTTTTATGGAGCTATTTTCCAACCACAACTCACAAATCTAAAGCTGGTATGACAAGTTGGTAAACACTTGCTTTTGTTAAATGTTATTTTTATAGTCAACAGGAATGTTGCTCATGTGAGTTAGCAAAGGTTCTGAAAGCAACTGTTCCATGTCGGCTTCTAAAATGCCTTTTGCTAACAATTTTGTCTCTTCCAATAGGTATAAACGACCAAGGATTGTACAGAGTTGTGGGGGTGAGTTCAAAGGTCCAGAGACTTCTGAGTATGTTGATGGGTATGCCTCTTTTCTCATCATTTTTTTCCCCGTGCATTATTTGTTTATGTTCATAGACTTCACAACTTAATATTTCATAGTAGCATATAGCATGTTTGTGAATCTGTTGGTTTCTTCAAAGGGGACAAGTTGTCTCCTGTTGACTCAGGGGAATAGATTAGTATTTGGATTAGCTAAAATGATCTACTTTGCCTCTACTTATCAAGAAAGAAATGCAACTCATGGGTGAAGGTCTTTTCCCGCCTGCTTCTCACAGCACAGCACAATCAGGGTTCTCCGATTTTGCTTCCTTTCCAAACTGCTTGTCCAGAATCTTGACAGTACATTTGGTTGGACAAGACTGCTGGGATCCACTCATTTTTATGGAGCTTCCAGAGCTGTCATGTGACAGCAAGGGCCTGACTCTCGGGGATTCATTGGTATTCACCGTGGCTGGTTTGTAGTTCGCACCAGGCGCCTCTCCAGAACCACGCATGCTCCATCTGTGCTGATAACACAGTGTTCTTTGGCATCGCAGACTAGAGGAAGCCAGAAAGCGAATTGATTCTATTACCCCAGACATTATATGAATGACAAAGCACTTTTGCATGCGCACGGCTGTCAGTTCAGTGCCACCTGTAAGATGCTCCGCGTCTCCCTCACCCAAAGCAGGCTGCCTCTTGTGGAACAATGAGTTATAACTTGCCAGGCTGCAGGGCCTGGGTATCAAAGCAAGCTGTCATTCTGACCTTGCTGCATATTAATTCATTAGATATCTCACTTTAATTAATCAGTATTAACAATGCCCCCAGGTATGCCATGAATGCATTTAAAGCTGTCTGCATCTTAAAGCGCTGTAGCAAAGACTCATTTTTAGAAAGCATAAACTAAGATGCTTTCAAAATCAACTGACACATTACGGATAGCACCGCCTGCCTGGCTGTATTTGAATTAAGAATTTCATAAGCAACAGCCTTTTTTTAAGCTATTAACCACAGGAAAAATTGCCCATCATCAGCTGGAGAGCCTCGTTAGAATACATTTGCTTTCATGAACTGTTTGCATTTTCCCTCTCTGGTGTGACTGGGCTGTGCAATTCTGGCCGACAGACTTTGCTTTTTACCATTAGTGGGCTCCAAATGAAACAGACTCAGGTTGCCAGTGGTTCAGTAGCAGCTGGAAGAATTTAATGGCACTACAGCATCTGCTTTTACTTAATTTTAAAATTAGAAACACTTCTCTCATTTCCAACATGGTGTTATAATGATTTGAACTGGAAGACTCTCTTGAAGATTTAGGCTGAAAGGTACATTTTGGTGATAAATTGGCTAGAAAAATCCTGGCATTTTTTAAAAAATCATTTTCTTGTTCCTTTTTAAGGGAGGTTTGAAGAGGGTGTTTCTCTGATCACCCCAAAGTTTGTTAAGTTGTCTCAGAATTTGTCTTTAATCTCATAAAATCCCACATGCACAGCACCACAAAACTCAGGTGATAGCTTCCTTTCTCAGGTCCTGGGAAATAGCCTGACAGTCTTTAACTTACAAGGTGCTTTTAAATATCTAAATGCTCAAAGATTGATGACCTTAGAAAACTGCCTTTGCTTTTCATGAGCATGAGAGCAGAGACGCCCGGACACAGGCATGTCACAGTCTCACTCAGATTGCAAGCAAGGGAGATGCTGTGTTTTGAGCAATTATTTTGTAAAGAAAGGGAGTTAGAAGCCTGGCGTGGTGGCACACACTTGTAATCCCAGAATTTGGGAGGCTGAGACAGGAGGATTGCAATTCGTCGAAAGCCTCAGTTACTTAGTGAAGCCCTTTGCAACTCAGTGAGACCCTGTTTCAAAATAAATAATAAAAAGTAGGGCTGGGGGCGTAGCTTGCAGGTAGAATGCCCCTGGGTTCCATCCCTAGTACCACAAAAAAAAAGGAAGTTAGAGAATTGGCATGAGGGAAAGATACTGACTTGTTATTTCCGCATTTAATAATCGATAATGGATATATATTGTCATTAATCTAAAACTGATCTCTACTATGAATTCAAGATTGTCAGTTTAAGACATAGGGTTGGCTTTAGCATTAGGACCAGCTCCTTGTTACTTTAGGTTACCAGTACAAACCTTATCTCTTAACAAAAATAGATGTATTCACTATTTACTGATCAGTTTAAGATTTCTTTAAGATATTTTTTTCTTTTCAATCCAATTAAGGCCTCAAAATGAAATAATTTTCTATCTCTGTCAAAGCAAGGATTTGAGATTCAAATAGTCATGCACACACAGCCCCCTAGATATTCTTCCTCTTTGACTTTGCCCATATCTCTATGTTGTTTTAAGGTTGTGTATCTTGAAGAGAGGGAGGAGGGAAATTAGGTGGGGCCTACCAGATTTTTAACTTTTAAAAATCAGTGCCTATTATTTTTTTTTTAATTTGAATTTTTCAAACTGCATTTTGTGCACATTTCTCCATAATGAAAGTGAGTACTAATCCAAGTCTACGTGTCTGAGAAGGAGCTCCAAGCCACTTTGTTTTTTGAGTAGAAATACCTTTTACTTGATTCTCCTTAGTTTTTGAGAGCTATTTATTTTAGTTTTTTATTATTACCATTTTTTACACAAACTCTTTTGCATTATCTGTGTGAAATGCTTTAAGTATTCTTCAAATATCCATACATGGAAATTTGTGGTGATTTCTAAATGAAGAAAAAATGCCTAATCTCTTTCGTGTTCTCCCCACTCATCTTCCTTTTCGGAGATTTTTTCCCCCATTCACAGAGAAGATGAACATACAGAAAAATGTTTCTGTCCATTTTCCTCCACCTTCCTTCCCTCCTCGCATTCCTTTGCCCTCTTTTCCTCCTCTTTCCCGTCTTTGTCCTCTTCCTCCTCCCTGTCCTTCTCCCATCTCTTTGACATGAAAGGTGTTGAGCCTAGAACGTTCTCTTACCCAGAAGTCACCGGTGCCCCTCCTGGCCAAGCGAAGGAGAGGGTGGCTGCCTCCCTCCCCTGGCGATGAGAATGACTTGCTGGGTCAGTTCCTTCCTGGGGAACAAGGCAACATTTCTAGCAGCCTAAGCCTCACCCTGGGCCGAGCTTCTTAAATTTCCAAAAGCAAATGTCCAGCTGAGTGTCTGGGCTCCCCTCCTCTCATGTCTAGACCATTTTTCTTTTCTTCTCCCTTATTATCTCTAAGTCAGGGCACTTGATGTTTGGTAAGTTTTTTTTTATTTTTTAAAAAATATTTTTCAAATGTTATAAGCATGGAATAGTAAAAGATGGCAGGGGGTGAAATGGCAGATGGGGTGTCTTAGGGAAGTCGATGTCTTTTAGTAAAGGAGGTATGAATGTAGCCATGTTGGTGTGTAGATTAGAACTGACACGCATTTGAATTCTCCTGTGTTCTCCACTTTGGAATGAAGGGAAATTGTGAGACAGCGTGGTAGTAATGTATGTGGCCAGATGGATTTGGCGGTTATTTCTAAATGTAAATTGCAAAAAAAAAAAAAAAAAAGTCTAGATGATTTTACATATTTTTAGCACAGAATCATAGAAAACAAAAAAGCACAGAAAACAAAATCCATAGAAAACCAAAATAAACATAATTAAGAAGACTTTTTGCTTTAAAAATATTCTCTTGTTCACTTTGCAGGACAGCTACGTCACATAGATGTGGGGAGGAGTGCTGAAAAAATTCAATTATAAAGCAGATTTTTCAAAACTCTTCCAGTCATTATGTTTCTCCAAGCCCTCTAAAATTGGACCCAGCCACCACTGTGTGGGGCGCTAGCTCCTGCATTAGATGGCATTCTGAATTTTGGTTGGGCTGTGCAGTTTCAATTTCAAAGAAATGAACAGTGACTAAACAAGTTGGAAACGTCCATCCAAATCAGTCAATTTTTTGTGTCTTGTGCTTGTTAGTTTAGATTTTTAACTATTTATGAGATGTTGTTCTTTGGTTAGAAAGGAGGCAAAATTTTCTCCTCATATAGAGGGGAACGCATATATCGTCAGTGAATACTCCAAAACTACGTTTACCTTTGAATCTTACATAAGTTATAACGACTTTTACCTAGACGCAGTGTTCCCACATTTTTGTCAAGGACCACTCGGGATGATTGAATTATTTGAAAACAGTGAGAATTTAATAGAGGATTAATAACACAGACATTATGTAGTCATTAGCTTCTGATGTGACAGCTGCTTTTTCTTCTATGAATTTAGGAGGAAGGCATATTTTTCCCATCGCAAGAATATGGTTCTCAAAATATAGGATGTGATTTGGTAGAAAGTTGGAAATGAAAGATTTTCTGTAGCAGCCTCTTGGTTTTTAAAATGGCGATTTTCTGGTAGCAAGTTGATTGAAAATGTTATCTGACTTGTATGTTAAAATGAGATTTAAATAATTGATTTAATGAGAGACAGAATATTCAGTTACAGAAGTAATTGGTTGGCAAAGCCTTTAGAACAGAATTATTTAGTCCTAGTTATAAAGGATTGCATCTTTAATCAGGGCTCTTAATTTGATTTCTCGAATGTATCTGTGGCTTGTCTGACAAGCTCAGTAACAAATGAGTTCTGAATTGTAGGAACTGATCAAAATGTAATCAGTGTCAATTGCCATTGTTGTAGTTTATTGCATATGGCTGTCAGTCGCTGTAATCAAGAAATGTTGAAGTGCTTTAAGATGTCTCCAGACCTTTGAGTAATTGACTTCATATGCGCAGTGTTATGGCTGTGGAATAACCATCACTTCCTGTTTTACTTTATTTTCAAAAAGTTGGAGTCCACCATTGAGTTGACTTTCCTTCTTCATTGTGCCTGAGCTTAAAGCATTTCAGGCTCTATGCGTGACTTCATGAGGTGGTCCCATCTTGACAGCCTTTTCTTTTTAGTGCTTTCAAAAAGAAAATACTAAAGATATTTTCCTTCTCTGTGTAGACAAATACAGTGGGAGGCAGAAAAAAAGGACAAAACTAAACAAGGTTTTCTGATCTTGGTTGAGACAGCATTCTAGAGTGAGGGAGAAAGAGTCTCTTCCATGAAACCCTTACTATCCCCCTTGCTTGATGAGGGCGTAGGCAGGCAGGCAGGCAAGTCTGTTGAAGGCTGGCTACCACTTGGAGTAGCCCATTTGCCTTCCTTTGGGTGGGTACCACCACTGAGCACCTACACTAGTCAATGACTTAGTGGTGGCGCCAGTCTGCACCATTGAATAATTCACGAGAATCTGTAGATGCTTTTGATTTGCTTCAGTGCTCAGAGTCATTTTCTCTGAGAACAGTTGGGACCTCTTTAGTGCAGATGGAGACCTAAGGTTCAGATAGGTTGGGACTCGCTGGCTTGGATGGGCTTGCTGGCTCCGGTAGGCATAGGCATCAAACACAGATTTGGGAATCCACAATGGGCTGCTTTCTGCTGCCATCCATCCAAAGTGTACCGGCTCAGGGGTACAAGAATGAGAGATACCCCCGTACTCAGGGGGTCGGGGCTTTGCTTTCATCACACTTCACCCTTGATTGATCTTTCTCTTTGTACCTTGATGTTAGAACTTACTAGCTATTTAAAAGGATATTAGGAAGCTGGGTGTGGTGATGCACACTTTTAATCCCAGTACTTGGGAGGCTCAGATAAGAGGATTGCAAATTTGTGGCCAGCCTTAGCAACTTAGCGAAGCCTTCTGTAACTTAGTGAGACCTGTTTCAAAGTAAAAAATATAAAATAGGAGGTATAGTTCAGAGGTAGAATGCCCCTGGGTTCAACTTTTAATACCCTCCCCAAAATATAATAATAATACTAGTAATAATAATAATAATAATAACAACAACAATAACAACAACAACAAAAACAGGATCATCAGGAAGCAACAGTCAGCAACATACTTTTAGGACAAAAAAAGCTCGTTTAATTTGAAGTGAATATCAGAGATGTTACACAGAGACTTCTAATATATGTTTCCTGGTTGAATGCATATATTGTAAAAGCCAATATGAAAGTTTACCCATAAATGATACTCCTCCCCCAGTTAGCTTTAACATTTTATTTTATTAATAAATTTATTTTCACTGATTTATAAAAATTATAGGTATTAGTGGGGTAATGTATGTTTTGATACATGTACACATGGTGTTATTTTTAAATTAGGTTCAAACATAAATGGATACTGAGTAAGACCTTTAACATCAGGACAGTGATGTTGATGATAATATTAGCTGTGCATGAGTAATTGCAGTTATGGATTTTAAACAGCTATAAACTATATCTGAGTCTCCCTTACTTAGTCCAAACCTTTATCCTTTGGCTTTCACGACTACAGATTTTCTGAAGTACTAGAAATGTCTAATAATGGACTATGGCTTGTAGGATTATAAAGAAGTTGTATGTAATGCTGTCTTTTGTAGAAAACCACAGGATTAATCTTTTGTAGTCTGACCACTTAAAAATGGAAGCTCTTATGAGCTAATCAAGAGGGCCTTGGAATGTTCCGGGTTTTAATTAAAATCATTTTCTTTTGTTTGCTTGTTCATTAGATGTAAAAATGTGCAACGAGCTGGACCTGGAGAATTCCATCGACTGGGAAGTAAAAACAATAACCAGTGCCCTGAAACAGTATTTGAGGTAAGCACCTCTGGGTACCACGAGGGTCACGTGCATTATTTGGATGGTGATGTAAAGCAGATGCCTACTCTGTAAATAAATATCAGTAGTTAAAGTCAGCCTTGTTAAAAAGTAGAACAAGCCAGGCATGGTAGCACATGCCTGTAATCCCAGTCCTTGGGAGGTCGAGACAGGAAGATGACAGTTTCAAGGCCAGCCTCAGCAAATTAGCGAAGTCCTCAGCAACCTAGCAAGACCCTGTTTCAAAAACAAAAAAATAAAAAGTAGCTCAGAAGGTAGAATATTGCTCAGTTCAGTCCCCAGTTACTTACACACACACACACACACACACACACACACACACACACACACACACACACACACAGAGAAAAGAACATTTACAATGTGGTATCTAATGTTCCAGAAAGTGAACTTAGCACTAGATGCATGTCAGTTTTCAAATAAATTGCAACAGAGTGGACACGGTTGTTAAACTAGACATTTGTTGTAGATGGGAGTTTTAGTGATTAAATACTATGAAAAATGAGAATGGCGGGCTATTAATCGAATTCATTGAGTCTTTGTTTTAAGCTAAAAATGAAGGCTTTTAAAGTTTAGATTTAAACAATTGGAACAAAAGATTTTTGGCAACATTTAAATATAGAGCTGTGTGAAAAGTTGAGATTTGAAGATCAATTTGAAATTTTTATTATAGGAAATATGTAGTATAGGCATTAGAAGTTCAGCACTGTAATGAAAACGAGCCTTTCTTTAAAAGAGAATTTAGTGATAAAATTTTGAGGTTTGATAAGGAAAAAAGTATAGACAGTACAGAAAAGCTGGGCGTGGTGGTGCACGCTTGTAATCCCAGCATCTGGGCGGCGGAGACTGGAGGATCTTGGTTCCTGGCCAGCCTTAGCTTAGCTACTTAGTGAGGCCCTCTGCAACTTAGTGAGAACCTATTTCAAAATAAATAATAAAAGCTGGACTTGGTGGCTCACTCTTGTAATCCCCGCACTTGGGAGGTGGAGACAGGAGGATTGTGCTGGTTCGAAGCCAGCCTTGCTGGCTTAAGAGACCCTGTTTCCAAATAAAAAATATAAAATAGGTCTGGGAGTATAGTCAAGAGGTAGAAGGGTTTCCAGGAACCCCAGTATACCAAATAAATAAATAAACAAACAAATAAAAATATAAAAATTTAAAAAATAATAAAAAAAGAAGGCAAGGGGTGTAGCTTGCAGATAGAATGCCCCTGGGTTCTATCCCAAGATCCACAAAAAAAAAAAAAAAAAGAAAAAGTATCAAAAAGAAGTGAGTAAAAGAACAGGGAGAGCCGGGCGTGGTGGTGCACACTTGTAATCCCAGCATTCGGGAGGCTGAGACAGGAGGATCCAGGTTTGTAGACAGCCTCAGCTATTTACGGCCCTTCCCAGCTCAGTGAGACCCTGTTTCAAAGTAAAGAATAAAAAATAGGGCTGGGGATGTAGCTCAAAGGTAGAATGCCCCTGGGTTCCAACCCCAGTACTGGAAAAACAAAAAAAAACCACAAAAAACGAAGGGACAAAAACAGTGTAATTCCTGTAATGCTTTGTTGGGGATTTGGATTTTTATATTGCTACACACACACACACACACACACACACACACACACACACACACGAGCTCTCCCCAAATCAGTTATTACTATGTAGGTTTTTTCATGTAAAAATTACTTGGATCTCAGTGAACACATTAGAATCTGCTTATGTTAGTTTTCACTCAACAAAATCGGAAAAATTTCAAGCCTATAAGACCAGAGAGATTAGTGTAATGAATCCTCTCATTCTTCTCTTACTCATCTTCCTCAGTTATCAATATTCTTGTAGATTTGTTACGCTTCCTGCCTGCCACTTTTTTTGGACAACTCTTTAAAGAACTTCATATCACTGTGCCTGTAAACGTTTGGGTATATACCTAAAAAAATGATAAAGGACTTAAGAAAGGGGCCATCAGAATATAATTATTATACCCAACTGAATTAACATCATCCAGTACTCAGCCTCTCTTTTAAGCCAGGTATGGTGGTGCACACATGTAATCCCAGTACTTGGGAGGCTGAAACAGGGGGATCTCATGTTCACCGCCAGCCTCAGCAACTTAGCCAGGCTGTACTTTTGTGTTTGGCGTCAATCCCAGAGATTTTAATCAGTGTTACCTTTTCATTGTGATTGTTACGTTTTAAGTCTCTTTTAATCTTCCCCTCCGCCTCTATTGGCATTTATTTGTTGGGTCTTTTTATTTATTTTTTTTGCAGTACTGGGGATGGAACTCAGGGGCATTCTACCTCCGAGCTACACCCCCAGCCCTACTTTTTATTCTTTATTTTGAAACAGGGTCTCACTGAGTTGCTAAGGGCCTCCTTACTAAGGAGCTGAGGCCTGGTTCAACCTCGTGTGTGTGTGTGTGTGTGTGTGTGTGTGTGTGTGTGTGTGTGTGTGTGTGTGTGTGTGTACTTACATGTAATGGACTGCGCATTCTAAGTCGACTAGCAAAGGATTCTGCACTCCTGCAGGTGGCCTTAGCTCCGTTTGACTGTTTGGTAAATTCATACTTCGCCCAAGTAAAGGCACTGCCTGGTGTGACTCAGTTACTGGTGGGAAACTAAGGATAAGGATCCAGTTCTTTGGTTGTTAATTGGACGCTGTTTCCCTCAGTCACATGGCTCTTTTCCTTTGTGGGAAGGAATAACTTCCCAGACTAGAGGCTCTTCTTATTCAGTACGTGCAGTTTCTTTCGGGCCGCGGATGTTTTTGTTTTTTCCCCCTGAACCCGGAGCCTCTTGCATGCCGGACAAGCACCCTGTACTGAGCCATGCCCATAGCCCTCTCTTGGATCCTGAAGCTCGACCCCATGGCCCCTGGTCATCTGCGGCCTCTTCTGCCTTCTTCCTCTGCGGTTGCTTCATTCTGTGGAGCTCCACTCTGAGCAGGCACTGCCTGCAGAACCACATTACGAGATGCTCTTATTATATAATTCCACTCCTAACAATATCCCCGTTCTGCCCGAATGTGATGAAGTGATTACCATAAGATGGCAGATGTCTTGGGAGAGTTGAAAGCTAGGTTGTTGTTCTTTTCTCCCCTCTGTTATTTTTAGCCACTGGAGAAGCAGTAATTAGGATTTAACACGTTCCCTGGTGGGGGACCAAATAAGAGAAAACAAGTTCCTACCTACCTCCACCTTGCCGGGGTGTTTGGCAGGAGAGTGGGGTGCACTGTGGATGGCCCAGGGAGAGGAGGGCGGGAGCCAGCCAGCTTGCTCTGGTTGGAATCACGGCTTCCTCACGCACAGCAAGTTCATGGAGCTGAAAGCAGTGCGGCTTTTCTCAACAAACAGAGCGAAGAAAACATTCTCGTGCCCTTGAAGTTCTTCTCACTGCAAAAACTGAGAAACTCTCAGATGGGAGGCTGAGGGTGGAGGAGGGAGACAGCCAAGCCCCAAAGCACCAGAGTAAAACAAGAAGCATCCCTCCAGGGTCTTGGAGAAGAAGGTGCTCAGCAGATGTGGGCATGGCCATCTCCCTTCTTCTTCTTCTGACTCAAGGCGATATTTCCTCTTCCAGCAGTCTTGGGGAGCCTGATACGAGCTCTTGGAGTCATTGCTTATCTATGCAGACCATAATTTTGATTTCCAGCAATGTCTTCATCACAATGGTTTCCCATTGTGAGGTGACAAATGAGCCATTTGGTGATGTTTCTAGCAAAATGATTTTACCTGGAGGAAACTTCTTTTAAAGCCTGGAAATTGGAACGGGAGTTTTGAGGAAGGAAATGCCGGTGTAGGTAAATGTTGTGATTTATAACTCTCACCAGATCCCATCGGTGGCAAAGAGAGGCGGCTTAAAAACGTGTCGCGTGGGAGGCCGAGCGAGGCCCTGACTCAGGATGATAAATTTTGTATGGGGAACTTGTCATTTTTATTACCGCTTCCCTCACATTAACGATATTTATTTTTTATGTGGCATTGCCTCGCTATAGACATATGGCAATGATATAAGTAGCTCGTAGAAGATATTTAGATGCAGATTCATTTTTATTGGAGAAGTGGTTTTGCTAAGTGTTGTCATTGTCCTCTCCTTCCTGTAGAGCACCCTCTAACTTTTCCTTCCCTGCTGGATAGCCATTTTCCATCTATGCTGCTTTCTGCATGTACATACCTTGGAGCAGAACCCCCGAAGGTTGACTTCTAATTGGCCATTCTTTCTCCTGGTTTAGACTGTGATGTAATCGGTTATTTTTCTTTCTTTCTATTTATTTATTTATTTATTTTATTTATTTATTTATTTGCGGTATTGGGAATGGAACCCAGAGGCATTTTACCTCTGAGCTACACCTTCAGCCCTATTATTTTATTCTTTCTTTCCTTCTTTCTTTCTTTCTTTCTTTTTTTCCTTCTTTCTTTCCTTCTTTCTTTTCTTTTCTTTTTCTTTTCTTTTCTTTTCTTTTCTTTTCTTTTCTTTTCTTTCTCCTGCAGGTTTGGGGATGGAACCCAGGGGCATTCTACCTCCAGGCTACACCCCGTGCTCTATTTTTTATTCTTTATTTTGAAACAGGGTCTCACTAAGTTGCAGAGGGCCTCACTAAGTTGTTGAAGCTGTCTGCGAACCACAATCCACAGGCCTCAGCCTCCCAAATGCTGGGATTACAAGAGTGCGGCACCACGCCCGGCTTTGTTTTTTATTTTGAAACAGGGTCTCACTGAGTTGCAAAGGGCCTCCCTACATAGCTGAGTCTTTTCTCGACCACGATCCTCTTGTCTCAGCCTCCCAAATGCCGGGATTACAAGCGTGTGCCACCACGCCCAGCCATTTTTCTTTTCTAAATGGGAGTACAGAGGCTAGGGGAGGGAGAGTGGAAGCCGGAGAGCAGCCTGTCCTTTGCTCGGGCTCTATGTTTGAGTGGGCCTGTGGTTGTCTTTTCCCACATGTGTGTGTACCATGGCATCCTTTGCTGCATATAAGGAACATAGCTGTGAATATATTTTCACATCTACTTTTGTTTTTTAAACAGCTTTATTATAGTGTAATCGGCATATAGCCCGCTGCACATATTTATGGTAGACATTTTGATAAGCTTGACGTGTCTATACATCTGTGAAACCGTCGCCATAATCGAAGTAGTGAACTTGCCCCTCGCCCTTCCCCAATTTCCTTCTGTCTCCAGAAACGCAGCTTTGCGCTCTCCCTTCTCGTAGCCTCCGCTGGAGGCCACTGTTTAATCTGCTTTCTGGAAGGCTGCATTTTCATTTCATTCAGTTCAAAATGCTTTTGAATTTTTCTTACTTTTTTTTTCAAGATAATCTCTCTGACTTTTAGTTCAATTTTTGTTTTTATTTTTTGGTACTGGGGATTGAATCTGGGCCATTCTACCTTCACTCCACAATCCAGCCTTATTTATTTATGCTACTGTGATGGAATCCAGGAATATTCTACTTCTGAGTTGTACCTCCAGCTCTATTTTTTTGTTGTTGTTTTTTGCGGTAACAGGGATGGATCCCAGGGGCATGGTGCCTCAGAAATACATCCCCAGCCATTTTTTTTTTTTTTTTTTTTTTTTTAGTCTTTCTATTTTTGAAACAGGGTCTCACCGAGTTGCGAAGGGCCTTTCTAAGTAGCTAAGGCTGTCACAAACCGTGATCCTCTGGTCTCCGCCTCCCGAATGCTGGGATTATAAGCGTGAGCCACGAGACCAGGTTACTTTTTTTTGAAACGGTCTTGCTGAGTTGCGGAGGCTAGTCTAAATCCCATGATCCTCCTTTTTCCGCCTCCCAAGAACTGGGATGATAGGCTTGCGCTATCAGAGCCAGATTTTTTGTTTGTTTGTTTTTTTTGAAACAGGGTCTTGTTAGGTTGTTGAGAGACTTGCTAAAGGTCTGAGGCTGTTCTCCAACCTGAGATCCTCCTGTCTCAGCCTCCCAAGTACTGGAATTATAGGCCTGTGCCGCCACACCCAGCTTAATTTAATTTTCACTCTAATAGAACTTATTCTGTATGACTTGAAGTCTTGTAAATTTATTGAGATTTGTTTTGTGACCCAGAATATGGTTTATCTGGAAAAAGAAATGACTGGGTGCCCTGGGAATGCCGGCTTTGGGGCAGGGTGTAGTGAGGAGGTGGAGGTGGTTGGTAGTTCTGTTCAAATCTGCATCCTAACTCGCTTTTCTGTCTGCTTGGCATATCGCTTATGACCTCTAACTGTAGCCGTGGGGTCATCTGGGTCTCCCAGCAGGCCTGTTGGGTTTTGTTTCGTGCATTTTGAAGCTTCATTAGTAGATCCCTGAACATTTAGTTTTCTTGTCGGTTCTTGATGACCTTTTTTTTTTACCAGTATGCAATAACCTTTATCCGTAGCAATATTTTTGGATCTTGATTATGTTTAAACTTCGTGTGTGTGTGTGTGTGTGTGTGTGTGTGTGTTGTGTGTGTGTGTGTGTGTGTCTTTGTGGTGCTGAGGATTGCCCTGGGGCATTCTACCTCTGAGCTATACCCCCATCCCTATTGTTTTTATTGGAAACAGGGTTTCACTAAGTTGCTGAGAGCCTCATTAAGTTGCTTCTCCTGTTTCATCCTCCCAAGTCTAGGGATTGTTAGGTATGTGCCACCATGCCCAGCCTACACATTTCATTTTAAACATTGGCAGAGGAGTTCATGGTCTTTCAGAACTTCTTGCCAGGTTGCCCTGCAGGAAAGCTATGAGAATTGACACTCATCTAAGTGTCTGAACTCTTATTTTTGCGGTACTAAAGATTGAACCCAGGGGCATATTACCTCAGAGCTACATCACCAGCCCGATTTTATTCTTTATTTTGAAACAGGGTCTCACTAAGCTGCTGAGGGCCTTCATAAGTAACTGAGGCTGGCTGCAAACCCGGATCTTCCTGTCTCAGCCTCCCAAGTACTGGAATTACAAGCATGTACCACCACGCCCGGCTAAGTGTTTAACTCTTTATAAAATCAGGGAATCTGGTCTTGTAAAATTTCAGTCATGAGCAAGGTTGATTCAGCTGTAGAACTGTAGAGTTCTATTGATCACAGATAAAATATGCTTCCATTTATGTGATTTGCTTTTTTAGAAAATTATCTTTTTGTTATCAACTTAATTTTGTTGTATGGGTATGAACTAAGAAGTCCAACTTTAATTTGTATTTCTTTTTCATTTATTTTATAGGGACAAAGATTAAATATATTTATTATTGTAATGGAGATATTTGAGAAGGGGAGATGAGTTAGCTTATTTAATTTTTTTTGTGTGTGGTACTTGGGATGGAATCCAGAGACTCACACGCAAGGCAGATGCTCCCCCAATTTAATGTATTTCTTTGTGGCATCATCATTTAATATCTTAAGGATGAGTTTTCAAAGTATATGCTTACAAATGGTTAGATAGAATGCTTGACTTTAAATATCTTAGTGTGTAGAAAGAAGTCTTGTATAGAAAGCCAGATTGTTCATAAAGGTCCTTTCCAAGATTAGATACGAAACACCTTCTGTTTAAACCTGACAGGGACTCGTGACTGCCGCAGCTTCGATAGTGCCAGGTACAAGTTCATAAAGAGAACCATTTGATTTATGTGTCTCTTTGATATGTAAAGGTATCTATCCCCTAGGGAAGTTTTGAATGTTAACCAAGAAATGCACAAGAAATGTAACACCCTTTTATAAAAAAGAAATAAACTCTGCAGTGACCTGTGAGGACATGTTTGGTAATTCTGAGCTGCCCTTTTCGTCTAGGAGTCTTCCAGAGCCTCTCATGACCTACGAGTTACACGGCGATTTCATTGTTCCGGCCAGTAAGTATTATATAGAGACGCAGGGATGGAGTTCTGTGGCTGATGGTGTGTGTGTGTGAACTAATAATTAAAATTCATGAAATTAAATTGTAACTAAACATAAAAAATTTAACTTGATATTATGGTCTATGTTAAAGACAGAAAATATTTTAGAAGATGGCTGTATTTACCTCCTTTAAAAAGTGAGAAAAAGGGACAGTGCATTCATTCATTCATTCATTCAAGAACGTTACTTTTGCTTGTTGGGTGCTAGCCACTCATACACACTGGATGTGTGAGACACAGCAGGATTGCTGACCCCAGGAGCCACTTCCGCAGCAAGTATAAGGGCATCCCTGCCTCTCATTATACCATGAACTCTATAACAGTGTCATGAACAGAATGCTCCAGGAACACAGAAGTATTTAACGGGCAGGAGGTTGGAGAGATTAGCAGTTTTGGAGAGATTAGTGGGTTGGCGATGGCTCCACTTACAAAGATATTTAGATGGAAATGACAGACAGAAGGAATATTATGAGAGAATGCCAGAAGGCCAAACAGTATTTGATAGAGAATGAATTATAGGTGGTAAAATGTTAAGTGGAAAAGGCCCGTAGTTGGCGGAATTTTAATTTGCGCTTAGATTTTTGTGTGTGTGTGAGTCATGTGTGCGCCCAAGGCTTTCTTGTTTCCTGTTATCATAAAGCTCACTTTTTATCCTCAACACATGTTGTTTAATCATCCTACTCTTCTGAAGTAGATTGGCGTTAGGTATTTAATAGGTAAGGAAATGAAGACTGAGCCATGTTAAGTAACTTGCCAGATTATAGAGAATTGTATTTAAAATTCAAAACCCTGGTTCCACGGGCTAAACTTCCCAGTGTTGGTTTTCGCAGGTGCACTGACAGTAGCTGAAATTGTGTTTTCCTTTTATCTTTTTTTCTTCCTTGGATGCATTCCATAGTTTAATCTCTTGAAAAGCTTAGAACAATCCCTTTGGGTACTATGTTACTGCTGCCTGAACATGGCTTTAAATGTTATCTTCCTGGGAGGTCTCTGCTCCAGCCAGTGGGAAGGTTCCTCGTTCATTACAGAAAGAAGCAATGTGTAGGCTCCAGTAGTCTACCTCCATAAAACAGGCTCTCTGAAGAGGCAAAAATGTGGTTCTATTCAGTTTTGTTTTCACATTGAAAAGGAATTTTCTTTCTTTCTTTCTTTCTTTCTTTTTTTTTTTTTTTAAAGAGAATTTGTGTGATCAAGGAAGTGGGGGAAAGTTTTCTTGGCAGGAGCTCAAGTGAGTGCTTGGCTGTTTTGATTGCTTCCTTGTGGCACTTTTGGCAAACTAGGGAAGGAGAAATTAAACTTAGTTGCAGGACAATTGTTTCATGTTACTCGCCTCAGAGACTGGAAAAAAAACAACAACAACAACAAAAAAACAAGGGCGCCAGCTTCTATCTAGAACCTTTTGAGAATCGGAGGCAGATTAAAGTGATGACGGAATAAGGTTCGAGTTGGCATCATCGCACCTGTAACTGAACGCGGTGTGTGTGAAATTCTAACGTCAACGTATTTCACCAGATGAGGAAGTCCCTGGGTCTTAGGAACTTGTTCAGAAGTAATGAAGTCCATGAATCTGTTCCAGGTGTGTTTGATATCACCGTCGCCTACTGGACAAGTACCCTGTTTGTTTCTTGATGTTGTGGCAGTGCTGTTAATAGAACCATCTTAAGGATGTGAATAGCAGGCCTGTTCCAGGGTAAATGCTGTAGCTACTGTAAAAATTGGCACGGATTTGCACCTAAATGCAGTTGCAGTTGGAGGTGGGACCTGTAGCAGCTTAATGAGAAAAAGTACATGTGCTAAATGGGTTTCTTTTAGGATCCAGCATTTCCAGGTTAGAGCTGGATTTCTTATTTCCCTCTCTTGTGAGTAGCCGCCTCCATCCCCTCTGCCTCTTAGGAAACAGTGAGGCTCAGCTCCTCTAATCTTTTGCATGTGTACTTCTAAGGCTTGAATAAAACAGTTAAAGAAATCAGATGGCCAAAATTAGTCTCCCTCTTGGAATATTGTTGGAAAATTGGGATTGTGGTTAAGCTATCATTTTCCATTAAAGATGGCACAGCTTACCTTGTTTTGCGAAGATGTCTGTTAGTTGAGCTGACTGCTAAAATTACCCAGCGTCGCTGGTCTTTGTTACCGCCTCTCGCCCCAGCATGGAAACTAATTTTTGATTCTTCTCAGTCATGTGTGGTGGTTTCCATCTGTTCTGTGGCATCGAGATTGTCTCTTCTCCCTGCCTCCTGCGAGTTTCTGTAGGTTTCTCCAGGGTCCTTTGATTTTTTTCTCATCAGTTTCTTTCCTGTAGTTTTCTCTTGAGAACCTCTGAGTTAATTTCTTGAGTGCATGATACAAGGCTGTGATCTGTGTCATTACCACAAAAAGCAAAAATCTTTGGTTCCTTGTTCTAAAAAACCCAACTTTCTGTCCTTATTCAGAGTTGAAGGTATTGGGAACATAATTTCTTTTTTTTTTTCTGGAGGAAATGAAAAAAGTTAAGTTCTCTTAATGAATTCATTATGGTACATACCTCTAATTCCAGTACTTGGAGAGGGAGGCTTAGGAGGATCACAAGTTTGAGGCCAGCTTCAGCAAGACCAGAGCCAGCCTTAGTGAGACTCTGTTTCAAAATGATAAAATGGGCTGGAGCTATCCCTCGGTAAGGAAATTCAAAAGACGAAAATGCAGTTTAATTCTGTCTATGCAGGAAATTAAAAAAATGGGTCCACCTCTAGAAGCCCAGTAGGCATCTGCCTGGCACCTTCCTGCATGTTATTACCTTTGAGCATGTCACCTGTGGTGAGTAGGCTCAGAGTCCTTGTGCACTGGTGTTTCCCTAACCAGCATGTTCTATCCTTGCTGGTAAGCCTGCAGGGAAGGGACTCAGAAGGCTGGCAATCAAAGCAATTGAATATTTAATGGCATGAGCATCCCGCAGCTTGGGGTATTTGTTTCACAGTGGATCAGACCCCACAGGCGAGCGGGAGTGCCCGATGGCTGTTGACAGAAGCCCCCTTGGCCCTTAGGAATTGCTTCAGTGTTAGTGCTAAAGTCATCCTTAAATTACAGCGTTATTGACATGTGGTGTTTAAATATAAAATAATCTGGCATTTATCTGCCTATCTGTCTTTGGTAAGCTCAGTAAGTTTGATCCTACCTCTTCAGTCTGGTTTTTTTTTTATAGCATCATAAACAGATCAATTATAATAGATGATTTTTACTTATACAATTAAAAATTTTTTATTCTAGTAAATTTCTAAATCAGGATTTTGCTAGTATTTTGCGTGATTAATTCAGTATCCCAGACTTTAAAAAAATCATTATGCCTATTATTCTTTGTGAATTCATGTCAACTAAAATATAACAAGGTATATAGCATAAGCAACTGAAGATAGCATCCTAAAAACATGTTTTGGAAGCCTTCCAGTTATTATGTTGTAGCCATATAGGAATGCCTATTAATAGAAAGCTCTGATTAATATCAAAATTCAGCAATGCAAAGAACAAAGTAGCTTTAAAAATGTTGACAAATAGTTTTTTTTTATTTTGAAGAAAAGGAAAAATGCAGACTTGGAAAAAACTTATATTTGATTTCTAAAAAGGTAAGGTGGTCAAGTGGAAGAGGGACTCGTGAAAGAAAGTGGAAGGTTTTGACTTTTTAAAAATGGATTATTTTCCCTCTTTCTCGCTCCTTAAATATACATATTTATGCTTGTTTTTATATACTAAAAATATATTTTTGGTGATAGGTACTGGGAATTGAGCCCAGGTAACAGTCCACCTCTGAGCTACACCCCCAGTCAACCCTTTTTATTTATTTTTTATGTTTATTTTATTTTTGTGGTCCTGGGGAAGGAACCCAGAGGCTTTCTACCTCTGGGCTATACTCTCAGACCTATTTTCTATTTTATTTGGAAACAGGGTCTCACCAAGTTGCTGAGAGCCTCACTAAGTAGCTGAGGCTGGCTTCGAACCTGCACAGTCCTCCTGTCTCAGCCTCCCAAGGACTGGGATTCCATTATTTCTAGAAATGAAGAACATTGTCCCTACAGGATGGGAAACTTATTTTTCCAGCTTGTGTTTCTTTACAAGAAATGCCAAAACATTAATACTAGTTTTCCACTGGAGAAAGCTAGTTATTAATGTCAAGATACAGACTCCTGAGTTAGGAACAGCTTTTTAGTAAATGTTTTCCTGATTTTCTAATATGTAAAATACAAAACTCATATTCTTGGCAATGATCCTTTATTCCTGTGAAACTTTTGACAATTGTTTCAGTTTGGGTTTTGAGTTTACTTTTTTTTTTTTTTAAAAAAAAAGCCAAAACTGTTAGTTGAAATTGTGATGTTTATAAAATTGTTGTTAATATTGATGAGTATCTTGGTTTTAAATCCAGATTTAAGCTGGGCGTGGTGGCGCATGCTTGTAATCCCCGCGCTTGGGAGGCAGGACAGGAGGATCGCGCAGGTTCGAAGCCAGCCGTGCACGCTGGCTTAGGAGACCCTGTTTCCAAATTAAAAAAATATAAAAATAGGTCTGGGAGTGTAGCCCGGAGGTAAAAGGGCTTCCAGGAACCCCAGTACCACAAAAAAAAAAAAAAAAAAGTCCAGATTTAGAACCAGGTTATAATTTAAGTCCTAATTTTCCAGAGCTATGTTCTTGTTTCCAGTGATAAATGTCAACTGTATCTAAAAGGCTTTTGTTAGCTAGCGTGTGTGTGTGTGTGTGTGTGTGTGTGTGTGTGTGTGTGTGTGTGTGTAGCAGGGGGTCAATTGTGTTTGGGTCATCTTGTGAAATTCACCCATGTTGTGTGAATCAGGTGTCCGTTTTCATTGTGTTCTGTTGTATAAATATGCCATTATATACTTAATCTTTTCCACTCTCAATGAACATGCCAATTGTTTCTAGTTTGTAGCTATTTAAAAAAGTGCTGCTACGAATATTCTAATTTCCTTCCTTTCTTCCTTCCTCCTTCCCTCTTGAATCCAGGGGCATTCTACCTCCAAGCTAGACCCCCAGCCCTCTTTATTTTTCAGTTTGAAATAGGCTCTTGCTAGATTTCAGAGACTCTCGCTAAGTTGCCGAGGCTGACCTCCAGCCTGCAGTCCTCCTGTCTCAGCTTCCCAAATACTGGGATTATGGGTGTGAGTCACCGTGCTTGGCTTGGCGTGTGTCTTGTGATGAACGTTTATCTGCGTATCTCCTGGTTTTATACCTGCGAGTGGAATTTGCTCAGCTTCAGTGGATCTGCTAAACACTTCTTTCGAGTGGTTGTAAATGATCCCCGTCTATGGCTGGGCGTACCTCAGAGGTTGAACACCTGCTTAACATGTACACAGCCCTGGATTTCAGCCCCAGCAGCAAAAGAGAAATGAGTAAATAAAAACATGTCCTGCTATTGAGTCTACTAAAGCTTTGGCTGCCTTGGGTCCTTGCCAAAGCTCAGTGTTCATTTCTAGGCATCCTGGTGTGGACGCTAGTCTCTCACTGGGCTTTCAGTTTCTGTGTCTCTGATACAGGTTTAGTCCACTGGGTGTATGTATGCATGGATAAGTCTTTTGTGAAATTTGTGTTCCAATCTTTGGCCTGTTTTTCAGTTTGAGCCTCTCTGACTGACACGAACACATTCTCTATATAGTCCGATTGCATATTATTTCTTACATACTGGATTTCTAGTGATTTTTAAATTGTCTTTTCTGTATATTGTCTAGAATTTTACAGAGCAGATATTGTTTTCTTTATGTTAAGGAAAACTGAAACCATAAAGATGGTAAGATTTCAAAACAACAAACTGCTAGCTAATTCTCATCAGTCACTTCTTTATCACCCCTTTTATTCGGAAACAGGGTCTCAGTTGGTGCAGGAAGGCCTCGCTAAGTTGCGGAGGCTGGCCTCCAACCTGGGATCTTCCTATCTTAGTCTCCTGAATACTGAGATTACAGGTGGGCGCCACCACCCTTGGCTTGCAGGACTTTCTTTAGTGACATAAAAGGATTAGTTCTATATATTTTGAACTTCAAAATGGACTAAAAATCTTTTTCTTTAGCTTGGTGTGGTGGCACCCACCTGTGACCTTATCAACTCAGGAGACAGAAAGATCACAAGTTCAAGGCCAGCCTGGGTAACTTAGTGAGACTCTGTCACAAATAAAAAGGGCCAGGAGGGGATGTAGCTCAGTGGTAGAGCACCCTGGCAGTTTAGTGCTACATACTGAACAAAATAAATAATGCCACTATATTAATGTGGCTTATAATTATGATATTTTGTGAGGCTTTTGCAACTCAGTTTCAAAATAAAAAATAATAAGGCTGGGGGTATAGCTCGGAGGTAGACTGCCCCTGGGTGTCCCATCCCTAGTACTGCAAAGAAAAATATTTTGGGAGCTGGGGGCCTCACTGGCACTGGGAGATGGCTTCTCCCGGGCTAGCCAATTCCTAGAGATGATAACACATTTTATAATGGTGCTGCACCTGCCTGCTCTCCTTCAGCTGGTGCTCACCCTTCAGCCCCAGTCACTTTGGGGCCAGGGACAGAACGCCTAGGGACAGCTTCCTTTCCCTAGAGTCCACTGAAATGATTGAAACTCACAACACTAAACCTGCCTGCCCCGCCTTGCCCAGTTCCTTCCTGCGGAAACCAGACTACTGGCCCTGCCCTCCTTTCCCAGCCCACAGGTGCCTCCCACGAGGCCCTGGTGGCTCTCCCTGTTCCTTCTGACTCCAGGGCCCTGTGAGCACACCTTGTTTTCATCTGTATAGATGCACTTATCTCCACACCTTCCCATCTCTGCTTAAAATAAATCAGCCCGTTTAAAACCCTGGGTGCGAGGGGTTAGAACTATGCCATATCATTTTGGGGACACGGTATGACCATAACGAGGAATAGCTTTGTTTTCGGTGTTTGACTTGCATTCTGGGACTTGAGGTGGGGCAGGGCAGCAGGAGAAACTGAGACAGAGCTCTGTTGAACCAGGGACTGTTTGCAACTACGGACAAAATACCTTGATGGCTGAGGGCCGTGGGAGATTCATAATAGTGGGAAAGATAGGTTTTTTTTCCTCCTTATTAATGGTAGAAAAATATGGTTAAACTGTATTTTTGGATCTTAAACAGATGAACTTTTCTAATTATTGATGTGGTTGGGTATGATGGTGCATGTCTATAATCTCAGTTACTAGGGAGACTGAGGCAGGAGGATTTCAGTGTAATTATTTGCTGGGCAACTGAGTGAGACACTCTCAAAATAAAAAAGAAAAAGGGCTGGAGATAAAGCTTTGAGGTAGAGAGCACCCCATTTATTTTATTATTCTTTGTGCTGCAATGAATGAATGAATGAATGAATGAGTTGATAAGAATAAAAATTATTGGTTTGTAGGAATTTGATTCTGAGTACTTTATTTTTGTCTTTTCTCTTTTAAAGAAAGTGGCAGTCCAGAGTCTCGTGTTAATGCTATCCATTTCTTGGTGCACAAACTGCCAGAGAAAAATAAAGAGATGTTGGATATTTTGGTGAAGCACTTAATGAAGTAAGCCTCACTTTCTTCCCTAAACTTTCTCTGCGTTGCTGCCGGTGCCGGATGGTGTTCTTGGGTTTGGGTGGGTTGGAGCTGGGGCCGTGTATACAATACCCGGGACCACACCTGCAAGGGCAGGCTGGATGTTCAACTCACTGTGTATCTTGGACAAGAGTGGTGAAACCCAACACTTTCACAAAATTGTATAATTATTTGCTTTAACATCACTGCCAGCAACTCGGGTTGATTTGAAGTGAAAGAAGAGAATATTGCCTATTGCCTCGTGTGTAGAGTCTGGAAATGGAATTATAAGTCTGCTACAAGTTTAGCTTGGTTTCACACCTACCTAACTCTTCAGTTTGAACATGTCCTTTAAGTTTGTTTAACCCACTAATGGGCAGTCATTACATAGGTCCAATTTTTTTCCCCCTAGTCTGTTCCAAAAGCAAGCCAAATCTATTCAGTGGACGATCCAGCCCTTTTTCCAAATTTAAATGACTCTCAGATCACAATAACTTTAATACAATTTACAGAGGAAGGTGATCCTCACTGTTTCAGAACCTTCATTTTATATATGTAAAACTGGAGGCCAGACTCTATTATTGCTTGCTTGAGGTCCTTTCCTTGGCATTGCCATTTATTTGACCAACAAATATTTATTGCACGCCTGCCGTAGGCGCCAGCAGGTACACAATCAAGCAAAAGAAAGTCCCCTCTTTTACAAAGCTAGTTTTTAAAGGGGGAAAGGTAAACATAACAAAAATGCACAGTAATTTCAGATCAACTTGCCAAGACCACACCATTGAGTATGGGAACAGAGAATATATGTTAAGTGTGAGACAATGAAGAGGATTATTATAGAGGGTCTCTCTGAGAGTGCGGTTCCTGGATTGAGACATGGATGAAGCGGGTAGGCAAGGCTGAGAACAGTTGTCCTTGTGCTAAGGCACGGGCCGAGGGAGTGAGTAGGTGCTCTGATCAAACTCTGTGCTGGTGAAGATAACTCTCAAAGGCACCTATGGTCTATCAGTCCCTAGAAGCAAGGGCATAAGGCTCTGGGGTAAAGATAGGGTGTACTGTGTTTTGGAGGAAACAAGCTTAGTCAGTTCATGAAATTAATAGGAAAGCCATCATGACTAGAGTAGAACATTAAAGGGAGGAATAAAAAAGTGGGAGGGATCCAAAGAGAGGAATAAAAAAGTGAGAGGGACCCACCCAGGCATTTCTGAGACAGAAAGTTTGAGGCTCATGATAGAATACGGTACATTCTGCAGTTATCACTCATAACTAAATGGATCTTCTCTCCCTCCTCTCCCCCCCTTTGTCAATGCTAGTGTTTCAAATCACTCCAAGCAGAATCTAATGACGGTGGCCAACTTGGGAGTAGTGTTTGGACCAACTCTGATGAGGCCACAGGAAGAAACTGTTGCTGCCATAATGGATTTGAAGTTTCAGAATATTGTCGTGGAAATCTTAATTGAAAACCACGAAAAGGTAAAAAAAATTTTTTTTTCTTCAAAGAATTATTGTTGTTTGGGACTTGTCAACAGGTCACGTACAACTTCCTCTTAGTTTCCTCTCTCCTCTCTCTCTCTCTCTCTCTCTCTCTCTCTCTCTCTCTCTCTCTCTCTCTCAATTTTATTAACATTATGACAACTTATTCTTAAGAAATTCTGTTTCTGCCTTAAGGTGGAGTTCCATAAATGTGGACCTTATCTTGTCTTCTCTTACCTTACTGGTTTAATGAAGAAACATTTCCTTCAGATGCAAAGGTGCATCTGCAGTGTGACTGGGAACTGCTGAGGTTTTTGTTGTCATTCTTGCTTTCATTCCTAGCCCTGGATTTCTCTCTCAAAGCATCTGTTGCAGTGCCCTTGCGTGCTTGATCAAGGGAGGACTTTGTAGCTTAGGGGGAAAAATAAGGCAAATGAAGAAAGTTGAAAGGAGGTGGAGCCCAAGGACTGTGTTATCTTTTCATCACTGTGATAAAATACCTGAGATAATAAACTTAGCAGGAGAAGAGGTTTCTTATCAGGAGAAAAGGGTGCTCACAATTGCTGAGGGTTTTGATCCCTTGGTCCTGTGGTCTTTGGGCCAAATCGTGGTGGGAGTCTGTGGCAGAGCTGCATGCCTTATAGTACCAGGAAACAGAGCAAGAGGAGAGTCTGCGTCCCCACATCCCCTTCAAGGGCACACCCCCAGTGACCTGACTTCTCACCACTAAGCCCCGCCTTTTAAAGGTTCCACCACCTCCCAATAGCAGCACTCTGGGACCAAGCCTTTAACACACTGGCATTTGGATGGCATTCAAGGTCCAAGATATAAAAAGGACCATGAGCACCACTGAGGAGAAGGGAGGAGGAAGAGATGTCCCTGAAACCCTCTGGCCGAGGCTAGTGTCTGTTGGCACTTGTAAGGGTCACGCCACCTGGCCAAGGTGGCTGGACCAGCTGTTGTGAATGGCAGGTGAGGAGGGGTGGGGGGGCTCCTCACACTGCTCTGGCACGTCTGGCACGAGGGAGGACAGGGGATGGGCACACATTCTTGGGGCGGGAGGGTGGGGTTGAGCTGGATTCACATTAGGAGATCCATGTCGGAGTGGGCAGGGACTGCTTTCATATTCTCTTCTGTTCTACCATATCCATGAAACAGTTTTTTATTGAGATGTGATATGTATACATCTTTATGGGGTGCATTATGCTAATTCAGTACATGTATACACTGTACAATCACATTGGGGTCATAAGCCTTTCTTTCTCTTCAAACATTAATCAATTCTATGCATTGGGGATTTTTTCACTCTTGTAGTCATTTTGAAATATATCCTATATCATTTAACCAATAATTACCCTACTGCCAGAGAAGAACCGGAGGTAATTCCTCTTCTTTGTGTTTTGATGCTCCTTTTACTGAAATTCTTCCTGGCTCCCTCCCCTGCCCTCCCCACTCCCTGGTGACCACCATTGTTTTCTGTCCTTCTACAGGACTGACTTCTTGGCTTCTACAAATGTGTGAGGACATATGGCATTTGACTTTCCACGTCTGACTTATTTCTTTTAACACAGTGACCTCCGGTTCCATCTGTGTTGCTGCAAAAAGCAGGAGTTCATTATTTTTATTTTTATATTTTGGTGGTACTGGGGTTCCTGGAAGCCCTTCTATCTCTGGGCTACACTCCCAGACCTATTTTGTTAACTTTATTTGGAAACAGGGTCTCTTAAGCCAGTGCGGCTGGCTCCGAACCAGCGCGATCCTCCTATCTCCGCCTCCCAAGCGTGGGGATTACAAGCGTGTGCCACCACGCCCGGCTTGGAGTTCATTATTTTTGTGGCTGAATAGTGTTCTTTCTCTGTTTGTATGTGTGCGTGTGTGTGTAAAATGTGTAATACCACACTTCTTTTCCTGTTCACTGGAAGGCATCTGAGTTGATGCCTTATTCCAGCTCTCATGAATAGTGCAACATTTTAAACATTAGAAGTACTGTTTGTTATTGCCATGATATGATCCCTTTCCCGGATTACTGTTATTTTCTCCTCGATTACATATTATCTCCTGCTACTCTGACGATGGTTTAGCAGAATTGGGGAGTTACAACAGAGACCAGGTAGCCAATAAAGTAAAATATGTATTATCAGGCTCTTTATAGAAAATGCTTGCTGGCCCCTGGCAAGGCATGGGGCTTATGCTTTTAAATGGCTACATTAGCCAGGTGTGTTGTGTTGTTGAACTTGTACCTGCATGAGAATCATCAGGAGCAGCCAGCGAGGGGAGCCGCTGTCACGGGGAGGAAGCGTCTCCTCCGTCTACGTTTAGAACCTCAGAGAAAGGTTTTATTGCTGATGGCTAAAGCAAGACCCAGGTGTGGCCTTTGCCGGTGTTGGGTCCCACCTATGGCAGTTGGTGTTTGTCCTCAGGATGTGAAGGAGCCCTTTGCTGTCCACTTAGAGCACTTCTCTGGCCCCTCCTGGTCTGGGTGAGTAAGCGTGGATGGGCAGTGTCTGAAGGGCACATGGGAGCGCGGTCCCCTTAGGCTCCCATGCCTTTGCTTGGGTCTCTTTCACTGCCTCAAGGTGAATCTTCCACCTCCTGAGAAAGATGGTGGTGCTGAGTTAGCAGCGAGTTAGTACCCTTCTTTCAATGTGCAGGTACACCACGTTTTAATGACACATTTGTTTATTATTTATTTTTGGTACTTGAGGTTGAACCCAGGGGCATTCTTCCAGCCTACACCCCTCTCTCTTTTTATTTTTATACTTTGAAACAGTATCTTGCTCAGTTACTGAGGCTGGAACCTGCGATCCTCCTATCTCAGCCTCCTCACTATAGGCACGGGCTGCACTATGCCCAGCAAGATACATTTATTCTTTAGGGCAGTGTTACTTCACACTTGTGGGATTGCAGACCTCCAAGAATCTCACAAAGTTTACCAAGCCTCTCCCCAGATAAAGGCCTAAGTTGCCACTCTGTGAATCCATTCAAATCATTAATCCCTCAGTAGCTGCATCCACTGATGAGATTAGAGTCCTGAGCCCGCTATTTCTCCTCTGAGCATTTTTGCATTGCCACCCATAATCTTTTCCAGAGGGCATTCTATATTCTAACCACAATAGTTACGCATTTGCATATTCAGAGGAGTTTTAAAAGTTGAGTCTGCATTCAGTACCGAGTAGGCAACAGGTGCCAGGATGTAGAGACGAATGCCACAGTCCCTGTTGGAAAGCCGGTTGTGATCTGGGGTGAGAGCCATGGTTTTGGCCTCGCATCCCATAACACCCCAGTTGAATAGTCTGTGTAGCTGGCTTTTTCAGCTGTTGTCTGTTAGCTGCCAGGTTGTTGAGGGAAGAGGCCTCTTCCTAGTCTTACAGTAATACCTGGTGCATGTGTTGAAGCTTGGTGAGTATTTATTAAATGATGAGTCGGCATGTTCAGTGTATCTTGAGGAATTCCAGGAGTGGGAGAGCGACAGACCGGTAGAGACCTAGCCCCTAGAACAGAGCTCTGTCAGAGCACTTTTTGGGTCCTTGTGCCTCTTGCTGGAGCTGGTCTAGCCTGTGTGGACTTTCGTTTCTACTGAAAAGTTAGGCTTAAGACCTGGTGTGGTGTTTCTCTTTTTTTTTTATGATTTCTCTTATTATTTTTCTTTATTTCTAAAGCAATGTGTGCTCCTTTTATTTTTTTAATTTTTTTATCGGTGCATTATATCCATACATCATATTGGAGTAAAAACCTTGTGTGGACATACACGTACACATCACCCATTGAGCCCCTACCCAATTCCCACCCCATTCTCTCCCCGCCCCTCCTTCACATTCTTTTCCATGTTTTTCTTGAGCAGCTTGTTTTCCTGGGTGTTAAGAAGTTCCACCTGGTGAACAAACCTTATGGGAATTTGCAAGTAGTAACGGCAAGCTGGTTATCACAGAGCAGATGAGAGCTTCTGGAGCTGAGTGGACGGCTGTGCCTTCCTTCTCTTCCCCTCTGTGGCTGGATAGAGCTGTGAACACACCACCGGTATCCCTCAAAGTCCCCAGCCTTCCTGTGGAGGAGGGAGGAGGTGCAGGTTCAGCCTCTCCCCTGTGCGCCTGGGCGGAGGCTTGGAAGCAGGTGTCTGGGCTGGCGAGCCAGGGGCCTCAGCTCGGCTTAGTTAATTCTGAGGGCTTCGTTTCCCCAGCGCCTTACCTCTGCGCTCTAGTTTTATTCTTGTGCGCTTCCGCTCCTGGCTCTTTGAGGCCAGTCCCTGCTCTGAACATATTGCTGCTTACAAGGGTGGTTGTGAAGACAAACCTCTTACATATATCTGTACTAGCCACAGGTTCCCTGATGATGAACCCACAGATACCCCCAAGGAACTCCCTGTTTTTTGGGGGGTGCTGGGAATTGAACCCAGGGGCATTCTACCTCTGAACTGCAATCCCAGTCCTATCCTATGTATGTATGTATGCATGCATGCATGCATTTATTTTGTAGTACTGGGGATTGAACCCAGGTGCGTTCTACATCCGCACTGATGCAGTTCAGGCTGACAGAGACATGCATACACACAGCACTCGTGGAGCCTCCCCCAGTTCCCACTCCTCCCTCCCCACCTTCCCATTCTCTGCACAGCAGTCGGCTTTGTAGGTTTGTGTGTGGACATCCTGCCCTTTGAGGTGTTTCCCGCTTCAAGTCGTCCTCCCTCCTCCATCTCCCTCAGCTAGGTTCCTTCCTTCACTCCATTAGTTTCTCCTCTGAGTTCTTCCTGTGTCCCAGTTTCTCCCTGGCTTTCACATATGAGGGAGAGCATCCGACCCTTCACTTTTTTGTGACTGACTAATCTCACTTAGCATGATATGCTCCAGTTCCATCCATTTCCTTGCAAAGGACATAATTGTGTTCTTTCTTATGCCCCAGCCCTATTTGTTATTTTGAAACAAGGTTTCACTAAGTTGCTGAGGCCCTCACTCAATTACTGAGCCTGGCCTTGAACCTGTGCTCTGATCCTCCTGTCTCAGCCTCCCAAATACTGGGATGACAGATGCGCACCACCGTGCAGGACTCAAGCAACTTACTTTTGATTCCAAAGTAGTGAGGGAAGGAGTACAAATCTGGGTATGCTGGGTATTAGAAGTCCCTCCCATGAATGACTTGGAGTCAGAATTATTATTATTATTATTATTATTATTATTATTATTGAAATACATGGGGTGGCTAGGGATAAGGCAGAAAAAGCTTCTGCCTCACCTTCCACCAGCATCCTTTTCTATTGAGTGTTTAAAGCATATCTAAAAAAAATAATTAAATGGCCAGGAGGTCATGGGTTAAGCTTAGGGAAGGGCAGTCACAGGATATACTTTAGGGAGGGGCATTCGCAAGTTGGCTTTAGGGCAAGGCAAGGGTAAACACTTGTGAGAACTAAGGAGGAAGTTGGCATCAGGGTCCACACTGCTCATGGTCCCATCCGGTCCTTGGAAGCTTCTCTGTGCAGACAGGTTCCACTTAGCATGGACTGTGTATGTAGCTAAGCTGGTCTGAGATGGTTACCTTAGCACGTGGGGCCTAGAAGGCTTCCAGCATTTGGGAATATGAAGAGAAAGAGAGAATCTCTTAGCATTCTCACTGCTATTACCTAAAAGACTGGCCATGTAACTTAGAGGGAGGAAGAGTAATTTACTCAGTTTCTTAGGTGTCTTTCTAGGTATCTCGGGGCTCAGGCCATGTGAGGCTGGGACTGCCGATCTCAGAGGATGTCGGCGGAAAGCAGAGATGGGGAGAGCGAGGCTTTGCTCTCGTGTCCATCCTGGAGGCCAGAATCCAGAGAGAGACCAAGGAGCGTGGGAGGAGCCTGATGTAATCCCCAAGGCCACAGCCCAGGGACCCCTCCTCAGCAGCCAAGCCCGGCTTCCATGAGGGCGAAGGGGCCATTCTAAGTCCAAACCAGTGCAGAGAGTAAGGTTAGCAATGGCTAAAAAGAAGAGTCTTGCGAAGAAAGAAAAATTGCAATAAAGGATGGAGGTGTGAAACACCAGGGCCAGCTGGGGAGGAAAGAAAGAGGCTGGCTGGCGGGCGGGACGAGAGAGGGCGTGCTTCCCCTCAGTGCTCAGTTTCCCTCCCTGGGAATGAGAAAAATGTTGATTCTAGGAAAGTCACTAAGGCAGAGAGGAAACTTCATATAATTAAATCAAGAAAGCTCTAGCTGAATTTTGAAGTTGCTAAAAGACCCCTCGTTAATCTGACAATTTCTCTAAGCCTCATTGCTATGTTTTTTTTTAAAATAAAACCCATATGTGCTTGATAGGAAGCATACTCCATATGTTTTGGCTTCACTTACACTTGATCCATTAAGATGTTGTTTTAAAAGAAGTGTTCATGGGTCAAGAATATTATCAAGGTCTTTCTTCCCTTGCCAGAAAATTTTGTTTCCCAGGTGGGAAGGGTACTGTGAACTTCCCAAGGATTTTCAAACTGGGGTTGTGCCTCCGAATTTGTGAGTTTTGCATACATTTTGTTCTTTAAAAAGTAGACTTGTAGCCTGGCGTGGTGGTGTACACACTTGTAATCCCAGTACTGGGGAGGCTAAGACAGGAGGATCACAGATTTGCAGCCAGCCTCCAGCTGCTTAGTGAGGCCCTCAGCAACTTATTGAGACCCTGTTTCAAAATAAAGAATAAAGAGCGGGGTATGGTAGCGCACACTTGTAATCCCAAGCATTCGGGAGGCTGAAACTGGAGGATGAGGGTTCACGGATAGCCTCAGCTACTTAGACCCTTCGCAACTCGTCGAAACCCTGTTTCAAAAATAAAAAGACTAAAAATTAGGGCTGGGGGTGTAGCTTGGAGGTACAATGCTCCTGGGTTTCATCCCTAGCACTTCTAAGTAAGTAAGTAAGTAAGTAAGTAAATAATAAATAAAGTAAAGAATAAAAAAAAATAGGGCTGGGGGTGGAGCTCGGAGGTAGAATGCTCCTGGGTTCAATCCCTAGTAACACACACACACACACACACACACACACACACACACACACACACGCGCGCGTATGTCCCTTGTTATATAGAGCATTTTTTCTCCCTAAGTGCCTGCTGTGAGTCAGACTTGGTGTGAGATGTGGGGAAATAAGTACCGTGAGTCCCTGTCAGGGAAGGAAGACCTGTCCAAAAGCAGCTACAATACATGGTGGAGACTCAGTGCTATCAGAGCAAGACTTCAGGGGCGAGCCCACATCTAAGTAGTGGGAGAGTCTGGAAAGTTTCCCTGAGTAGGTTGTTTGAATGGTTTTAGAATGGAGTTTGAACAGGTGGAGATATGCTAAGAGGATGTTCCAGGTGGGGCGAGCATGTAATTGGAGAAGCAGAGAGGAGGAGGGAGCTTTCTGGGAACCCAGTTCTTGTTGGAACCTGGGCACATGGCGCCAGATGAGGTTGGAAAGAGAGTCGGGCCAGGTGTGGGGAGCCTGAGACAGGAGCCACTGAAGGGCTCTTGTGCTTAATTGTACAGGTACCAGGACCAATTGCAGCTGGCGGCAGCTCAGTCTAACAGTAGAGGAATCAAAGACGGGGAGGGAGGGTTGTGTGGCTGAGATTTAAGTGTAGGTCAAAAGGGTGAAGGGCTTCACTGGACAAGGATCCCGGGATTGACTTGGGGGTGAGGAATCTCAAAGGAAAGTGTTCTTAAGAATTCAATTGTGATATTATTATTATTATTAATTATTATTATTATTTTGCGGGTCTGGGGATGGAACCCAGAGACATTCGACCTCTGAGCTACACCCCCTGCCCTATTTCTTATTTATTTTGAAACCGGGTCTCACTGAGTTGCAGAGGGCCTCACTAAGTAGCTGAGGCTGTCCGCAAACCGTGATCCTCCGGTCTCAGCCTCCCGAATGCTGGGATTACAAGCATGCACCACCATGCCCGGCTTGAATATTATTAATAAGAGGAAGGAGCCAGGCATGGTGGCACACACCTGTCATCCCAGCTACTAGGGAAACTGAGGCAGAAGGATCAGAACTGAGAAAAAGGTCAGTCTCAGCAACTTAGTGAGATTCTGTTTAAAAAGAACAATTTTTAAAAAGTGCTAGGGGTTTCACCTGGAGGTAAAATGCCCCTGGGTTCAATCCCCACTACCAATAAAGGAAGAAATTAATTAAATTAAAAGGGAGAAAAGGTTATGGCATAATAAGTTTTAATAGTTGTATGTCCAGCAAGATAAGCCCAGGAAACATTTGGAGGTGTGGCATGAAACTTATTAAAATGATTTAGGAGTAGAAAGTATAATATACAATATGGTTGAAGATATGAGATTGGCATGGACAGTATCCATTCGATTCTCATGCTGTTACTTGCTTTTATTATAGGATGTTTGCTTTGTGTAACCTCGTGGGGCTGGTTGTTTATATGTGTTTATATACACTTAAGCTATATCTTAAAAACATACAACCCCCGTTGCATAAGTTCACGTGATATTATCCCTCTGTAGATAAAAAATCCTTCTTACATATATTGTCCTTTTGTACACACAAGAGATGAGTGTACTCGTGAGCACACACAGCTAGTAAGTAGCAGTGCTTGGGGTTGAGTCGAAGTTACCCAGCCACAAAGCCTTTGCTTTTTATTACCAGGATAAGAACAATATCCTCATAAAGCATGAGGATTTTACGATTTGGGGTTGTGTGGGGCGTTGTCAAGGACCCCAGCATCGGGCCCCCAGGTGGGAGAGAGTGACGGCCGCCCAGGGGATTGAGCCCCTTCAGGAGGGAGATAGGTGTTGGGAACAAGAGCTGAAGCCAACTCGTACAGACATGAGCATTCAGGAATGGGTGACAGTTAGTACATATTTACCTTGTGCTTTTCTTGTGTGGCAAAAGAATACTCCAAGAGGAAAAGTAAGAACAGGTGTGTAAGTGAAGGGAGGGCTGGAGCCTGGTGCTTGAGCTGAGCGCGGCTTGCCAATCGCTCTGGGGGTGCACACAGGCCCTTCTGTCCAACTGTCCTCCCGCCCTTGGACTTGTGCATGCGGGGTAAGTGCTGCCTCTGAGCTATACCTCCAGGTGACGTGGTCTACCTGTTACTGCTGGAGGGGACGACTCATTAAAAGGACTTAGTTAAACAGGAAACGTGCTCTTTCCAGAGTTATAGGGCTTGTGCATGTTGAGCTCATGTATTTTATACATTCAGTGTCATAAAGTAGATTTGTAATATGACTCCTCTTTCTCCCCCAACTACCTGAGGGCATTTGAAGATTATGAAGAGCCATTGAAAAGTATCAAACACTAGCATCAGGGTAGTTTTCTTTTAATCCTCTCTCTTTTTGTCTTCTCTCTCTCTCTCCCTCCTTCCCTCTCTCCCTCTCTCCCTCTCAATTGCACCCAGGGGCATTCTACCTCTGAGCTGCACCCTCATCTCTATTTTAGTTTTCTGTTTTGTAATAGGGCCTCGCTAAGTTGCTGAAGCTAGCTTTGAACCTGTGATCCTCCTGTCTCAGCCTCCTGAATACTGGAATTATAGGGGTGTGCCACTATGCCCAGTGTGTATCACTCTTATTTTAATATCAGAAAGAATTGACATTTTTTTAAATAAAGTAAGGCTTTATTTATTTATTTATTTATTTGACCTCCCAGCTACACACACACCCTGCCTGATTTTTCATTCTTTATTTTGAAACAGTATCTCACTGAGTTGCAGAGGGCCTCACTAAGTAGCTGGGGCTGTCTGGGAACCCCGATCCTCCTGTCTCAGCCTCCCGAATGCTGGAATTAGAAGCATGCGCCATCATGCCCAGTTTCAAAGTAAGGCTTTTTAATGGTACCCCAACCAAACCACTTCATATACTAATGCAATTTTAATGTAAATGGTCTTGATCCTGTTGCAATTTTATTTTTTTTGGGGGGTGGTTTACTGGGGATCGAACATGGGGGCATTCTACCTTTGAGCCTCACCCCTCGCCCTATTTATTTTTATTCCTTATTTTGAAACAGAGTCATGTGTGTGCAAACCGTGGTGCTTTGAGTTGACCTTCGCTTTGCATGCTCCTGTGCTTTGTTAATTCCCTGCTGGTCAGGAGGTCCTGGAGTTGGTCCCAGCGTTATCCGTTTTGTGTTACAGTTTCTCTGCACCGTAGGCTGCCCAGAGAACAATCACATGCTATTCACACATGAAACTGATCCTTCACGGGGATTCTTACAACTTTGTCAAAATAAGCATTTTAGCCTTTGAATGGGGACCGTGAGAGCCTGTGTCACAGCTTTCTTGCTGAGAACGTGGAGGTCACGTGCGATGACCATGCTTCGTGGAGAGAGCCGATGTGTGTGTCTCCTCCAGAAGTTTCTTCGGTTTATATACTGAGACCCTGTTTACAATCAATCCCTGTTGGTGATATGTGTTACACAATCCTCGAGTAGCCTGCATCCTCGGTCACAGAATGGTAGGGGGTAAAGATGAGAAGGGTCCGTATTCATCCCACCATGTGCACGGGTTCCGTGTTTTTGGTATGACTCAACCACTAGTGATAAATATTATAGAAAACATTCTATCTATACTGACCATGCACAGCCTTTTTTCTTGTTATTAAACCTTGAAAAAGTATAGTATACCATTAATGTAGCATTAGCTTTTCCTTAGGGCGTTATAAGTAATCCAGAGATTAAAGCATATGGGAGGACGTGCACAGGCTCAGAGTAAATACTCTGTGACATTTTATATAAGGGGTTTGAGCATTTGTGGATTTTGGGAGGACTTCTGTAATCAACATCCCACAGTTATGGGAGACCACTGTATATGGTTTGGCAGGTCTCTTAATGTGATCAGTAGAACACGCAGTCAGGTACACACAAAGGTGTGTCAAGCTGTCAATTATTCTTTTAACCTTGAAACCAACTTTCTGACTTGAGTCTGCCTATCTTTGCCAAGGGCAGGAAGAATACTTCCTTGTTCCCAGGTGCAGTGTTGGAATGGATTTCCCCATCTATCTTGGCTTGTCCTAGCATCCGTCCCGAGGGGAAGGTTTTTGACAAATGAGAGCCTGTGGATCCATTCTTTTTGCTCCCCAAAACAAATACATCCTAGTCGTCTCTTTGCATTTGGCTTCTGTCATCCTTTAACGTAAAAGAGGTGTGGCGGTACATGCCTATAACCTCACTACTTGGAAGGCTGAGACAGGAAGATCGCAGGTCTGAGACCAGCCTCAGGAACTTAGGGAGGCCCTCAGCGACTTAGTGAAGACTGTTTATAAAGAAAAAATGCGCTCGGGTATAGTTTGGAGATGAAATGCCCTTAGATTCAATCTGTAATACTAAGAGAAAAAAGAAATAAAGTATAAAGTAGGCTGGGTAAACAGTATGCAGACCATTTTTTTTATCAAGTGCACGGGATCTTCTAGTCATACAGTGTGTCTTTTTGTGGGGTTTTTTTGGCGGTACTATGGGTTCAACCCAGGTGTCTTTTACCTTCAAGCTACATCCCCAGCCCTATTTCATTTTGAAACAGCGTCTCACTAAGTTGGAGAGGGCCTGCCTAACTTGCTAAGGCCTGTATCCAACGTGCAATCCTCCTGTCTCAGCCTCCCAAAGTACTGGGATTACAGGCATGCGCCACCATGCCTGGCTGCAAGCTTATCATGTAATGGGAAAAAGAAATCTCTTTAAAAACACCCAGACTCCTGTCTGAAATGCTTCCTGATTTAGCTCTGCTGGCCTGGGGTTGCTAGGCAGCAACCGTTTCCGTATGAGAGGAAAATAATGTCTTAAACAACAACAAAATAGTACAACTTCAGAGTTTCTAAAACGCTCTATGTCCGCCTCAGATGAGACTGTTCAGTGTTGAAGTGAAAACTTTCCAACAAGAATATCTGGGTATGATGGTGCACGCCTGTAATCCCAGCACTTGGGAGGCTGAGACAGGAGAATCGCGGGTTCAAGGCCAGCCTCGGTGACATAGTGAAACTCAGCAAGTTACCGAGACCCTGTTTCAAAACAAAAACAAAAACAAAAAATACTGAGGGTATAGCTCAGAGGTAGACTGCCTCTGGGTTCAATCTCCAATACCACAAAAGAGAAAAAAAGAATATTTAACAAATTTCAATCCCGCTAGTCTCCCCAAGTTTCAGAAATGTCGGCCTCTTCGGCCTTGCCACACTTGACTCTTTTTTATTTTTTGATTTTTATTTTCTCAACATGGCTTTGCAGTTCCCCAATTTTTTTTCTTTTTTTTTTTTTTTGGTGGTACCAAGGTTCCTGGAAGCCCTTCTACCTCTGGGATATACTCCCACAAGCTACACTCCCAGACCTAATTTTTTACCTTTTTATGTGAAAACAGGGTCTCTTACCCAGCGCGATCCTCCTGTCTCCGCCTCCCAAGCGCGGGGGTTACAAGCGTGCGCCACCATGCCCGGTCCCCAATTTGCTAAAATGCTTTGAAAGCCCAAAATACATCTTCTGTCCTTAAAGGAAGAAGGAAAGACAAATACAAATAGCATTGTCTTGCTGATTCTGTTTCCAACAAGCCACAGCACAGGACACCTCTGCTCTGAGCAGTCCTGTAGCGCCGCATATGGCTGGTGGGTCCTTCCCTGGACGAGGGTGCTTTGAAGAGAGATCATTATGCAGGCCAGAGTCCTTCTGCAGTGGTTGAGTTCCCAGCGTGGACACAGCACTGGGGCAGTCTCCAGCAAGCGGGAGAGCTGTGGTCTAGGGGGCAACAGAGTTATTCTCTGTTGTCTTAGAAAGCATACTCGGCACGAGGGAGGCCAACCTGCCAGGATGTGAGTTTTTGATTCTATTTTTAATAATGAGACTGTGTTCATAATAGAGGTGGGCTGGGGAGGTAGAGTGAGGTCCGAATAATTCCTGCCAATTCCAGAATTCTCCGCCCATGTGTCTGGAGGTACGGTGCTACAAAGGCAGGTCCTCAGATCCTCAGAGTGCTCGGCACCTGAGCCTCCAGCAGCATCTGAGGACCAAAGGGATGACACAGATGCGATCCTGCCCTGCTCCTCACTTGACGCACCATGAAGAGGACTCGGAAGGGAAAATAAGACTCAAAGGGCGAGGGGCAGGCGCGGTGGTGGATGTGTAGGTAGATGGAGAGAGATTGTCAGATGCCTTTCCTGTACGAGAGAGATCAGCGTGGGGCATGTATGGCTGTGCCCAGTGGTGCACACCTGTAAATCCCAGTACTTGGGGGCTGAGTTGGGAGGATCGTGTCTTGAGAGATTTTCAGCAGCTTAGCAAGACCCTGTTTTTTATTTTTTTATTTTATTTTATTTTATTATTTTTTTTTGGGGGGGTGGTACTGGGGTTCCTGGAAACCCTTCTACTTCCGGGCTACACTCCCAGACCTATTTTATACTTTTTCATTTAGAAACAGAGTCTCTTAAGCCAGTGAGGTTGGCTGGCTCCGAACCAGTGCGATCCTCCTGTCTCCACCTCCCAAGCGCTGGAATTACAAGCGTGCGCCACCATGCCCAGTAACAAGACCCTGTTTTTTTTTTTTTTTTTTTTTTTTTGTGGTACTGGGGTTCCTGGAAGCCCTTCTACCTCTGGGATATACTCCCACGGGCTACACTCCCAGACCTATTTTTTTTTTACCTTTTTATGTGGAAATAGGGTCTCTTGTGGAAACAGTGTAATCCCAAGCGCTGGGATTACAAGCGTGTGCCACCACGCCCGGCCTGCAAGACCCTGTTTTAAAACAAAAAATAAGAAGGCTTGGGGGGGTATAGGAATAAACACCCCTGGGTTTATTCCCCAGTACCCCTCCCACATGGAATAACAGAGCACTGCTTAATGTGGAGGTCGCAGGGCTGAGGTGGGCTAAGGTGACCCAAGTCACCTTCCACACTGCTGGGTTCATACTGGAGAGTGAAGCTCAGGGAGGCTCATTATGCCGCTCAAGGTCAGAGAACTAGGAAGTGGCCAGGCTGGAATTCAAACCCAGCCTGTCCATCTCTAGAGGCTGTCCTTTAGCCCCTGCACTGCTGTGGTGTGATAAATACGCACAGATAATCACACTTTGTATAAATGACTGCAGTAACTTGTTTGCATTCTGAGAAAACCAAGGGTTGGCTGACTGTGGGATACGATACAAAGGAAGCGCCTTTCTTCATGTCACCTTTAGTTTTTCGTCTCAAGTGTGATGGATGAGACACATCGTCCTCTAGGACCATTGTGCAGTGTCAGGCCCCCGAGCTCCACCTGTCCTCCAAGTGTCTGCTAAGCTCTAGTTGCTGTCCTCCTCCTCCTCCTCCTCCTCGCTACCACCAGCTCAATTAATGCACAGTCACAGCGTGGCTGAGAGTTACACATGCTCATATTCCATAAAGTACACAGCATTGCAGTCTCATTTAGTACCCTACTCGATATGATTGTCCTCATTTTGCAGACGAGGAAATGGCCTTAGCTTGAGTATTTGGCCAGTGTCACACAGTTGGTAAATGGCGTTGCTGGGATTCAAACCCATAACCTTCTGGCTTGGGTGGCGGAGTTTGTAACCCTCTGCCGTCTTGTCTGTGGGATTATTGTCATGGCCTGAAAGGCTGGCCTTCTGTAGACTGATCCTCAGAAACAGCAGGTATGGAATAGTTATGGATTGCACTAAATCACTGAAAATAGAATATTTTAATGTCTCAAAAATATTTTTAGGCTGGGCGTGGTGGCGCATGCTTGTAATCCCTGTGCTTGGGAGACGGAGACAGGAGGATTGCGCAGGTTCGAAGCCAGCTGCGCTGGCTTAAGAGACCCTGTTTCCAAATAAAAGATATTTTTAAAAAATAGGTCTGGGAGTGTAGCCCGGAGGTAGAAGGGTTTCCAGGAACCCCAGTACCCCCCCAAAAAAATTTTATATATATATATATATTTTTTTATTTTTTAGTGTATAAAATATACACTAAATTTTTAGTGTAAAAAATATAAAAATTTTATATTCTTTAGTGTTTATATATATATAAACACTAAAATGGGAAATGAAAACATGAATAATCACTTCAGTAATACATAAAGAACTGTTTTCCCCCCCTGAATTGTAAGCAAGTTTTAAGATGAATTATCTGCCTTTAGCAAAAATTTTGGAGTTAATAAAAGTTTATATTTATACTAGTTGAGTAACCCTTACCCCAAAAGCTCGGGAGCAGAAGCGTTTCAGATTTCAAAGGTTTTTATCTGGGGTGGGTGATTTGGAATGTTTACATAGGCACTACCAGTTGAGCATCCCTAATCCAAAATCCAAGATGCATGAAACTTTGAGTGTCATATTTCATGGTTCGGAGTTGAGATTTTTCATTTAGTAATGCTCAGCCTGAAGTACATATACTTGTGTGTGTGTGTGTGTGTGTGTGTGTGTGTGTGTGTGTGTGTGTGTGGTACTGGAGGTGGAACCCAGGGGCTTTCTACCTCCGGGCTACACTCCCAAACCTATTTCATATTTTATGTTGAAACAGGGTCTCACTAATTTGCCGAAAGCCTCACTAAATAGCTGAGTAAGAACCTGCGTGATCCTCCTGTCTCAGCCTCCCAAGCGCAGGGATTACAAGCGTGCACCACCACGCCCAGCTGAAGTACGTATACTTTTGAAGCCTCTCCACTAACAATAGAGTACTTTGCATCAGACTAGGATGCTTACAAAGAAAAGCCCCCCCCCCCAAAGATTTCCTAATATTTCTAGACAGGCAGAACTGAGCGAAGGATATTTTTCTAGACTCTGAACGCAAACCACTTCCCCTTTGTACTTTTCTGGGTCCCTTCTTGGTTTGTAGTGTCCCGTAGTAAGTAATTTGGTACAAATGTTTTCTTTGGGCAACAGCCCAGCCCCTTCAAGATCTGTTCATTGGGGAGATGGACTTCTCCAGCCCCACTCAGAAGACTTGGTTCTCATCTTCTCCGGATCTGTTGCGCCCCAGGGCTAAACACCCAATAGCAAAGTCAGGTTCTCTCCCTAGATAGTTTGGAACCAGGATGTGGAGAAATATTTAAGGGGATGGAAATGTTAATACCCCAGATTTGATCACTACAAGTTGTACACATGTATCAAATTATCACACCATACCCCATATGTACGTATGTTATGATATGCCAGTAAAATCAAATATATATATATATTAAAAAGTGCATGACTGACTCCACAGAGGATCCTGGGAACCCAGAGGAATGCGGTCAGGACAGGTTAAGTAAATTACAAGCCATGGTCTTATGTCACTGGGTTAATTTGGCAGGGGATGAAAGTCCCCCAAGAGCGCTCCTTGTTTTAACTTTCCAGTTGGGTGATTCCTTTTTGAGAGTGACCTTGGAGGGCAGGAATTGGTTTCCTTCGCTTTATGTCTATTTTAACCCTCGACTCCCCTCAAGAGCTGTCTTTAGGGCCCGCAGTGTCTCAGGGCGCCACCAGGTCTGCCATCTTCTCTGCTTCTTGGGCAGGCTCCCTCCATCCCTCAGCCTGGGCTTGTTACTATCTGTACCACACTGACACCCCCTCCTCCAGGTTTGCTTTCTCATCCTCTGTGTTCTACATATTTTTCTAAAATCTTTTTCTAAGAAGATTTAAAGAGTGTTCTGCCCTCTGCTGATGTCCAGCAGGCATGCTCGCTGCCCGGGATCAGCGCCATCTTTCTCTGGCAGGGTCAGCATTTCCTCTCTTGCAGATTTTCTCTTTAATATCTTAACTAGGCATACTACAAGCATCCCCTAATCCATGGTGACCTGGGGAAGGACTGGGGTTTCACTTTGGTTTGTGCTGGGGGTCTTCTCTTGACCAGAGGTGGCAGTGTAGGCTGATGATCATTATGCACCGAGCCTTCGAGCAGAGAACACCATGTAACCAGTGTTTCTCATCATTACAGAGATGCGATGACCTAGAATTCTAGAAAAGGGTCATATCAAATCATGGAGAGCTTCCCAGAGAGATCACTGCATAGTTTGAAATTTGCTCCAAAGTGATTGTAGGGGTGGAAATATAGATGAACTGGGATTGGTCAGGCGGTAGTAATTGATGTACCTAGGTGATAGGTTTATAAGACATCATTATATATTTTTGTGTGCGTGTGCGCATGCACGTGCAGTACTGGGGATTGAACCCAGGGGCATTCTACTTCCAAGCTGCCTCCCACCTGTTTTTATTTTTATCTTTGCATTAGCATTAGGGTCTCCCTAGGTTGCTGAAATTCTTGCAGAATTGCCAAGACTGTCCTTGAACCTACGATCCCTCATCTCAGCCTCCCATGTGCTGGGAATACAGGAGTGCACCACCATGGCTGGCTCATCATATTCTATTTACTGGTAGATATATCTACAATTATGCATGGTAATAGATGATCTGGCGTTTGTGGTTGGCATTCTTTTATATAATTATTAATGAATCAAACAAATATTTATTAAGCTCTTACATGCCTTACACCATATGAAGAGCCAGAAGACACTGAAAGAAAGAAGTCTTATCTTCCATTCTAGAAATGGCAGCTCTGCAGTGTAACAGTGGGGACTGGGCAACATGACCTCGTGATGAGTCTTTGAGTTTGGACTTATGGGAAGCCTGGTGCTTTCTTTCTTAAGAGCCAGTTGAGACCCTCTGCTCTCTACTTTGAAGGCTTAGATGCTAGGTATCCTTTGTGGGTCAAATCACTTTTTCTTCCAAGGATAGTTACTTATTCCATTCACAGGGGTGAGCTGAGCTGCAGGGGATAGAGAAGATAGAACTAAAAATATGCCAGATGCCCTCTCTTGAGCGTTCTTTCCTGCTTAGGGGAGCGGTTAGGCACTGAAGGCTTGTCCAGTCTCTGTTGTTCCAGACCTGGTGAAGCTTTACTTCCTTCAAGTCATGAGCCAACCAGCCCATTGCAAAAGGCTGGACAGTATTTGGGTTGTGTCCAGTTTGTAGGTAAATGCAAGAAGCTAAAGCGGAGAGACTTGAAGTTAACCTACCGATGTCACACAGCTTCCTTTATTAATTTACAGCCTGCTTTGTTCCAAAAGAGATTTTAAGCAGTTCAGCCATACAGCTAGAAAATTCCTTATGGTCTTTCCACTCTCCCAAGAAAAACAAGAATGTATTTTTTTTTTCTTTTTAAGCTTAAATGATGCATAGTGTTTTGGTCAATATTACTACGTGGATGGCTCCAAGTTTAAATTGCAGAAAAGTGCTTATGTATGCCTCTGCTGGAGCATGTGGGAGTCAGAAAGGAAATCCCTATGTTTGATTTCATAAAGTCATGAGCTTTATGTGGTGGCTTGAGCCAGGCTGGTGCCTGGCAGTGTGTTTAAGAAGGTTCTTGTTAATCACTGCACAGCTGGTCTGCCGTTTGTCATTATTACTTCTTAATTACCAAAAGCACACATGGGCTACAGATTGCAGACGAGGCCAGACCACATCTCTGAGTGGTTAGATTATTAGGCTATGAGAAAGTTGTCTCATCCTTTGTAAACGAATACAGTTCTGTCCATGTTCACATAAAGCCACAGTATACCAGAAACTCACACAAAATATGGATCATAATCTCGAGTATTAGATACGCAGCAGCCATCTTCTGTTCTAATATGTTGCTGAATCAGCTCCACTTTATTCAGATATTGAAAATGGAATTTATTTATAGGCTCTTCCTTTTTTTAGGTAATTGCCTTTCCCTACCTCAGCAGTAAGTAAAAGTGGAGACATTCTCCTAAGGAAGGCTTCAAACACTGGGTTTTTCTGGAATGTCAGTTCTATTTAGGTAGAAGTGGAGGGAAAGGGCCACTAAGAGGATTAGTCATCATTTTCAAAATTTAATGAAGGAATTAGGTCATATGTGCTTAATGTGCTAATAAGTACAAGTCAGCTGTACTTCTTGATGGATTGATGTGGAAAGGTCCTTGAGTGAGAATTGTTTCTTGTATGTAATCATTTTGTGTTTCTACTGGACTGATTTTTTCAGAGCCCAGACACATCTGTGGTCTAATTTTTTGGGAAGTCTGCTATGCTTATATCCAGATTCCAAGTACCATAAGGAGAATTCTTTGATGTTATTCTTCAGATGAATTCAAACTGTTGCAAATTGTTTCTCCTTCTCTGCTATTTTCCTTTCTTGGCAGTCTTCCCTCTCATTACTTAAGGTCAGTGCTTCTTAACCAGTTTTTTTGTGTTTTACACTCCTTTAAGAAGTTGATGAAAGGTAACAATCCCACTTTCTGAAAAAATGCCAGTAGTTGTACACCATTTACATGTGATTTAAGGGCACAGAGTAACTCTGAAGTCTGTGAATAGACCTTTCTTAGGAACCCTCGCTGAAGGTGCTAGGCTGATAGTAAAATAATTTAATAACAATACCTAGTCCAAGACAGGCCTGGTATTGCACACACTTGTAATCTTAGTACTTGGGAAGCTGAGATAGAAGGATCTCAGATTCAAGGCCAGCCTTGGCAATTTAAGGAAACCTTGTTTAAAAATAAAAAGGGCTGGGAGTGTAGCTTGGCGATAGAGTCCTCCTGGGTTCAGTCCCCAGTATTTTTTTTTTTCAAATGTAGTCAGTTTATATAGTGTGTATGTTGGGAAGGTGGGGGAGTAGTGCGGGTTTTCAGGTCCCAGGTTTGCATGTGTTACATTTTGACAATACTTCTTCCTTATGTGTTTACAAGTGTTATTTATTGGCCACTTACTTTCTAAAACAGTTATCTCAGACACATTTTCTAAGATGGCAAAGACAAAACCCTGGTGTCGAATGGAGGAAAAGGCTAGAGATTAGTGAATGAAGTCTCCAAAAATGAGCATGGTCCATCTCTAATCGACTCCCAGCTAGATGGGACGGACCTACAGGAAAATTCCTCAAAAATCTCCCGTGGGGATGTGGGATAGGGTTAGGGTTCCAGGCAGCTTCCTGTAAAGACTTGCATCCTCCAGCCAAATACAGGCTGCCCTGATCATTCTTCTGGCCCATTATAGAAAAGGATAGCAGGGGTATGACATGCGGGGACTCCCTATCCCCAGCACTCCCGAGTCACAGATCTCCCGCAATACGCAGGGAGGCAGTGAAAAAAAAAGAAGAAAAGACAGAGATGACAAGAGAGGAAGGGGGTGGAGGATGAGCCCTGAGAGGTGACAGAGATTCATTTTCTACCTTCATAATCTCCATTGTGAGTGCTTAGGAGTGACCCTCTGGAATGACAGGAGGAGGTGCATAAACTGCTTACCTAAGGCCTCTACTGGAATCGAGTACAGTCCAGAGGGAGCGAACACAGACACCAGCATGCTGGCTGGACCCCAGAGTTTTGGCAGGGACCTGGCTGTGCAGAGGCCTGATGTATCTTTGTCTATGCTCCTACCTGCTAGCTACTGACTTGCGCCCTCTTCAGGTCATGTGTGGAAGCCCTAGCCCCAATGTGTATTTGAAGATGGGGTTTTATACAGGTAATTGAGGTCAAATGAGGTCCTAGATGGGACCCTCGTCCACCAGCACTGATGTCCTTATATGAAGAAGAGATGCTAGGGTTGAGAACACACAGGAACAGGGGCCACGTGAGTCAGAAGGCCGTCGTGTACAGGGCTGGGAGAAGCCTCAGGAGTAACCACCGCTTCTGCCACCCTGATATTGGACTTTCAGCCTGGACAACTGTGAGAAAGAGAGCTCTGTTGTTTAAGCCACCTAGCCTGTGATACTCTGTTGTAGCAGCGAATATGACTAATACATCCCTCTCCCAGGCTACAGAACATGGCACAGGCTAAACTTTAGTGCACAGAAGAAAATAGACATCTAAAACATGGGAAGAGATTCAAGGAGATGTCACCCACAGTGGAGTGGTGCACATAGCAACTGTTGACAAGGGCTGCCCATTTGTAACATTGATATAATTGAAACCAACCAACCAAAAATACATTGTGGAGTTTGTTGGAATGTATTTCAGCAGCATGGGAAAATGTAAACTGTAGATCAAGAATCTATTTTGGAAGGAATACTTATCTAAAGAAGAAAAGAAACAAACTTACTAAAATTTATCCTTACAGAAGAACTAAATATTCAGCAAAATGGGAGTTAAAAAATAAAGTGATGAAACAGGAATTTTGTTTTTTAAAGGAGCTTGGAAAACAGAACGATACCCAAAACAACATTTCAAAACACATGAACAAATTAAAAAATGTAAATGAATAGAATCAAAAGTTACAAATCAAATCACTGTCACTGATGAAACAGTCACATTCAGCAAGAGGAGAAAGATAAACAGCAAGCATACTATAAAGGCACAGGACCAAATATGCAGCACAGAAATTATTCTTTTGATAAAATACTAAAGTCTGAATCCAGGGGATGACTTAACCCGTTGAACGAATCCACTGAAAGGAAGCAGAAATCATGCATTCTATCTCAATTCAGAACTATCCATAGAGAAGACACAGTGTGGTTCAGTTAGATATTTTGAGCAGAAAGAATAATTCCTTGGGGGTGATATACTTGGTGATTTTCTACAGCAGTGTAGAAGACAGTGGAGCAAAATTGGTAAGTCTTGGGGCTCTAGTTTTGGCCACAACTGTCCAGTATCTATTCTGGGCCATGATGCCAAATATTATAAGGTAAAAATAATACAGGCTAGTTCTGACTCATATACTCTGAATCTAGTAGTGAATAAAAATAATAAAAGCAAAAGAAAATTCCTAGTCATCTGGACATATAAAAACTTCTAGGATACACGGGATCATAATAGAAATTTAAAAATAGAATACTAAGAAAAATGTTAGGAAAACAAGTATATCAACATTTAAAGGCTAGGGTAAAAATGATGAGCTAAGAGAAACTGTAACTCAAAAGGAATGAAAAAAGCCTCCATCCACCTACTCCCCGAATTAGAAAAGACTAAATATAAAAACAGCAGAAAATAAGAGGAAAAAGAGCATTGATAAATACATCTTTCATTTAGGGGGAGCCTGGGGAATACGAAATAAACTGAACAGATAAATGATGGGCTAGACTAGTCAAGGAAATAAAAAAAATTTTTTAAAGGATAGCATGTAGAAACAAAAACACGGAAATAATCACGTATATGTAGGGGACTGGATTCTGAAAATGGCTTAGAAGCTACTAAAATAATTATAGAAAAAATGGAGAGATTTTTCCAAGAGCAACCATCCATTTTCCCAAAAAGCACTAGGCTCAGATATTTTTACAGGTGAATTCTTTTATACTTGGAAGACATAGTTAATTCTGTTAGTGTTTAAACTGGTTCATAGCCCAGTGAAGGGCAACTGTGCTTTTTTTTATGGTGGCAGCAGGGCCCTCAGGCCGAAGCCTGTGAAAGACAAAGGCTATCGATCACTTTTACATATGAATATTATGCAGAGATATGAAATAGTACACTGGCAAGTAACAGTACCTTAACAGTATATTTCAATTTAAGTTGAGTTTACCCCAACTTAAGCCACAAAGGTGGCTCAATATGAAGAAACACATTAATGTAATATACCATATTATTAAGTAAAAAGAATCTCTCTGCAAATCCTTAAAGGATTTGATAAAACTTTACTGAAATCCATATTTCCTTTTTTGTTCTTCAGTACTACCGTTAAACCCAGGGACAGTCTACCTCTGAACTATACCTTCAGCTCTGTTATTTTTATTTTTTCTTTGAAACAGGGTCTCACTAAGTTGCCAAAGGTTCTGCAAAGTATATTTTCAATGTCTTATCTTTGCTTTTCTTATTTTCAAAATTATTTATATTAAAAAATAATACGCCTCCAAAAAACTTGGACTGATTCCTAATATTATACTTTCATGAGACAAAAATTGTAACTACTTTCCAAAATATTTAGAAATATGTATTTAATATGTGTGTATATTGCACACACATGGTATATGTGTGTGTGTGTGTGTGTGTGTGTATTGCACACACATGGTACTGGAGATTGAGCCCATATGGATTCTACCTCCAAGTTATAGCCCCGTCTCTTTGGGTTTTTTGGGGTTTTTTTTGAAACAAGGTCTTGCTGTGTTGCTAAAATTCTCCCTATATTGCTGAGACTGTCCTCAAACTTTCAGTCCTCCTGTCTCAGCCTCCCTAGTACTGAGATTACAGATGTGCATCCCCACACCCAGCTTGTATTTAATCTCCTATTTTATGTTTGTCAAAATCCTTAAAATATTGGAAACATGATTCATTATTACTATTGTCCTCGAAGTAATAGACAAGAAAGAAACGGAGAAAAAGGTGTTATATAAAAACTGGAAAGGGAAGAAACGATGTAGACAGCCCCAGCTCTAGAGACCAGACTGAGAAACTGAGTTACTAAAGCGATTTCTTAGGATGGAAGACAAAAGGCAATTATCCAAGTTGATAATTAACTTCCCTAAATACAGGAACCAGAAAATACAGTGTGAAGATGGGTCTTACTAACAGTGTCCTCCACAAAGATAAATGGCCTGCAGACCTAGATCGACGATGTGGAACAGCTGTGTGAAGCCAGGAGCGAGGTTCTTCCACGCCGACATGCACAAGAGTTGCCTCTCTCAGAGAGGGAGAGGAGCGTTTTTTAATTCCTAGGGGGAGAGAGCATCCTTCCTGAGACAAGTCTAGCGGTGTCCAGCAAAGTTTACAGTGTTCTTGTGGTCTGCTACTCCATGCATTCAGTTGTTTGTGGAATCTAAAAATCTGATCTTAGAGTGGTTGGCAGAAGGAGATTGATCAACCTGTACACCTTTTGCTAAGTTGCTTTCATGAAGCAGAAATTACAGTCGGTTCCATTGTTATACTGCATAGTAGGGTGCCTATAGTTAGTAATGTATCCTATATATATATTCTTTTTTTGTGTGTGTGTGTGTGTGTGTGTGTGTGTGTGTGTGTGTGTGTGTGGTACTGGGGATGGAACCCTTCTACCTCCAGGCTACACTCCCAGACCTATTTTATGTTGTATCTGGAAACAGGGTCTCTTAAGCCAGCAAGGCTGGCTTCGAACCTGTGCAGTCCTCCTGTCTCCACCTCCCAAGCGTGGGGATTACCACACCTGGCATGTATCCTAGATTTTAAAATAGAGTGGATTTTGAATCTTCTCACTACAAAGCATGGTCCATGTTTTGAAGTAACAGGCTAAACACCCTCATTAGCTCATCACACATGTACACATGGCTTGAAAAGTCACAATGTACCCCTTAAATACATATAACTATATGCACTGAACTGAGGGCAGTGGTGCAGGCCTATAATCCCAGCACTTGGGAGGCTTGGACAGGAGGATCACAAGTTAGAGACCAGCCTTAGAGATTTAGGAACATCCTCAGCAACTTTGCAAGACCCTGTTTCAAAGTAAAAACTAAGAAGGGGTTGTAGCTCAGACGTAGAATGCCCCTGCGTTCAATGTCCAGCAAACTGCCTTTGAAGGCAATTTCTCTGCTATACAGTATTCTACAGATATTCTCTCAAGATTTTACTGAAAGAGAGCATATTCATTGCCTCATGTCTCTTAATACAAAATTTAGAAGCAGATAGCCTTCAGTGGGGTGGGGGAAGACAGTTAATAAATTGTTGTAGCTGTGAGTAGACTCACTCCATCCATCGCACATTAAAAACAACTGAGGCAGGCCAGGCATGGTGGTACATGCCTGTAATCCTAGTACTTGGGAGGCTGAGACAGGGAGATCACAGGTTCAAGGACAGCCTCAGCAAGTGGTGAGACTCTCATCAACCTAGCGAGACCCTGTTTCAAAATTAAAATAGGGCTGTGGAGTATAGCACAGAGGTAGAATGCCTTGGGTTGAATACCAAATAACACACACACACACACACACACACACACACACACACACACACACACCATCCCCCCAAAACCAGGCAGATTGTAAATACTGCCTGTGATTATGGCAAACACAGCTCAGCATGACCTCCTGGTGACTTGGGCCCTGGTGTCCTGGTGTCACTTCATTAGGACGAGTAGAATCTGGCAAATGTGTGTATCTCGTTATATGAGACTGTCTTAGCAGACTAGACAGAGATTCTCCCATTGGCCTCGAAGACGTAAACAGCCCTCTTGTGAACGGACAGTGGGGAGAACTGCAGGCAGCCCGTGGCCCATCGTTCGGGGAAAAAAAAGTCCTAACCTCGCTATGCAACTGCAGAGAAGCAGATTCTGCTGAGCTGTGGGAGTGAGTCGGAGAGGCCTAGGGGCCCCAGGGTGGCCTCCAGCAAGCAGCCACAGCCTTCAGAGCCCAGGGCCTCCTGCGCAGGGGGCCGGCTAAGCTGGGCTGAACTCTGACCTGGACCACCCCGCGGCGACTGACGGCTGCTTTCCCTGCGTCATGAATCCGAAAACACAATCTAGACCAAGGTGGAGTTTTCAGCCTCAGAGTTCACGCTGACTTGTTATGTGGCAATAGAAAACAAAAACGCCTAAATTGAACAACCTCCAAGACATTGGCATTGGGTCTCACTCTGAATTAAATTTAAAAAACCCCTGCCACTCAGCTGATCCAACTTTCCACTCAGACCCTCGTTTATTACACGCCAGTCACCCCGGCCTCTCTGGTATTCGTGGAACACGCCAGGCGCATTTCTGCCTCAGGGGTCTTTGCACTTAATCATTTTATTTCCAATGTTGAAACTCGGCGTGTCCCACAGTAGGCATTCAGTTAATATTTGAATGGATAATTAAAAATTTAGGCGTGGAGTTATATGCCTATTATTGCTGTATGTGTTACAATACCTACGTTAAATTATATTTATGGGCTGGTACATTACATAGGCAACTTACTAAAAATTTTCTTAGAAGAAACTAAAGAAGGACGGTGGTTACTTGTGGAAAGAGGAGACTCTGTTTGGGAGAAGAAAATCTTCTGATATTCTGTGTGTATTCAAACCTCCATTAATGGGATTATCGGAATGAGGAGTTGGTGCCTCCGTTTATGTCCTTCGAAGAGTCTTAACTGCTAGCTGCTTTCTGCATCACAGAATAGACAAAGATCCCAGTTCTGTATCTGACTATAATGGTCAGCTGTCATTTGACTACTGTGTTGGATGAAACTGGGATTTGCTGAAGAGACTTGGTTTTAATTAAGAGACTGTGACTGAGTTTGCTTTTGGCGTGCGAGCGCCCACGTTCTCCCATGTCCTTCCTCTCTGCTAAACCAAGTCCTCTCGGGGTTATCTTGTCCTTCTGTAGCAGAAATGAGAAGCAGCGTAAGAGAAGTATTGCGCAGGTGGCCTCTTCACATTTACCATGCTGTGTGCATTGTGAAGGTACTTTGGGAATGGTTGCTCATATCTAAACTCCTAAAGGATTACCTGCTTATATACGTGATGTTAGATGAAAATTGAAATCTATGCATACGGTTGTGGTAAAGCTGGCTCCTTACATGGAGATGTGCAGGGTCTAGAACTCCTTTCTGTGAACGCTGGTGGCCCCCAAAACTGCTTTAATCATTAGATGGAGGCAGAAGTGACTCTGAACTATGTCCTAAAGAGAGATTGGCAGCTTCTATTTCATTCTTTCTTTTTTCTCTTTTCTTTTTTTTTTTTTTTTGGTACTGGGGATTGAATCCAAGAGCATTCTACCTCTTGAGCTACACTTTCAGACCTTTGTATTTTTTATTTTAAAACAGGGTCTTGCTAAATTGCTGAGGGCCTTGCTAAGTTGCCCAGGCTGGCCTGTAATCTGTGATCCTCCTGTCTCAGCCTCCCAAGTGTGGGGTTACAGGGGTGTGCCACCAGGCATGGCTACTGCATTTCTCTTGAAATATTCTTCATGGAGAAAGTTAGCTGCTGGGAAGCCTGTGTAGAGGAGAGAGAGAAATGTCCAGTGTGCCTTTGCTAGTCTAGCCTTCTCATCCAGTACATAAGAAAATACATCAGACGTAAGAAACACCTTGGTTATCCCAGTCCTCAGAAGTCAGAAGACACTGGCTCTCCTTGTCGGTCACTCTGTCCCATCCAGCCATAGATTGACCCCAGCTAGGGCTGACCATTTCTGCTGTGCCATGCCCACATTCACAAGCCAGAAGATTATGAGCATAATTGGCAGTTTGACACCACTGAACTTTAGAGAGATCTGTCATACAGCCTAAAAGAAGATGCGCCTCAAGGAAAGTGCCTTTGGGTTTCATGAATTCTGTCTCCCTGTTGACTTCCAGAGGAGTGTTCTTTTAGGGAAACAAAGGACTGTTTTTAAAGGTCATGTCTTTAAAGAGGAACAATCTTGTTATCTGTATCTTTTCAGACAATGAAAATTCCAAAGATGGAAATACAGCCCTAGGTCTGACAGGCCATGAATTGTCCTCTTCTCTTTCACCATGTTGACAGCGATTTTAGAGCATTAGCCACCGGGCCAAAATTTCCACCCCCTCTCCCCTTCTCCAACGTATAGAATTTACCTCTCAGCGGAACTTCTGGCTCTTTTTCTGAATTGAGTAGAACTGTAGTACCCCAAAGTTTGTTTGTTTGTTTACACATTTTTTTTGTATAATAGGATGTAGAAAATCAGATTAAAATGACTATAAGTGCTTTGGGACTTAGTAAACATCATGCTCTGGGACAGCTCTCTCCCCGTGTCTGTGGAAGAAGAACCAAGGCAGTGCTTAGGAGGCTATGTCGGGTTAGCTTTATTGACAGGGAATATGTCTATGAGATGGTTGCAGTTGACAGACCCCTTTCGTTTTTCCCTGTGCTTGTTATCTGACAGCTTCTTTGGAAAGATAAAACCAAGATACAAAGAAACACGTAGCTGAGCCTGTGCCCTCCTTCACACAATCAGGGCCACCCCTCGCGCGTGTTAACACCACCACCTTGGGATGTTCTCAGGGCAAGAACAGAGCTCCTGTTCCACGCGGCAGCGGGCGCATTGATCAGCAGCAAGGGAAAGGTTACTCTGCTTCTAAAAGGTGATGGCTCAGCTCGACAGGACTGCTCCTCAGGGAGAGGACTGCTTCACTTGGCTCAAATAGCTTGGCGAGATTATCTTTTGGGGATGTGTGTGTATTTTCTTGCTCACAGATTCATGGGTCAACTAACTCAAGCACTGCGTATGTCTGAAACTCTACGGCCCCTTTGGAAATCCTCAACTTGGGGGGTGGGATTCAGTGACATAGAAGCCACTCTTCCAAATTAACCTACCCAAGAGTTGTGCACCTCCAACAACTTAGAAAGTTCCTCTGCCCCTCGTATTCAGCTGACATACACCTCCTTATATTCCCAACCCATCGCCCCACTTGAAACCTCTAGGTCAAATACAAGGCTAATCTTCCTTCCATGCTTTGGTACCATTAGAAATTTCAGAATTCAGAATTTCAGAATCAGCTCAGGAGATGATTAGTTGATGATCAGAAGGGAGGGGTAGGAGAGGAAGAAGGCTGACGTTGATTAATGGAGGAGCTACGTTCGAATATGTGTAAAAGTATGAGTGTCGCGTGGTCAACCTGGACACTCGTTGTTGGGAGGAGGGAAAGGGGAAGCGGGGCGGGGGGCACCAAGCATTGTGTGAATGCGTGCCATTTTAATATGATCCATGTTAAAAAAAAAAAAAAAAGAATTTCAGAATCAGTACTGTGGCCCCTTGGATTTCTTTCCAGTTTCCCTGGGGCATGCGACATGGTTTTGAACTTCCAATCTTTCTCATCACTCCTGTTTCTCAGCGGCTCCTTACTGTAGACTTGACCTGAATCCCTAGTATAAGGAGCAGTTGGGAACCTTAGTAGCGCCTTCCCACTGAGGTGAGCTCTGTGTCTCTTGATCTTGTCTGAAATGGCAGCAGCTTGCCAGTCATGGCGCCTGGTGGCTGCCTCTCGGGCTTCCTGTCCACATCGATGACTTTCTCATTGCTACCACTGAGGCACACATTTCCATACTGTTCCTATCTAGCTCTTTTAAAAAAAAAATGTCTTTTTTTTCTCTCTCCTACTGGATCTTATATTGCTAGTCTTTTTTCCCCCTAACCTGTTGAAAGCTTTTTGGACACACTTCTTGCCCAGAAAATTATTTAGTACATCTCTTGGTCTCATGTCATCTGTCAGTGGAAACTAAGCCAATGCTAACAGATAATGAACTGGGTTCCCGAGGCGTAATACTAGGAATAGTTCTCTGAGTTTAGAGGGTGGATCTCGACTACAAGCACTTTGGCCCAAGGGAACATTTGGCAGTGTCTGGAAATATTTTGGGGTATGAGGACACTATTGGTATCTGGTGGGTAGAGGCCAGAGATGGCGCTGCACATTTTAGGAAGCTCAGGACAGCTTCTCCATGAGAAAGAATGTTCAGGCCTAAAATGTCAACAGTGTTGACACTGAGATTTATCTAGATCACTGTAGTTCTAATGGACAGGGTCCTCTGGGCATGGTATTTCTAAATTTGTTAATCAGACTAATTATATTAGCATCTAAGATCAGGATTCTTGAAGTGTGAGCTAGACATCCCCTGAGACTCTTCCAGGGACCTGCGGTCAAAGCTATTGTTATGAAATTGCTTTCTTCACTCCTTCTTTGCAGTTGGAGAGTGGGGTTTTCCAGAGGTTGCGGGCCATGTTGAATGCAGAAGCAGATAGGAGAATCCAGTTGCCTTCCATTAAGTAACACATGAGATTTGCAAAGTATAAAACAGTGCTATTTTTCTCACTAAATTATTTTTACCTTGGAAAATATAATTATATTTCATAAAACCATCATGTTAATATGTGACAAGTCGGGCGTTGTGGCGCACGCTTGTAATCCCAGCATTCGGGAGGCTGAAATTGGAGGATCGTGGTTTGGGGATAGCCTCAGCTACTTAGTGAGGCCCTCTGAAACTTAGTGAGACCCGGTTTCAAAATAAAGAATTAAAAAAAAAAGGGGGGCATCAGGTGTAATGCCCCTGGATTCCATCCCCAGACCCGTAAAAAAATAAAAAGTGACAATTTTATTTTTTATCAACTAATCTATATTTTCAAAATTTTTTTTATCAGTTTGAATTTAATTTTTTTCTTTCTGTTCTTTTTTTTTTTTTTTGGTGGTACTGGGGTTCCTGGATACCCTTCTACCTCTGGGCTACACTCCCAGACCTATTTTTATATTTTTTATTTGGAAACAGGGTCTCTTAAGCCAGCACAGCTGGCTTTGAAACTGCATGATCCTCCTGTCTCTGCCTCCCAAGCACAAGAATTACAAGCCTGCGCCACCATGCCCGGCTTGAATTTAATTTCTAATGCTGTCAGTTTCAATGGTTGTAATTCATTCATATTCTCATTCATACCCCCCCCTCTCTCTTTCTCAGTTTTTTTTTTAATTTTTGTGGTAGTGGGGATGGAACTCAGGGGCATTTTTTATTCTTTATTTTGAAACAGGGTCTCACTGAGTTGCAGAGGCCTCACTAAGTAGCTGAGGCTGGCGTGAATCTGTGATCCTCCTGTTTCATCCTCCAAAGTACTGGGATTACAAGTGTGTGCCACCACACCCGGCTCACAAATTTTTAAGAGTGGGAAAAGGTCCTAAGATTTGAAGAATGTTCAGATGTTCTGATCTGGGCTATTTTTCTGTCCAGGGATAGCATGAATGACAATATTAAGGGCCTTGGTAGGCTCTGGATATACAGAATTTTGATGTGATTCCCAAATCTGGAGGCCTGTACTAAAAGAATTACTTTGTGTGTTCCTGCCATTCCAGGGAATCACCATTCCTTGGCCATCAACTTGGAGCCTAATTTGGGGTCTTCACGAAGCCAGCAGCACTTTCCCAACCTCAGTTCCCTTTCCTCCCTCCTGTGTGTCACTTTTGGTTGCAGTTAGGATTGTTTTGGACGATGTGTGTGGCCCGCTGTCTCAGCTTTCCTGTTGGAGCCTCGGGTGTTAGAAGCATCGATGCCTTTACTCACATTATTCAAAGTCTGCTTTTGTGGCCCTGAGTTTCTGGTATTTAAACAGAGTGATGGAGCCGGGCGTGGTGGCGCACGCTTGTAATCCCCGAGCTTGGGAGGCGGAGACAGGAGGATCGCGCTGGTTCGGAGCCAGCCGCGCTGGCTTAAGAGACCCTGTTTCCACATAAAAAGGTAAAAAAATAGGTCTGGGAGTGTAGCCCATGGGAGTGTATCCCAGAGGTAGAAGGGCTTCCAGGAACCCCAGTACCACCCCCCTCCCAAAAAAAAAGTGATAGTGCAGGTACCATTTCTTGCAACGAATATCTGACTTGGCTTTTTAACTCTTCCTTTTTCTTTTTCCCCCCCTGTGATGCTGGGGATTGAACCGAGGCCTCTAGCCTACTGGGCAAGTGTGACTCAGTAGGGCCTTTTATTATGTAGCACCAAGGGTCACTGCAGTTCACTTCCATATATGCTGTTGATTAAAGCCCTCGTGCGCCTGCCTAGATTCAAGTTGAGGGCGGGGCATTGATGCCACTTCTTGATGGAAAGAGTGTCAAAGAGCCCAGCAGTGGCACATGCCTGTAATACCAGTACTTGGAAGGCTGAGATAGGAGGATCGCAGGTTCAAAACCAGCCTCAGCAACTTATCGGCACTCTCAGCAACCTAGTAAGACCCTGTCTCAAAATAAAAAAAAATAAAGCGGCTCGTGTATCTCAGAGGTAGGATGCCCCGTGGTTCAGTCCTCAGTAAAACATACATGCGCACACACCAGAGAATTTGCAGTCATGTTTTAAAATGGTCACAGCTGATGTCTGGTTGACTTCTCAATTGTAAATATTACCTGTTTTCTCTTTGTAGTTAATAGTGGCCTGTCAGAAGATAGTCTGCAAGTATTTAAGTGTCCTGTTCCTCGGCAAACTTTCACTTTTGATTCTGAGCATTCATTGTTGATTCTTCTGCCTTTATTAGATGGGTTTTAAGTTGCGTGCAAATCTAACTGTGTTAATCTCTCTGTAAATAAGCACAGGATAACGACAGTGTTGTATTCTTGAAATCCTTCCTGTGGCAAAAGTAAACCTGCGTGACCCAATTTGACAGGTACTTCACATATTGATTGAGTGGCAAACACTCGATAATTAGGATGTCAACAGCAGTTCAGATAAAGAACTTGTGCTCTCCTGTGTGTGCACCGGTCTTATTTATTCTGACAATTGTCTTCCATACCAGTTAAATAAATGTACCTAATAAAGTATCAATACACCTAGGCCGAGGTGACGTGAGGTTGGTTGAGTGAAATGTTTCCCTCTGCCCTTCTCAGAGCTACCAGAACTGAGAAGCAGCAAGCTCCAAGACGACGCACAATTCAAGAAGCTAAACAGTAGCTTTCTTTTAAGGGCCAGGGACTAGGTAAAGAGTCTATTTTGCATCTGGGCGTGGTGGCTCACACTTGTAATCCCAGTACTTGGGAGGTTGAGACAGGAGGGTAGCAGGTTTGAGGCCGGCCACAGAAAGTCAGCAAGGACCTAACAACTTAGTGAGACCCTGTTTCAAAAACAAAAAAATGAAAGGACTGGGGGTGTAGCTCAGGCAGAACGCCCCTGGGTTCCATCCCCACATCACCTCCCCTTCCCCATGTCTACTTTGTTATCGAATCTGAGACTGACTGAAATGAGTTGTGTGGTTCACACTGGAGGCGAGGCTGGTGTCTGGCCCCAGGGCGTGTGACCTCCCACAGTGTTAGGATGGCAAGAATCAGGGGTTTCGGAATGGTGGGCTCTTTGGAACATTTAAAAAATGTATTCATGAATTTTTTAAACCCCTGATTACAAGCATTTGAATGGGATGGTAAAATATCACTGTGGCTTAAAGTGTATAGAACTAAAACTTTATAGACTCAAAGCTTAGTCTTGAAGCTGGGCATGGTAACACATGCTTGAACTCCCATTACAGGAGGATCGCGTTTCGCAGCCAGCCTCAGCTACTTAGTGAGGCCCTTTACAACTCAGTGAGATCCTGTTTCAAAATAAAGAATAAAATTAGGGCTCGGAGGGAGAATGCTTCTGGGTTCTAGCCCCAATATTGCAAAATAATAATATAATAATAATACAACTTAATCTTGGTTGGGCGTGGTGGCACGCTTGTAATCCCAGTACTTGGGAGGCTGAGACAGGAGGATTGTGGTTCATGGATAGCCTCAGCTACTTAGTGAGGCCCTCTGCAACTTAGTGAGACCAATTTCAAAATAAAGAATAAAAAATTGTGCTGGGGGTGTAGCTCAGAGATAGAATGCCCTTGAGTTCAATCCCCAGTACCCACCCCCCCACATACAACTTAGTCTTGACAGATGTGTGTGGCAGGTGTCACATCTCAGGTGTAGCCTGGGACTGAACCTGATATTCTAGGAACCTGAATAGTTAGAAAATATTCTGTGCAGCTGGGCGTGGTGGCTCACACTTGTAATCCCAGTACTTGGGAGGTTGAGACAGTAGGGTAGCAGGTTTGAGGCCAGTCACAGCAACTCAGCAAGGACCTCAACATGTGTAGTTAGACTGAAAATATTGACTGTTTCTTTTTTAAAATGAAACAAAATTTGCCAGGTGTGGTGGCACACGCTTGTAATCCCCGTGCTTGGGAGGCGGAGACAGGAGGATCGTGCAGGTTTGAAGGGAGCCTCGCTGGCTTAAGAGACCCTGTTTCCAAATAAAAATATAAAAATAGGTCTGGGAGTGTAGCCCAGAGGTAAAAAGGCTTCCAGGAACCCCAGTACCACAAAAACTAATAAATAAATAAATAAAAATAAAATAAAATGAAACAAAATTTTACAAAGAGAAAAAACCCTGAGGAATAGTCAGTAAAACAAAACTTTGAGTGTGTGTGTGTGTGTGTGTGTGTGTGTATTTTTGTGTGTGTATGGTACTAGGGATTGAACCCAATGGTTTTCTACCTCCATGCTATACTCTAACCTTGTGTATTTTTTTATTTTGAAACAAAGTCTCACTAGATTACCAAGAGTCTCATTATGTTGCTTAGGTTGGTTTCAACCCTACAATCCTCCTGTTTCAGCCTCCCATGTATGGGGATTACAGGTGTGCACTACCACACCTGGCTTAACACATGTGTTTATGTGGGATAGTGGGTGGGTTTTATCTTCTTTTAAAAGCCTCTTTGTGTTGGTGAACATTTCTATAAGGAATGTAATGTGTGTTATTTACCGCCTTTGTTGCATGAATAAATTGCAATATGGAAAGTTTTTTTAAAAAAAAAAAGAAAAATCAGGTTATTCCCTTAAATGTTAGAAACAGCAATTAAAAGATTGATGATACCCCACCTCACTCTCACACCGATTGTGACCTCTCATAAAGGACCATGATTGACCACCTTTAAAATAGGGTTTTGCTTTAAGGCACTTTAGTTTTATTAGTGCTAACATGGAAAAAATGTGTGTGCATTGTGTGTGGGCATATGTACTTGGAGAGGTTTCAGATGACCCTTATCAGTACATATATGAGCCTTTAAGGGATGTTTTCATCGTTGTGATTAAAATTCACACGTTTCATTTTTGGAGAATTACTAGGTCCATGGCTTATTATTGCTTCCTTGGGGAACTAGTTATTCAAGCCTACACCAATGAGCAAGGGGCCGTGGCTTCTATTTGAAAGCAAAAGACCATTCACCCTGGCAGTTTCCTGGGATGATGAATCGCCCTAAATGCGTTTACTTCTACTCAGTTTAAAATTTTCCAGGTGGCAATGGAGACAGGATGCTTTGAATCAGAGCTCACCCTAGCCCCGGGGAAGGTAGGTTCTTCCTTGGGGACCCCCAGGTCTTTGGAACTGTAAATAATAGGCTTCTGTGTTCAGATTGTCTCTGCTCCATGAGGACCTACGACTTCTCAGGCCGGAGGCCTGGACACACAAAGCGTGAAAGAGAAGAAAGACGAACCTCAAAGGAAGTTGCCATCGAAACTGAAGGAAGAGGGAGAGGAGGAAAAGCAAAGGAACATCATGTGGAGTGGGCCCCACGGTTGACATGGAACACATTTCAGAAATGTCACCTGAGCCTTTATTGCTGAATTGCGAAGCTATTGTTTGCATGGGCACAAAGAACACGTTGAGGGGAAAACTCCAGCTAGGCCTTGGTCTTTTTTTGCTCAGCAAAGGGTGTTTGTAGACATGTGGGTTATGGAAGCCAAAGGGGCAGCTGTGTTTGGGGAAGCACTTTCTTCCGACTTTGGAAACTGTATGCTGCGTCTCCCAAATGTTTGCAGGTGCAAATGGATAAAGTTGCACCTGGAGTGTTTTTAAAGGCTTACGAACCAGAAAACTGCGTTTTATAATCGGGGATATATGTTCACACCATGAGTCTAAGGGTGATGAGGCTTTGTCTTAACCCAGAGAGGTTCCGTTTCTGTAGATCCGGGTAAGCATTTAGCACGTGGAAACTTCTTAATACTAGTTGGTTTTCAGCATATTATCAGGGCTGTTTATTGTGACCGTTTCCTCCGCTGGCTTTTGTTAGACACCAGTAGGGCACTAGTGTTGCATCCAGTTAATGCCACTGAAATGTCTGGTTTGGAGCAGGGAGCTCTGGGGTTATGAGCCCCTTTATATGGTCTGGCTGATAAAGGTTGTTGACTGAAATGATGAGGGCAAAAGCCAAAGTCAGTTATGTGTCAGTGCTTTGTGTATGAGGGCCACAAAGGTCAGTGTTTACTCCTAGGGAACGGGTCTGCAAATGTCGCCTGCAATTAAACCTAAACATTTAGAAACAAAGATCAAAATCCTGCTAGCTTCATATATTTCAAGAAGTCCGTGTTCGTGTCCTTCCTCTCTCTCTCTCTCTCTCTCTCTCTCTCTCTCTCTCTCTCTCTCTCTCCCCCCCCCTCCCCCCTATTTTATACCTAATTATACATCCCTTTAAGGTTCAGAGCGATACAATCAAACACGTACACATCACTCCGTGTACTTCCTTCTGCATTCCCCCTCATTCCCTCCCTGGACTTGTCGGTGAGATCGGTAGTGATGACTTCATACATGGATGTGACGTTATTTGAGCTGTTCATGTTGTAAATAGATGTTGAAGCTGCTTTTCCGAAGCCTGTGTTGAGTTGGGGCCTGGGTTCTGTGGCATGAATGACCGCAAGCATAGGAAAGTCCTCTCTTCTTGTCATCCCTCCCTCACATCTTCTGGGATGGTAGAAAGGGCTCATACTGCTGGGCGTCGTCAGGTCTTCAAGCAGGACCCTTGACACACTGCAGTGTCGGCCGTGGGGGCCTGGAGTGCATGGGAAAGATCTTGGAGGAATTGGAAATGATGGAGTACAATCCCTCCAAAAGAGGAAGTACGTTGTCCCTTGGTGTCCATGGTGCCCACCCCCTGGGGGTACCAAAATACAGAGCTGCTCACATCTCTTAGATAAAGTGATGTGATATTTACATAGAACCTGCACACCTCCTCCTATATACTTTAAGACATCTCTCCTCTACATATAATACCAGTTACAATATAAGTGCTATGTAAACCGCTATACTGTGTTCTTTAGGGAATAATGACAAGGAAAAAAAGCATGTGTTTAGTACAGAGGTCATACTTTCTCTGAATATTTTCTCTCTGCAGTTGGTTGGATCCATGTGCGAGTCTGTTGGAAAGAAAGGGTCAGACAGCGAGGTGGGAAAGTGTGGTTGGCCTCGAGACCCTGGTCTGCGGATGGGGCTCAAGTCCAGCACTGGCTAGAGGTGCAAAACAGGATAGATCTTTAACCACAGGGACCTCCGTTTGCTCAGCTGTGACGTAAGGGCCAGTCAGGATAATTGCCAGCTCTGAGAGCCTGAGTTTTAATGAACCAGAACCAACATGAAGTCGTAGACTATTTCCAGCCTGACACTTGAACCGAACTGGTATTTCACTGTCAATCCCTATTATCAATTTCAGCGAAACGTTCCAGAACAGACCCGGCATTAGTCAGGATGTAGTGCTGACTCCAGGACAATTGGAAACAAATTGTCAGCTCTCTCCACGGTGTTGATATGATAATAGCTCAACTCTGAAGTCAGGTCAGCAGTGGAGGGTCAGGTTACCTCGGAGGAGCCAATGTACTCACACCATCCCAAGCGGAAAATAATATTTGACCATTTAGTAATCATGCCTTTTAGAAATAAGATTGGACACTCGATTCCTGCCCCTTCCTTCCATATTAAAAGTTACTACTTTAGCCGGGCGTGGTGGCGCACGCTTGTAATCCCCACGCTTGGGAGGTGTTGACAGGAGGACTGCGCATGTTCGAAGCCAGTCACGCTGACTTAAGAGACTCTGTTTCCAAATAAAATATAAAATAGGTCTGGGAGTGTAGCCTGGAGGTAGAAGGGTTCTATCCCCAGTACCACCAAAAAAAAAAAAAAAAAAAAATACTATTTTAGTGAGTTAGCACTGGTTTTCAGCTGGCTTGTACTTTTACCTGTGTCTGCTGATGAACAGACATAATTTGGCAGGAAAGAGATCACTATTAAGAAGAATGGGGCTTAGTCTGACTGGGAGATACCAGAGGCTGTGGAACCCAGTGACTGAGACATGCACACTGGGGTCAAGAAACCTGGTTAAAAATTTGAAGTCAAGAAGTGGTACAACATGAGGCAGATTGCAAGGACCAAATCATGGCACCCATTAATCTTAGAGATGCCAGGAATATACAGACATCTGGACAATCTTTCTTTCACAGTAAAGACCAGTATACTCTTCCATAGAAATATCTTTGTAATAAACAATAACCGCATCCCTCCTTTTTCTTCATCCACACTATTAATTTAGCTCAAACACTGTGGTGTTGAGTCGGGTTACGAATGCAAAAATGTCAGAAACCATCTCTTTTTCCCATCGCCTGCAAACTCTTTCTGGCACATGAACTAGTCGTATCTGCCAGTGGTGCCCGGTGACACATGGTTTGCAGAGGGCTGGTGCATGTGGCTCAGTCTCGTGGACACAAGCCTCCCTGGTGGTGTGTCTGAGGACTCTGGGGCTGTGTGCGGCAGTGCCAGACATGTGTTTGTGCTGGCACTCTTCAGAGACCTGAATAAAGCAAGTGCTTCCTCACCTGACACACCTACGCATGGAGTTTTGTTTTTTCGTTGTTGGACTGTTTGGTTTGAGTTTTTCTTACGCTGTAAGTTCATAGCTGTTTGACAAAGTTGTCATCCTGGGGGAAAAAAAAAAGTTTTGAATAGACTGGATCTCTTGCTTCTTGGTGGTACTCATGATGCAGCAGAGATGGGACTCTGGGAATCAGAGGAGTTGAAAGCAACTTGGAAGGGAGGCCTCAGTGAGGAGGGGAATATGCTTCTGAGTGTTGGTTCTAGAGCTGGACAATCAAGGTCATTTTTAGCGTTGGCCTTGCAGAACAAGATCCGCTAAATGTTAACCTTGAGAATCTGATTGCCGGATGGGTGAACATTTTCAAGTAAATAGCTTTACTAAGTTCCTTCTCTTCTAAATCTAAACAGAATATCCTTTAAGATCATTGCTGGTATTTTGGAAAGGATTATAAGAGCATCGGTAGCTTTGTAGCTTAAACTAAAAAGACGTTAGAATCCAAGAGAGTGTGCTGGAAGACAAAGTCAGTGACCCCAAGGGCTGATGAGCTCCTGCGACATCTGGAAGGTGTGGCGCAGCTGGGTGGGCTCTGTCCAGGCCCCCCCACTGTCACCTCTCTAAAGAAATAAAAGAGAGCACTCACGAGAATTTTGTTTCTTAAGCTATAATATTTTTATACTTTGCCATCAGGGGCTTAGAAGTCAGAGGTGAGAATTCAAATGGCAACTCTGCCATTTTTACATTTGGGGCCTTGGACTGATGGGTTGAGTTTTGAGCTTCTCTCATTTGGAGAGTACAGGGAACAATACTTAACCACAAAGGTTGTTGAGAATATTCAGGTGCTTCCAGGCAAGCCTGGTGTGTGTGTGTGTGTGTGTGTGTGTGTGTGTGTGTGTGTGTGTATGTGTGTGTTGTGTGTTGTTGGGGATCAAACCCCGGGGCATTCTACCTCTAAACTATACCCTCAGCCCCCCTTTTTTTTGTATTTTGTTTTTGAAACAGGGTCTCACTAAGCTGCAGAGGACCTCACTAAGTTGCTAAAGTTGGCCTTGAACTTGCAATCCTCCTGTTTCAGCCTTTCAAGTTACTGGTATTTTAGGTGGGTGCCACCATGCCTGGCTTAGTAGGTTTTTTTATTTTATTGTTTTGTGTATTAAATGCAGTAGGAAATAATTTAAATCTCAAAGTACAAGAAGCTACACAACAGTCCTTTGGTTTTGGGTTGCCTAAGAATTGTGGAAAAGTACTGCATTTGTTTTCTTTCTTAGCCCATTGCTTGGTGTCCTTTTCCAGAACACTCTAGGATAACTTTGCTCCAAGCACTGGATTTGGAGAATAAGAAATGAGAAATGTCCTCTGAACATAGTGGCTGTGCAGAAAAATGAGGGTCAGAATTCACTTTTATCATTTACTGCAAGCACTTGTCTTACAAATACAGTTAGGCACCACTTAGTGTGAATACTGTGTGCCGAGAGCTCTCCTGAGTACTTGACGAGCATTCTTTGAGACAGAGGTGGGATGCCCTCATCATACACATGAAGACATGACATACTGTGTTAAGAAATACCTTTGTTTTCACAGCTGCTAAGACTTCAGGGCCAGGAGGACCTTCAGTCGGCTCCTGAGCCTATACCCTGTGCTAACCTGCGGGAGGATTCAGCCCTTCGGGATGCTGATGCCATTTGGAACACACTGAGGAGGCAGTTGGTGGTTAGACTCTTTGAACCACTGAACACCTAGCCAGGATGTAGGGTGATCCAGGGAGTTGATTGTGTACATTCAGGGCCAAGATTTCAGAAACAGTTTCTCTGGCGTTCTTGTATTGACTCACATCAATCTAAGACAGCTGCAAAACCACTGTTCAAATCAGTGTTCCTTTGCTTTGTCTGCACGAGAGAGAGAATGACCTGGGAGCTTTAAAATGTAAACCAAGGAAAACAAAACAACCCGAAGCCTAGTCCCCATTCCCAGATATTCTGGTATAAACAAAACAGTGCCCAGAGTCCTCTGGAGAGCAGCCGAGTTTGGTCCCAGCCTTGGTATCTATACTTGAGGCGCCATGAAGGTCTTGGGCCAGTCCCAGCCCTGCACCCCACGTTGATTGACAGACTGCGGCTGCCCTCGGCCCCCATGCCTCACACCTTTCCACAGACACCTTGGCCCAAAAGGGGGGGAGGACGCGGTGAGCCAGGGGGCCTTGCTTGTGGCAGCCCAGTCAGTGTGGTCTTCCAGAAAGGCCTGCTTGGCAGGGCACATCTATTCAGGGCTAGTGCCTGGGGTCTTCCATTGCTTACCAATGTGTTGAAGTCTTGGCCCTGTGCAGTGTTTGGCTTCCTGGTTCTGGTAGCATCCCAGAGGCATCAGCTGTATTTGTAAGCATGAAACGTAGGTAAGCCCAGGAGCTATCCCCGCGGTAGGTCACAGGCGCCATTTTCTTTCAGAGAATTGTGTCTCCCGTCTTTCCTTCTCTGGTCCACTGTTTTCATGCTTTTCTCCATCTAACTGCTGCCCCCTGTCCATTCCCACCACCTCACAACCCTCTTTAACTTGAACAATGACAGAGGGCAGTAGATCTAGCCATGGGCAGCCACCTCGGCAGCAAAGGATGTTCGCTGCTTGCCAGAGCGCCTGATTAGAACACAGACTCTGTGGAAATCGGGTGTTTGCCGGTTACCGCGTGGAGCAGTGACTGAGATTTCCACTGGCAAATATCTGTCCACCGTAATTTCAATCATGTTTATTCCCTTTACACATGAGGGGGCAGTATGGTATTATAAAGCAAATGCTCTCCTGAAATGGCTTATTTTTATTGGTATATAATAGTTTTTAGGTGAGAACTTTCAGACTGTGCAATTAAAACACTGATGTTGTTATTAAGTTTTAAATGTAATGCACATGTGTGAGTGGTACCTTCACTCCTTTCAGGGGTCACGTGCCTATTTTTAGTTAATGAGTAAATTTTCCAACGAGGCAGGGGGGTGTTTGTGCGAGCCTTGTAGGGTGAGTTTGTGTCTATGTTTTGTTTAACGCTAGCTGGCTGGCTTCCTACTTCCACCTGAGAAATGTCAGCCCTTTGGAGATGCAGGATGATGTTTCTAATATATTTTGTTTTATGACTTTATTGAAGGCTGAAGGTTCTCATGTGTGTTGGAGGGAGCTGGTGATCTCAGGTCTTGGCAACCGGGGAAGGTCTATCATAAATCATCTCAGTATGAGCTTCTTTTTATGATACACATTACTTTTCTCCAAAGGGGGAAAATCACTAAGTAAAGAAGCAGCACATTTTAATTAATGTTATTATTGTTGATATACGAGCGGCACTGTAGATAAATCAAGGTGCTAGTGTTCTAGGTTTTGTCAGTGGAAGGGGAAATTATTAAGAGAAGTTGGAAGGTATTAAGTGAATTGATAAAACCTACAAGGTAGTTTATGAAAAATGTAAATAGGAATACAGAAAGGTAATTTCATAAACACTGGCTATTTTTAAATACGTAAAAAATATTAGCAGTTGGGTGTTTATGTAGTTTGAAAAAAAAATTGAGACCAGCATTTGGCATAAATATAGCCCTCTGTGAAAATTTAATAGGATATTTGTTTTTAATATTTTATCATGGCTATGTCCTTTAGGGATGAAGAACTGTGGTGTTGTCTATGCCTGGTAACAATAATTGTATATGTTTATTTTTAGGGAAAAATTGGAAATATAATGAATAATGAGTTGATGTTGTTAGGGTTTTATTTTTGCTTAATTTTAATGAACACTTTTGAATGTTATGTTAAAAAATAATTAAAAGGTTTCTTCTTATTGATTCCTCAAATTTCTGGCTCTGGCCTATTGTGAATGAACTCCAGATCAAATGTTGTTTGATGCTTGTTCGCCGTAGCAAGGCAGGGGGTTCCCTTCACAGTCAAGTTAATGTTTTTTATGCTTTCGTGGCAGATATTTCGGACCTCGCCTGACACCACATTCCCTGAACCCCTCAGCCTGGCAGCAGCACCCCCAAATGCTCCACCACGGCAGTCGAAGAGACAAGGCCAGCGGACGAAGAGACCCGTGGCTGTTTACAACCTTTGTCTGGAGCTGGAAGACGGTAAGGTGTTCGTATCTGAGAGCAGAGCGCTATTATAACGGCAGCTCATGGCTTTCTATTTTCTGTGCTTTTCATTTCTTTTATTCCTTAAGATTATAATTTTTGAGATTAACAGGGTGCATGAAGCTGCCTTTTTTTTTTTTTTTTTCGGTCAGGGAGAAAACTGCCAGTTTCAGTTTTATGTTTGTCTTTTGTTATGCACGGTTCTTTTTTTATTTTGAAAAGACAGCTTAAATTTCTTTTTTGGGAGACTTGTGTGACCTCCTGTGAGGTTACATAACCCTGAGACAAATGGAAGGGGAACTAAAATTAAAGCAGATCTTTTATGTGAGGAGCTGGTGGAGTTGGATGCTAAGTGCCTTGAGATTAAAGGCACAGGTCGCACTGAGCTGGGGGTTAGGATTTCTGCCCCACACTTGCCCCGGTCCCCTGGCTTCCTCACAAGATGGGGCACTTCATCATAGGGCAGGGTGGCACCAGGGCCAGGCGGGGTGACCCCGGCCGCAGTGGGACTCGGGCCAATGCTAGTTTTTAGGACCCACCCAAGTTGCCATGCTCCAGCTCATCGTAGCTGTGTGGCCATGTGGCCTCAGAACTGCACATGCTCCAACAGCCTGGAAACCCGAATTTTCAATGTTGGCCCTACAAAAGGGGGATGTAGCCACGTAGAGGCCACCAGTGGGTGATCTGTAGTCAGAAGATTCTGACCCCAAAGCCTGCGTTTCCCTGTGCCTGCCTGAGGCTGTGACTCCTGCCGTGAGCCTGCTCCTGCTTTGTGGCTGTACCCTGAATTTGAAATTAGTCTTCCTTTTCTTCACCACCACCCCCCATTTAGAAATATTTTATTAGGCCGGGCATGGTGGCGCACGCTTGTAATCCCCGCGCTGGGAAGGCAGAGACAGGAGGATCGCGCAGGTTTGAAGCCAGCCGCGCTGGCTTAAGAGAGAGACCCTGTTTCCAAATAAAAATATAAAAAAATAGGTGTCTGGGAGTGTAACCCGGAGATAGAAGGGTATATATGTTGTGTGTGTGAGAGAGATACTGAGGATGGAACCCAGGGGCCTTCTACCTCCGAACTACACCTTCCGCCCTCTTTTTTATTCCTCATTTTGAAACAGGGTCTCACTGAGTTGCAAAGGGCCTAAGTGGCTGAAGCTGGCCGCAAACTTCAATCCTCCTGTCTCAGCCTCCCAAATGCTGGGATTACAGGCATGCGCCATCATGCCCAGCCTTATTTATTATTCTTTTGAACTCCTGAGGTGTTTTTGGTTTGGAAGCATGACATGATTGTCCAAGGGAAGAAGAGGGTAAGAGTGGGAATAAATTAGCAGCTGTACATTCACATGGCCAAGTAGTTGATATCCTGAGGTCTGCAGAAGGCAGTGACTGGCAGGATCTGCAGGGAGGCCCAGAATATCTCCATACCACTGGGGCAAACACCTTTGGGTGCTCTTTTTTCTTTTGTGATCTCAGGGATTAAACTCAGGGCCATTCTACCTCCACGCTACATCCCAGCCCGTTTTATTTTTTTATTTTGAAAGAGGTTCTCGCTAGGTTGCTAAGAGTCTCACTACATTGCTGAGGCTGTCCTCGAGCCCACGATCCTCCTGTGTCAGCCTTCCGAATGCAGAGTGGTCTCACACATGAGACAGGCAGCAGGCTTCTAGTCAGAGCCTCATTGTCCTGAGCAAGGCCGTGAATCATGGAAATGAGCTTTTGATTTCAGAACAGTCGTTTCTACTTCAGATCCCAGTTACCTTTTTTTCCTCTCTTTTTCTCACTTTCAGTCTTTCTCAGCAGAGTTGCTAATAAGGAGTAAAACTGACTGGTTTGAATTGCACCTTCTCTTACATCTCACCTGTTCTCTGGTAGAAGTGTTAATAAATAGTGAAACAAGCAAATGTCAGGAAGTAGGAGGGGAAAAAGAAATTCAGGAGACATAGAATCACACCTGAATTGGCCCCTCGCAAAACAGAATTGACTATAGTTCATAATAGAGATGCCCAAAGACAGACCTTTGTCTTAAAAAAAATCTCATCTACTTTTTTGGTATTGTTAGAAACGGAATGGTAATATCTGATTAAATTCACGAAGGTACTAATCTTTTGCTGGCTCGCTAAACGATTATCAATGGCTAAAACGTGTAGCAATGTTCAGTGCATCTTTTGTGGAAAAGTCAAGATGTATATAATTATAAGTGCTCCTAATTTTTAGGCAGTGTAATGATTATTTTTCTTTTTTGTTTGTAATGTTGGGAGTCCTACTCGGGGCCTTGCACATTCTAGGCAAGCACTCCACCACTGAGCTATATCCCCATCTCTGATATAATAGTTATTTAAAAATTATTTGGTTTCAAGGAGGAAAGATGTCAGATACTCAGTTCCTTTAGTCCATTATTATGTTAATTATTTTGTGATGCAGCTTCCATTTTATCCGGAATTTTATAACTTTGCAGTTATCCTTGATTGCAGTCTTGATTTCTTTTTGAAAGCTGTCGGAATCAGGAACGTCCGTGAGTTTGGTCATGGATTGATTTATTTTATATTGGAGGTCATAAGATAATATGAAGCAATTAAATACTAGTATCACCCCACCAGTTACCTAGAGCTAAGTTTGAGTGAAACTCAAATTGTGTGAAAAGAATTATTTCAGAGAGAGAACAAAGCAAGGTCTGTATTTTGCCTATTCTAAAACAAATCTGGAAAATAAGTGGAAAGAGGTAGAGAATATGCCTTTTGATAAACATATGGGGGAAGGATACCAAACATGATTTATGCAATTAAATGTCACCTCAAAAATTTATAAATTCTTGTTGCTAAGAGTTAAAGTTTTTTAGTATCTCTAATCATCTACTTACCGATGCTAAAAGGTTTCTAAAAATTTAATCTTATTTTGGTGCTTTTTGTTTTTTTATTGATAATGGTAAAATCACTTCCCATGTTAATCTAATCTTGTAGACAGACAACATCAGTTGATAATTTTCCCCAAATTTTGTAGTTTCTATGAATCTGATTAAAATTTAAAGGCAGATATGTCACCATCTTCCTCTTATTTATTGTAGTATAACTAAATATTGCTTACTACAACCCAGGACAAATAGGTTTTGTTTCAAAGTTAGGCAGACTGTCTGCCCAGATTCAAGGAACGGGAGGTGGCGGTTAAAGATGGTCCTCCACTTTGATTTGCTTACACATTTTAATATTTGAAGGAAGTAGCTTGTGGTGTGGGATTTGATCTTCTACATAAGTCTGAAACAGCCAGTCTTGGGAAACAGTCAGAATTGGCTTAGCATTCCGGAAGATCAAGAAGTCATTCGTGAAGAGTCAGCAAGTTGGTGAGTAGTAGCCACAGAGGGCAGGCCTGGGAGTGGAAGGGTTGAGCCACCAGGAAACACAAATCCGCTGCTGTTAGACATGATTTTTATTCTATTTTTATTGCACTCCATCCCCAATTGAGAAATGACCAGCTTAGCTACAGAACCTCCGTTTCTTTATAAGGACTTTAATTGGCATTGGCACATTGAGCCCGACTGTGAATACTCATTATTTTTCTATGTTGGGTATGGTTGAGTGCTATTAAATGTCCTACTTGCAAAAGAACTGAAAAGTCTAGCTTGTTACTTAAAGATCTTTATTGATGATTAATAACAACAATGAATGTGGTATCTAGCCAATTTTCTTTAGCGATTTAGCTTCTACCGAAATTCTTGCCTTTTATTATTTTGTAGAATCCATATTGTTCAGTTTTATAGAGCATTTAATAATCTCATGCACATCAAAGCTAAGTAGATTTGTCTAAGTTATGAAAGAGCAAACTATGAGGTGGACTCTTCAATGTTAAGAAAATTAAAAACTGAAGGTTTACTTTTATTTCATTCTTGAGGTATCCTTCTATGTTTTTATTACCTTCAAAGTAATAGTAAAGTGACTTTTAAAAAGTTAAAGGTGGACTCTTTAAGAGTGTTTGTTTTCTCTGGCCTACTCAAGTTTATGTCCTTGCTACCTCTTATGAGAAGAAAAGCTGTTGGGTATGTTGTAATTTCCTCAAATATGAGGGAAGCTGGTGAGGTTACAGGAGATGAAAGTAGCCTTTGTTATTTTTCTTTCAAGGCAGAGAAAAAGAAATTTAAGCAATGGTTTGTGGAGTGGGGGAGAAGAGAATTGCCATCTGAATTTTGATTAAGTTCTCTCTTCCTTTATACTAGCTCTAATTTTAAACAGAACCAGACATTTATAGGATGCATTTTTATACGTATCTTCTTGTGTATAATTAGGTATTCTGCGCCCATCTTCTTTTGTACATAATATTGCAGTTTACTTATTTAGGCAACTTTAAAAAGTATGATTTAACACGGATGGAAAACAAAGCCATCTCACGAGCCAATTGGCAAGGTGTAATATTATTCTCGTGTTGGCCTCTCTCGGGTACCGTTGGGTTGGCACTTTTAACATTTGGAGCAGGAATGTGCCAAGTGCGGCACATTTTGCTGAACATGTGTTATTGTAGTCCTACAGTGTGGTAGATGCCACGAGAATACAGAGACATAAGTGGGAAAATACTCACTGCCATTGAGGGAGAGATGGATAAAGGATGAAGCGCGTTTCTTCCCTTCTGTCCTCAGTAGGAGTGGATCCTCACCTGGATCAGTCCCTAGAGCCAGAGCAGGACAAAGATGTCATATTGAGACGGTCTTAAAACTTTGAGTAACAGTGGAGCTACCGCACGTCGATCAGAGTGATGGTGGTGATATAAACTTGCCACCTTAGGTGAAAGAACCTAGTTCAACCTCGGCTTGAACAAGAGAATAGAAGACTAGGAAGCAGGCCAGTCTTATGAATATAGCCTTTTGTTTGTTTTGGGTAACTGGGGCTTGTACCCAGGGGCATTCTACCTCTGATCAACAGCCCCAGCCCTTTTGAAATTTTAAAATAGAGTCATGCTACATTGCTGAGGTTGGCCTGGAACCTTTGATCCTCCCATCTCAGCCTCCCAAGTGCTGGAATTCAAAATGTGGCTTTTTTTTTTTTTTTTTTTTCAGTCCTGGGGATGGAACCCAGGGGCATTCTACCTCTGAGCTACACTCCCAGAGGGCCTAAGTAGCTGAGGCTGTCCACAAACCACGATCCTCCAGTCTCATCCTCCCGAATGCTGGGATTACAAGCATGTGCCACCACACCCGGCTAACATGTGGCTTTTTCAATCCTAAAATATCGAGCACTGCTAGCCATTTGGGGGTTTTCTGCCTCTCTCATTATTACGGGATACTAAAGTTGAGATTGGAGCATATTTTTATCAAAGAGCTTTTTATAAGTTCCCCAGCATGCCTTGCACAGTGTCTATTAACAAGGCGTTAATTTTTTTAGTCTCACTCTACAGTGAACATGATGATGTGAGCAGCGGGCTGAGGCACTTAGGAAGGTCTTAGGGTCTCCTTGAGCTTATTATGGCAGTTGGACAAGAAAAAGTTTCAAGAGCGGGGACCAGTGAGTGAGGACCTAGAGGCAGTAGAGAGAGGGACAAGAGGCAAGGACGAGGACACAGCCAGCCTGGTGAGGGGCAGGGTGACACCTGCCTCAGTGACAGGCGGCTGCCGAGACCCAGCCTGGGCACACTGATTATGCTTTCTAATTCGACTTCATGAACTGCAAAGTCAGGGTAATGATAGTATCTACCACTGAGATTAGTCGAGGAGGTCACATTGACTAACGTGTTTAGCACAGTGATACATGCTCAAATATCAGCTGTTTCTCTTTAGTATTCTCAGAGCCAGAGCACCTTAGAGCTTTAGGTGTTTTATGGCTGAAAAGGGCGAGTGGGCCAGGCACGGTGGCAAAGTGCCTGTAAATCTCAGTATTTGGAGGCTGAGACAGGAGGATTGTGGGATGGAGGTCATCCTCAACAGCATAGGGAGATCCTGTTTCAAAACAAAAAAATTTAAAAGGGCCGGGGGCGTAGCTTGCCCCTGCGTTCAGTCCCCGATACAACAACAAAAAAACAAACAGTAACAACAATAACAACAAAAGATGAGAGCTATTAATAAAGAAGACTTGTAAGATTTTGATGATGATACCTAAGGAAACTTCATCTGATTTAATCTGTCTGTGGGAGTATCTTTATCATGGGAAAGCCATGATAAAGAGTGGTTAAATTTGGCTTGGGTTGGTGTTGGCTTGGATTGGCACTAGGATGGGAAAATAGAATGGTTATCTGGAAGAAAGGCTAAAGCCAGTTTTGGGGACTTCATCTTGACTAGGTAGGGGCACAAAGGCAGAGAACTGAGACAATTGCGATCAGCCATCAACTTTGGTTCAGGCTTTTAGGTTGGACTGTGTCATTGTGCTAATGTCTTTGTTTTAAACCCTGGGTGGTTTTTTTTTTTTTCAGTTTAAAAACATTTAGACCATCATTCCCTCAAAAAGAGGGAAACATCATTTTATTAGTATGTTCAATACATTTTGTGTGTGTGTGTGTGTGGTACTGGGACTGAACCCAGGGGCATTTCTGACTCTAAGCTACAACTCCTATTTCATTTTGAAACAGGGTCTCTCCATGTTATTGCACACTGGCCTTTAACCTGCCTGTGATCCTCCTGTCTCCGCCTCCCAAGTACTGGGATTACAGGTGTGCGCCACCCCACCCGGCTCTCAACATATGTTATTATATGGAACTGATTTCGAAAATAGGCTTAGAAACAATAATGGGAAAGTATATAGAAAGTCAGCGGAGCGGGGCGTGCTAGCGCACATTTGTAATCCCCGCACTTGGGAGGCGGAGACAGGAGGATCGAAGCCAGCTGCGCTGGCTTAAGAGACCCTGTTTCCAAATAAAAATGTAAAATAGGTCTGGGAGTGTAGCCCGGAGGTAGAAGGGTTTCCAGGAACCCCAGTACCAGAAAAGAAAAGAAAGAAAAAAAGAAACAAGGAAACAAAGAAGGAAACAAAGACGGAAAGAGGAAAGAGAAATGTTAAATAATTACCACAATGTTATGCCTTAGAGAAAAAGCAATGTGCTGACCATTATCAAGGTAGAGCTCTTCTGCTCTTATTTTTATACACATACCCACATTCGGTCATAGGCTCATTTTAAAGCAGAGAGGCCACAACCATGCTTAAACCCCTTTTTCTGTGAAGTCAGGCCTGTGTGGCTGACATGGCAGCTCAGTGACCTCTAATTTCAGTTCCAAGGGCGTATAACTGCTGGGCCCATGTAGGTGACTACCACTGAACTCAGGATGTGAGACAATGAGACTATAATGCACCCATAAAAGTATATATAAACAAAAAGTCCCTTCATGAAAGCATGTTTTTGAAAGCTAATTGTAGCTACCTTGTCCTGCCCTCAATGTTAGCAGGCCTCTTGAGTAGCTGAAAAATGGCAGAAGGGCCACCAGAGAACCATGGTTGGCATGGATTTTCAGTGACCCCCTGCACCTGTCAGTGTTTCCTTGTAGATATCCTGCTCAGCTCCGCACAGAACTGTCACAGCCCAGGTAACTAGGCACTTGCAGATGTCTGTCTAAAACTTAAAAACGTTTTTCTCTCTATTCTTCTCAATTCCTATTTATTTATTTATTTATTTGCATGGCACTTCATCAGTGGGTTCTGGATCATAGCTTCCTGCGCCCCGAGGACCCCCTTACCCTCTTCTGGCAGCAAGCTAGGATTCCTTGACATGAAATTATTGTGTTAGGAAGTTCAATCCAAGACCAGGCTTGAAGCCGTGACAGTCTATGTAGACAGATTGTTTCTTAACTCACTGTTAACAGTGATGAGATCAATGGGTTAGAAAAAGCAGCCAGAAGTTTCAGGGCTATAATTGAGTTGTTGTGTGCCTATAAATCATGCACGCCGCCTCCCCTGCATAGGCGGCTCCCCAGAAGCTCAGCCCCCCTAACGCTAGAGACAAAGCAAAAAGCAACTTCTTCTCTGACTTCCTATGTAATCTTCACCGTGCTTCCGTGTGGGATGAACATTTCCCCCCTTGCTCTAGAGGAGAAAAAAAAAAAGCTTATTTAACGCCTTTTAAGAAAATACATAGCTGCTTTTCTGTGGTGAAAATAAGTTCATGGCAGGTAACTAGAATTTATAGAAGGGAGAAAAATTCTTTGAAGCCTGTCTTCCTGTGGAGTGGGTTTTTTTTCTTCTTCTTCTTCACTTCTAATAGCTTTTATTTTAATTTCTAGTTCTGAGCTCCAGCAGCTGTCACTCTCTCTGTAGCCCTCTTTGAAACGCTTGCAGTGTAGGAGGTAGCCAGGCTGTCTAAGAAACATCTTTTCAAACCAACCCAAGTATTGTTTATCCTGAATGAAATAGAATTTTTAAGGCTGTCAAGAGTGACTGATGTGAAGCATTTTCTTTGCTAGCCAGGGAGATGAGCAGAAATCTTGAGGAGACTGTATTACTTCAGGGTGGCAAGTTCCAAGTGGCTTGTATTGCTCAGAACATTCTTATGGCTTGTGATAAAAACTACCACCGCTTAAGGGTGTTGCCTACAATTAGTGTAACGAAGCAAAGACATGGCCAGCTCCTTTTTACTTATTGAATCCTTACCAGCTATTGAGGAAAAAGAAACAGTACAGATGAAGTCAACTGTCGAGGATGCTGCTACTTGTATTTATCATGAATTGTCTCTGGTTGGCTTTTATGATCTCTACGTAGCATCTCTGTGGTCCAGCTCCCCTTGAACATTCATTCTGCTGTCTGTCATCCTCCTCAGTACATGTCCATAGGAGGCATACCACGACACCTTTGAAGGAAGAAAAAATATCTTCAGGCCTATTCATATGAAGCCATGGCCAAGCACACCTGTAATCCCAGCACTTGGGAGGCTAAGCCAGGTTTGAGGTCAGCCTCAGCAACCTGGCAAGACCGTGTATCAAGGAAAAAATAAAAGATAGAGTCAAGGGTATAACTCAGAGTTAGATTGCCCCTGGATTCAATCTTCAGTACAAAAAAAATCATGGGTGGCTGGCGTTTGGGGTCTATTAATAGTCTTTAAAAATCAATAGCATGATTTTTCAAATGTGAAAAATTAAGTGTGGTCATGATTTTGTGTCTTTGGATCATAGTAGAGATAGTGGTTATTTAAGTCCTTGTTGGTTATCTTGGGTATTTTTTAAGGATATACTCTTTTTAAAAAAATTTTAATAGTTAAAATGAAATACAATTCAGAGAGTAATAATAGTGTATAGGTACATATTGCCATAGTATATGCCCAATACTGTTCTTTGGTGATGTGTACTAAGCTTAGGTAATCTTCACAATACTCCTATGGGTAGTGTTGTTATCCCTGCTGAATGGTCAAGGACACAGAGGAACAGAGAGAGTCACAACTCCCCAAGTCTCACAGCTGTCGGCAATGAAGCCAGGTGACCCAGGCCATCTGGGTCCGTTTCCTCTTGGTTAAAGTTAACGTGGAAAACATAAGTGCTGTGGTGCACAGCCTTCCTTGCCCTGGAGTTAACAGAAATGTTCAGTTTTCTTGTGAGTCCTTTGAGAAGTAGTCTGTGCAGTGTTTGAAGCAACAACAGCGTCCCCCAAAACTAGAGATTGAATCAGGTAGCTTCACATAAATGTATTTATGTAAATGGTATTTATTCTTTTTTAGTTTGTGAGAACGGTTCTTAGGTTTTTCCATTTTAAAAAAAGGTTAATTTTGCTCTAAGGGAATCAGAGCTGTGGTCTTAATGAAGGAGAACGTAGAGCCAGTGATGAACTTGGCCTTAAACCTGGGGACCTGGCTGACTGTACAAAGGCGGGCCCTGCCGAAAAAAATCAGGTGCTCGTTTTTTTTAATAAGAGGTTTAATGACATTTAGTTCTACAAACCTACATCGCTGTGGTTTTTGTAACACTGGCCTAAGTGAACCAACATTGGTTCTTGGTTTGGTTGTAGTAAGTTAAACTCAGCTACCTGGTACTGTAGCAGGGTGGTAGAAATTTGGGAAGTGAACGCGGTCAGGAATTTGCTGCCTGAATATACTGTATTTGTTACTAATGTTCTCCCCCTCCCCCTTCTCCCTTCCACCTGGGATTGAAGTGATGGGTGCATAATCTCTACAGTCCCACCCTATTTATTTATTTATTTATTTATTTATTTATTTATTTATTTATATTTTGAGATAGGACTTCACTAAGTTTCAAGGCTGGCCTTGAAATTTAGATTCTCCTGCCTCCGCATCTTCAGTACCTAGCATTGTAAGTATGCATCACTGGACCTGGCTCCTCTCTTTCCTTTAAAAAATTGCTTTTATCCAGGCGCATGGTACACACCTATAATCCCAGTACTTGAGAAGCTGAGACAGGAGGATCACAGATTCAAGGACAGCCTCAGCAATGTAGTAAGAGCCTGTTTCAAAATAAAAATAAAATTCAGATGAGGGTATAGCTCAGAGGTAGAACATCCTTGGGTTCAATCACTAGTGTGTCTGTCTGTCTGTCTGTCTGTCTGTCTGTCTGTCTCTCTCTCTCTCTCTCTCTCTCTCTCTCTCACACACACACACACACACACACACACACACACACACACACGCACATGCACACACCGTTTTTAAGTACATAATACTTTCCCAGGTTTTAAAAATCTTTACGTCCAAAATTATTTAACAGCAATACCAAATGTTTTTTGGTCAAAATAGAGCATTGAGAATTTTGTGTAGCTCATTGTACAGTGTCTGAAATCTTTTTGAGTTGAGATCCAAACTAAACTTAATAACCTAAAAAGTTATTAGTAACTTTGTGCCATGAGAAACTGCAGTCTATACTTGCTAGAAATGATTATTAGCAGTTTTCTATGGTTCAACCTGTAATATTTTTTAATCTATCCATCTAGAATTCTTGGAGTATGTGTGGATATGTGTGTACATATATTTCACACATATATTTCATATATATATGAACATAAGAATATAGATTCTTATTTACCCCTTCTGTATCAAAGAGCTAGTTCATTCTTAAAAAAATTTTTTATTTAACATATTTTGTATTTCCCTGGCTTTTTTCTGTCAGTACAGAGCATTCTTTTTTCTCTGCTGTATAGTGTTCTTTGGATTCTGTTATATGTATGCCTCATGAGAGGACCTTTGTTCTACCACCTGGCCAAACATGGATGATTAGATTGCTAACTGACCACACACAGGCCCCAGGCCTTCCAATGTTGAATGCGTACTCCTAGAGAGAATGCGCATGCTATGCTTTTGACTGGGAAAAAAACCCCCACAAAATAAAAATTTCAGAACAATTTCATTTTTGAAAGAAAAGCTATCTATGCACCCAGGTAGGTATAGAAATCTAGGAAAAAATGATAATCAGTTATGACAGTAGTTATCCTTAGGGGCTAGAATGTGGTGATTTACACACATCTGCCTATGTTTCCTGTTCTCTTCTGTATGAGAACTTGTTACACACACACACACACACACAGGTAAACACACATAAACATAATTTATGTGCGTGTGATTTACAAGTTTCACTTTCCCAACCTTCATGAGTGATGTGTTGGGTGAAAGTTCTGGAAAGAATAAGAAACAGAGACCTAGAAAGAAAGGGAACAGAGCCCCCTACCCGAGTTGACCTGGCACCATTGAGAACGGTCAGCCCTTCCTGCAGTGCGCTCCGAATGTGTCTTGTACCTTCCCTGGCTTTTATCCCTCAGAGCCACGTTGTCCTGGCTTTTGGGGGGATTCCCACTATTAGAAATACTTAGGCAGCTAAGAGTTTTATTGAATGGTAGAGCCATTGGTGGTTAAGTTTGGGTTTAAACTATCCTGGATAGAAATCCTATGCTTCCTCTGGATGACTTTATGATCTCAGCACATCCCTTCCCTTAAGCCTCGGGGGTTTGGGCAATAAAACTTTGACATGGTTTTTGCCAAGAACAACTGAGTCAGTGGATGTAAACCACCCAATGTGTACTAAACGCTTAAGAACTTTTCCCCACATTTTGTTGAGGCCCGGATGTTTGGAGTAGGAGGGCTTCAGCTACACTTTTGTATTGGTAGGCTTTTAGAGACAGTGGGATTTGGTTTTGCTGGTTATTTTATGCAGTGTAATACCTGTGCAGGTTCATAGCCTGGTAGTTGATGGCGGGGCTCTAGCAGCCCTCACTGTCTCTCTCTCGGCCTAGGGTTTGTGTTCTGAGTTCTCTGCTCTCAATTTCTTGAGCTGTCACCGTGGCAAATGGCCTTAGAAGTTTATGGAAGACAGTGTGATTGAGGATCCGATTCTTTTTGGCATCCTAAGGATAATAGTACTTGGTTGTTATGTTGTTTTGCTTGTTGACGTAGGCAGAAACCTCAGTCTCTAAATAATGCCCCCCAAGATAGCGATTATGATATAAAAATGCTCTCTGCTTTACAGAGGAAAGCAAATTTCCGTGACGTTTATTGACATTGCAACTGAACTGGCCTTATTTGCTTCCTAATTGAATTGCGACCGACTCCCATTGACCTCTGCAAGTAGCAGAGGTGGCTCCAGTGTCAAAAGCCAGTGCCTGTTACCTCTCACTGCCACTCCGTTGTGGGTTCTGTATCTTTTGTCCTGTGATGGATTAGGTCACGGCAGATTCCTTCATCAGCCTTTCCTCGCATACACTTTGGGCATCTGCAAGCTGTCAGGCGGATCTTTAAGACAAATATGATTCTCTTTTTTATATATATTGGGGCAGTAGAAAATAAGATTTAATTTTATTAGTACAGGACAATCTCATTTCCTCTATTCAGGCCATAATGTGAGTTCTTCATTTAGAGTTCAGGAGTTGCCTATTCTCCAGCTTTCTGGGGTGTGCAGATGTGTGTGCAGTTTGTTTTCAGTGTTTTGGGTTTGGAGAGTGGGAGAGGCCGTTTTCCTCGAGACTCCCCTCCCGCCTTCCTGCACGGGGTTCCAGATAAAGAAATCCTATCGCCCAACTGAATGGTTCTTACCCACTGGCTGACGGTCATTCACCTGCATGTCATTTGGCTTCGTTATGATCCTCATTTGGGTTTGTCTTACTTCACGAGGGCAAAATGAAGTGGGAGGACCAGGGTGATGCTTTGCCCTCAGCCAGGATGACAGGACCGGGACTTGCAGTGGAGCAGGATTGAGGACCGTCAGGAAGCCCCTCCCTCCTCTTGGCTTCTCTACCCTGTCTCCGCGCGGTCCTCCACGGTGGGGACACACGACTGGCCTTCTTTCCTTAGTGGACTGTTGAAAGTCATCAGGTTCATTTCTTTATTCATTCTCAGTATCCTCTCAAAAGAAAAAGAAAAAGGGGGGGGGTGTAGCTCAGAGCTAGAACACCCCTGGTTTTAATCTCCAGTAGAAGGCAAGCAGGTAGGCTGGCTATATATTTACAACTTTAAATTTTCAATTTTAAAGTTAAGTTTTGACTTCTCTGCCTATTTTTATTTTCAAGTTGATTTTATTTTAATGTCTATTATAATATTTTTGGTACTGGGAATTGATTCCAGGAGCATCTTACTTCTGAACTATACCCCCAGGCTTTTTATTTATTTATTTTGTTTGTTTGTTTTGAAACAGGGTATCACTAGGTTGCTGAGACTCTCACTACATTGCTGAGGATGACCTCAAACCTGCCATCCTCCTGTCTCAGCCTCCCAAGTCTTGGGATTATAGGTGTGTGCTACCACACCCAGCTCCCTCTTTATTTTTAAAACTCACTTAAATTAGGGAATTGCTTGGTATGTGTGTGTGTGTGTGTGTGTGTGTGTGTGTGTGTGTGTGTGTGTGTAGGGGGGATGCTTTTAGAGGAAAATCTAATGTATAAAATAATTCTCTGATCTAGGTTTTGAGGAAAATGCAAATATGTGGCCTGAATGGTCTCTTGACCTTAATTTCTGTCTTACTTTGGACTATTTCTTTGTATAGATCTTACCCATTTGATGTCAATAGTGCTTTGTGAAGAAAGTTCTCTCCCTCGGTTCTTGGGCTGTCTTGGTTCTGCTTGCCCTGTGTGTGAAGGGTGTGCAGGGAGAACTAGATCTCGGGTTGGCTGGGGCTCCTCGGGTTCCGGATTTGACGTGACCCTTCTTGACCAGGCTTCTCACTGGTATTTCTCTGGGCACTGTTAATTCATTCATACACAACAGCTTCTCACTAGAGACGATCCCGGGCCTCCTTGGTGCTTCGTGTACCCTACTTTTCACAGGTGCTAGATCATTAAGGAATATGCTAAGCCAGGCACACACCTGGAATCCCAGTACTTGGGAGGCTGAGACAGGAGGATCACAGGTTCAAGGCCAGCCTCAGGAGCCTTAGTGAGACTCTCACAACTTCGGTGAGATCCTGCTTCAAAATTTAAGAGAAAAAGTAAAAGGGCTCCGGTTGTCACTTGGAGGTAGGATGTAGGATGTGTGTGTGTGTGTGTGTGTGTGTGTGTGTGTGTGTGTGTGTGTATACATATACATATACATATACATATACATATACATATACATATACACACATATATATATATATATATATGGAAGAATAGCTATATCTTTTGATTCTTATCAGTCCTAAAAATCAGTTGTTGGTCCCCATGCTGTCTATTTTCAGCTGGAGCCTATCCCAGCCCCACACAGATTTAACTGTTTCTCTCCAGGTCGCCTCCACTTTTGCTGTTCAGCACTAGGCTTTATTTACGATGTCAAGTCTGCTGGCATTTTGAGCTGGGGGAGGCAAGAGCCCAAGCTTTGGCGTGTTCTAGCATAACTTGTCAGTGTCCCATTAGGCCCTGCTTTTTGACACGATAAAAATAGCAGCCCAGACCTTATTTTAGCCAGGTAGAAATGATGTCGGAATGTATATGAGGTGAGTTTGGTCGTTCTGTTCCTGATGCCAGGCACCACTTTTCTTCTCGGCGTCCCAGATGTAGCGGTAGGATGAAAGGCCACTGTGGTTAGAAGATGTTATTAACACCATCAGATCTGCCATGTGGCCCAAAAAAGGGTACGGCTCTTTCCTGCCTAGTTCAAAGGTTATGCTTTAAGCCGCCTCGTGCTAGCCAAGGCAACCCTCCTCTCCTCCCGAAGCCCTCCCGGTTTCAGCCTTTTCCTTGGACTTCCTTCCAGGGCTGCTGACTGGACCACTGGGAGGGACATTTGCCTTGAGATGCGTGTCCTTGGGGATGTCCTTTCTTCCCCACCTCCTGAGCCCTTGCCAGATGGAAATCAAAGCCTCGCTTTTCCATTCTTGGGTCCTTTGTGTGCAGCATTGTTACAATGGACACAATTAGAGAAGCTAAGCTATCTAAGCAAGAGGTGATAGGTTATTACCGAGTGATCTGATGAACAAAAGGAGATCCAGATGGCAGGCAGATGAGTCTAGGCACAGGGCAGAGGTATTAACCACAGCAGTTACTTCAAAATCACTTAATTTTGGTGGAAGCCACAGTCAAAACCAAAATTGATGAACAGGGGGGGGGTACACGTTTGGAATACCAGTTTTTGGGAAACTGAGTCAGGAGGATCGCAGGTTTAAGACCAGTCTCTGTAACCTACATGACCCTGTTTCAAAACAAACAAAAGCTGGGAGTGTAGCTGGGAGGTGAAAACTCCCAGGTTTAATCCCCAGTACCACACATACAAGCTTGCCTGCATACATATATATGTGGACACATACATACAATTAGATGATATTTAGCTTTGAGGTTTATTACTCCAAATTCAGAGTGAGTTTTTATGCTCAGATCACATTTTCTCTTTGACTTCCAAGGTGGTCTTGGAGACTTTTTTCTCAGCAAGTTATGTATGCTAATAAATAATAACAAAGACAGTTAAGAATATTAGCTTTTCATTTTACGGAGTAGCTTGTATGTATTAATCATAGTATACAAGAAATGTCTGTTGAGTGAGTATACTAAAAAGAAAAAGATACCAAGTATATTTCAGTAAGTTCTAGTTTCATTGAGAGTTCATGTCAACTGAATTTAATTTGAATATTTAAACAGTCATGATGACTGTTCTTTAACTTTCAATATTTAGGAAGATTGTCTATTTAAATATGGCATAAAATGTTCTGAACCTTATTTTTAAAGCTATAAAATTCTCTAGTATTTTTTCCCATACCTTACAAATTTTAAGATGAAATGTTATTTTCTCTATTCCTTAATTTCTCTTATAATTTTCTTTCTAACTATATTTAGCTTACCAGAATATGAAAATTGTAAAATATATTTTTTCTTTATTAACTACCATTTATTCTGTAGTTAATCTGGCTGTTCTGAGGAAAATTCACATAGTATTCTTATTTTTGGAATTTGTTAAGATTTTATAGCCTTCCTTCAAAAACATCCTCTGTGTTGTTGAGGAGAATATGTCAACTCTGTTTATTGTCAATTATGTGTTTGTATAAAGTAAGCAAGTTTTGTATTATTGGTTGTAGATACCTTTATTTTTTTTCCTGCTTAATATTAGTGTGTGAGAGTAATGTGTCAATGTCTACAACCACAGTGGATGATTTTTGTACTTTTTCTTGCAGGCATATCATTGTTGGATGCTGTACCATTAGATGCCTATTTTCATGTTGGATCATCTTCTCTCTTTATCCAGATAAAACTGACCCTCTTGTAGTTTACTAAGATCATTACCTGTCTTTTCATTCATATTGGCCTAGTAGGTTCATTTCTTATTCTTTTGTTTTTCAACCTTTTTCTTTTGCTTCAAGACTGATCGTTACACTCAGCATATTGTTGCATTTAAGAAATACATTTGGGAGAGTCACTCTGTCATAATTGGTGAGTTTAATCCATTTTTATATATTGTAATTGCCATTATGTTAGGATTTTTGGCATTTTATCGTTTTCACTTAATGTATTTTGATACATTTCTTCCTCTTTTCTGCCTTTTTTTTGAAAGCAAATGTTCTTCTGCTGTTTCCCATGATATGTATTATTTTTTGTTTCAAAATTGTATTGTCCTTATTTTGAGGCTTTATGGCCTTATCTACCTATTGAATTTTTACACTTAACCATATTTCTCCCTTTGTCCCAATAAGAGACATGGGTGAATGGACTCTCAACTGCTCCCTACTGCCCAGTGCTCCCATGTTGGTATTTTTCTTAGATTTTGGTTCTGAATCATTTTTATTTTTTGTCCTTCATTTTCTTTTTTTAAGACAGCAATAACATTCTCAAGTTAGTTGAATATTCCACGTTGCCTCTTTTAATCCTGAAAAATTTCTCAAATTTACTAGTATGGTTCTCTGGATGGTAGATCTTTGGGGATTTTATGTCTGATAATATTTTTATTATGCCTTCACAATTGAATGGCATTTTGACAGTTTGAATGTACATTTCTCTGCTCAAAATTCTTTTCCTTGGATACTTTTAAAAATTACTTCAATTTTGTTCTCCATTTAGTGTTGCTGTTGAGAAGTCTGATGTCAATCTGGTTCTTTTTCTTTTTTATGTGATCTGCTCTTTATATCTGTATGCATTTTTTCTTTGTATTTGCTACTCAAATCTCATAGTTATATCTTATGCAGAATTTCCTTTAATTTCCTTTTGGGCATTCTGAGTCCTTTAGATTGGAGTCTTTCAGAATTTCTTTAGTTTTGAGAATTGGGTCGTTAAGTTTAAAAATATTTCTTCCTCTTAGCCAGGCATAGTGTAGCATGCCTAAAATCTCATTTCTTGGGTTGCTGAGAATGGAGGATCACAGGTTTGAGGACAGCCTCAGCAACAGAACCAGACTGTTTTAAAACAAACCAAAAGGGCTGGGGGTGTAGCTCAGAGATAGAATGCCCCCGGGTCCACTATCCAGAAATCCAGAACACACATGCACACACATTCAATCTCCCCCCCCCTCAAAAATTTATTTCTTCTTATGGAACCTGGATACTGGTAATTCTGCATTTGTCCTCTATAAATCTCAATATTTGAATTGTCCTCTTTGCTGAGTTTGCTGTCTCTCTTAGTTTTCTTTTTGTTCTTAGCAGTGTGGGTCTACAGGTCTTTATGAAGGAAGGAGGGTTTGTTATGTGGTGTGTGGTTAAGGTGGGTTGGATCTTTCTCTGGTTTAATTTTTTTCTTTTTTCACACATCTACTCAGGTACTTGGTTCCAAACCAGGTCTTACTGTTGCTTAACAGGTGACTCTCATCCCAAGAATGGGAGAGGTAACAATGTCGTCCAGTTCCCCAGTCAAATAGGGAACTTGATCACAGATTTCTAACCTCTGTTTGCTGTGGAGAATGTTTCCCTGCAAACCCATGTGGAGAGCTGACTTGTAGCCCTCCTGCCCCAGGCCTGGTGTGCTGTAGGCACTGAGAACTCCACAAGATGTCAATGTCTGCTGGTGTTTCCTGGTTTTGATGGATGGATCTTAAAACCATTAGCCTTGACTTCTGCCTCCCCTTACCTCTGAATGCTTCCTTTCTGTTTCTGAATGTTCATATCACACGGTAATATGGAGCAAGTTTGTGAGTGCACGTACAACATTTCATTTTTCAAATATTATTTTTGATGTGTTGCTAAGCATGTGTGGAAGGATGAGCGGGATTTCACGTAAAATTTCATTGCCATCTTGGCTGGAGATTTTCTGACCGGCTTTATCATGAAAGGGTCACTGTGTTGTAAGTGCACTCACTTTATTCTCAGTAAATCTTTCTTTGATCCTGGAGATTAACTATTTGATAATTAGAAGCGTCTGAGCACATCCTGGCCTGACTGGGACCTGCAGTGTCAGCCTGCAGCTGTCTTTGAGTTAACCAAAGGCATAACTAGGAGCTTTGCTTAAATTAAATTTGACTCATATATCAGACCTCTTCTTGGCATACCTTTTTTTTTTTTCTTTCCTCTTTTCTGGCTTCTCCTTCTTCCTTACTTCCACAAGCCAGGTGTTTAAGAGTGAGGAGCAGGGAGTAGCCTTGCCTCTGGTCCCTTCCTTAAACTGTTGAGCAAGGGCGGGACCTTTGGTGGATTCCTACCTTGCCTTCATTTCAGGTTGAGAGAATATCCAGGCAACAATGCAAAGAGAGCAACCTCTGGTTTCTTCACTGTTGGGAAAGACAAAGACAAGGAAGAAATGAATGCATGAAGAATACCAAAGTTTCCCTCTCTGTAGCAACGCAGAAGTGTTTCTATCGAAGTGAAATAACCTAAGATGAGTAGACAGAATGTTTTGTCATCATTGGAACAAAAAAATAGTTGAGTTAAAACCTATTATAATTAAGGAGATATAACATCGTCTCAGTTATTAGATATGGTGGAATTGTTAAGTACTTACTCCGCCTCTTGATCTAATTTTTCCATTTTTTCCCCCCTGTAGTACCAAGGATTGAATTCAGGGGTGTTCTACCTCCGAGCCACACCGCCAGCCCTTTTTCATTGTTTATTTTGAAACAGGGTCTCACTGCGTTGCAGAGGCCCTCACTAAGTTGCTGAGGCTGTCTCCGAACCTGAGATCCTCCTTTCTCATTTTCTGAAGTACTGGGATTACCATCCTGCACCACCATGCCCAACTTTTATTATTGTTATATCAGTTAGAAAGTGATAACTTGAATTTTGGTGAACTAAAGTTTCCAAAATGGTCATCAGTATTGAATGTTTCTATCCATATTGTTTGGGATACTCTCTCTTGAATCCAGCGCTTCTCTCTAGTAGACACATTCATTCCTGAATGGTGAAGAAGGGAATGCGCACCCTTGGAAAGTAGGCAGAGATATCTCCCCTTTTGACTGGTCTGTGTAAACATATTCTCATCTACCAATATTACTTTCACTTGAAGGTTCAGATTGCCACTGTTTGGCAGGAGGAGAGAATACTCTTAATAGAATGTGATTCAATATGTCTAACAACAATTTGTGCTGTGTCAGCCGGCTTGCGGAACGGATTAGAGGCTGTGTAAATGAGCTGCTGTATCTGGTTGTAAAAACATCTCGGGCATCTTTTTAAAGTAACGCTAGACCGTTGGTCTCTGGTTCCCTATATTGGCTTCCTCTCATTGACAGCTCTCTGCTGGTGAAATGGGTTGGGGAGGAAATTGATCCCTGACTCTCCATGGCTGCTTTTGCCATGTTTTCCTTGCTCTGCAGGGAGTGCACGTGTCCCAGAAAAACTGGGGACCAGGAGACAGGCCCCTCCAGCCAGGGGAGTCTCTTGCATCTGAATCACGGTCAAGGGGATCTGACTTTGCTTCGGGACCAATGGTATTTTTTTGCCTCTAGCAGACCCCAAGTTGGCAGCCATCCTGCAGGTCGATGCGGAAGGTGACATTTGAGACCCTGTTACTTTGTAGGGATCGGTTGCTCCTGATGTCTAAGGGCCACAGGGAAGTCGGGGAAGCCTGGATCTCCAGCCCTTGTTACCCTGGGGCTCGTGTTCAGGAAAGAACTGGACTGGGTTGAGCTCTCAAAGCATAGCAAAGAAACAGTCTTCATTCCGAAGTAGACATCCTCAAAAAAAAAAAAAAAAAGAAAAGAAAAAAAAATCCAAAGCAATCATAGCAGTGGGTTTTGGTTCATGTGCCTCAAAACTGGCCCTTTGGTTGGGGCTGAATTCCTCCAGTTACTAAACATGTTTGTGACAGGCCTGTGGGAGAACTGAACTCTCCAGAAAAGCAGTCAGACAGTGTGCTAGGCTGGACGTCTGTGAATGGGGACAGAGCAAGGCTTTTACAAGAAGGTTCAGACTAGGGGGAGAGTGAGCTCTGTGCAGTTTGGCCAGAGAGGACCAAGAACAAAGAAAGCCCAGAAATGGTGTGAAAGAAAGAGAAATGCTCCTGATCATTATCCTGCCCTGAGGGCATCTGGTCCCAGAGAAAGCTTACCAGCCAGTGGTATACATGACTTTCCGTGTACCTGCCCCCTTTTCTGGCCCTATAAAAGCTCCCAGTCTGTAAGGAAGGGGGCTTCTGACTCTCGTGGACTCTACCAGTCAGTCCCCACTGCCAGGCTTTACCTCAGATAAAGCCTGTTCTGGTCTGAGTCATGTGTCCTTTCTCCCCATATTCCCTGACCCAAAGGATGGCTGTCTGCCCTCAGAGTGTTCATTCATCTTGTGCTCCACTCCATCCCCACCCTCCCTGCAACATACTTATAACAAAGAGAGCTCAGAAGACTCTTCCCTGCCATAATCTTCAACATAGGATCATCCAAGTATTTCCTCCTAGCACCTCCTACGAACAATTCCTCTTTCTAGCCATCACCACCATCTGCGAATTCTACTTCTCTGCATCTGACTTTTCTAGAGCTCCATTTCTAAGAGTCTCTCCCATCCTTCATCTTGGTTGTAAGCTCAATCAGAGGCCAATAAGATTTATGGTCTACAATCAATTTTCAAGACTAACATTTTGCCTAATGAGAACCTGAGGTTTTTCTTGTGCTTCGTTTTTTCAGAGAATGCAAATCCACTCAAGATTGTTATCCGGGAGCAAATTCTTTGCCATTCTTGGCATTCCTAGGACCCAGCACTAAGAAAGCATGCAGGCTCATTCGGCCCCAGGTGTTGGCTGGGGGAGTCATGGGCCTCCGTGTTCTGTAACACGTGCTACCACAGTGGTTTGTTGACCAACCATTATGACTGTTACCTGCAGAGTTGAGACCAAGTCGGCACCAGCTTCCTAGGGCAGTGCTGCCTCCTCAGGGTATCCTGGAGCAGTTCATATTTAATGGGGACAGTGGAATGGGCTGCGGGGCCAAGCTCTGGTGGGCGCAGCTCTGGTGCGTTTCATGGTAGCTGAGAGCTTTGTGACAGCAAGGAAACCAGTTGAGGGAAGCAGCTGCTCTTGTGAGCTCTCCTTCATGTCTTCTGCATTTTCCACCTACCTCATATATGTACAAATGATTCTAAACATATTTCAAACAATGGTCCTCGGTGAATGCATAAATCATGTAACTCGTTAGGAACTGCCTTTCAGTTTTGGTTTACGTTTGTCCCTATCGTCACCACGGGGTCCTGGTTCTTGTATACTGTCCTACCCAATGCTCATAGGGAAATGGGGTTTTTCTCTGTGTCTAGGATTTTAATAAATTGGGCTTGTAAAGATTGTAAGCCAAGGTACCAGCTCAGGAGAAGGTCCTGTCCGAGTTGTTCAATTTATTGTATGCTAAGTGGTGACGGAGAGTGTCTTAGAGAACCAACAGGTGACTAGGAAGTGGGAGGTTGGACCGTGGGAGGCTGGTGCCACCCTGGTGGTCACTGGCTCCTACCTTGGCTCCTGGTAAGTCAGGAAATGGTCATGGCTGCACCAAGGCTCTCCTCTTCCATTTAGTAGGATTTTGATGATTTTGTTTTTCCACTGCTCACTAGGTATTATCTCTGTGTTAGTCAGCTTTCCATTACTGTAACAAAATCCCGAGATAAATCTACTTTTATAGAGAAAAGGTTGATTCTGGCCCGTAGTCTTACCAGTTTTAGTCCATGACTAATTGACTCCTTTGCTTTGGGCCCTGTGGTAAAAGCAGCACATCATGGCAGGGAGTGTGTGGTGGGGCAAAGGTGTCCACCTGTTGGCAGGGGACAGATAAAAGAGGAAGAAGAAGGGCCTGGGGTTCTAATGTCTCCTTTGTGGGAGCACCCCAGTGACCAGAAGACCTCGCCTAAGGTCCTACCTCCTAACGGGTCCACCATGTGCTAGAGACTAAGTCTGTAATATACGAGTTTGGGGGGGACATTCCAGACCCAAACTGTAGAAACTATGGTATAAGCATCTTCCACTCTGCACCTGTTTATGCACATGTACACACACACACACACACACACACACACACACACACACACACACACACTCAAAAACAGGACACCCAAATACTCTCAGGCTGAATTGTAAATGTAATTCCGAATATAATTTGATTGACTAATCAAGTAATGCCATGTAATTACAGTAGTTATTTTTTTCTTCTCTGAGTATTTGTTTGAAATGTGCTCTTTTTCCCCTAGGCGCCAGCCCTCACCCTCCTAAGGAGGACACCCCCACCAGCAGCCAGGACTCGCTTTCCTCCCCGTCGCCCACGACTGCAGCTGGCCCCGGGCCTCCTGGACTGGACAGAAACCACCTCCTGATGGAGGGCGGGAGCTGCGGGGGCTGGGTGTCCTCTACGTAAGTGGTGGTGCTTCAGATTGCTGTCAAGGGAAGGAGGGCCCTGACTGTCCTTGTGTTGATGTTTGCGTGGCCAGTGGTCACTGAAGCCATGAGTCCTCTAATCACTCTGGCTCCCCAACGTAGAAGGGTTGTAAAGCAAAACCTTCTTAAATAGCACCTCTGTGTTCCCAGTCTAGAAGGCGGGATGCGTGGTACTCCAGATCCCATCTGGGTTCATTTTGTGGCAGTTTTGGGGTTATGCAAAGGAAATTTGTTACTGTCCTATGCAAGTGTTTTCTCACTAGTAATGCAAACTTGGAGAGAACAAGGAGCTGTCTATAGAATATTCTAGTTACGTGAATTTTTGACAGCTTTATGCCACGCTCTGCTCAGTTTTACTCCACGGCACCCTGCCTATTGGGGACCTGATGAATGACATCTGATTTCATCTCCTCTGTTTGGTTTAGTGCCAGGCATGTGCAGATCAGCTCAAATATATTGGGACAACTAATACTAATGCCAACAAAATGGCCTGAGCTTGTTTGAGTACATGAGGGTTTGGTTGCTACCTCGACTCTGCTGATGGAGTGAGTTCAGAATGGGTGTGGTTTCAGGGCCTCCAGAGGGCATCTTGTTTCAAACAGAAGCTCATAGAAGACAAAAACAACTTCATCAACAATTACGAGACATTACTTGATTAGTCAATCAAGCTGCATCCAAAAATATAATTCACCTACAGAGCATGAAAAAAAAAATTTAAAACAAAGTTGCTTAAAATAAATTATGGATGGTGATGTCATCTGACCCTAGCTGGGCATTCTTGGGACTTTAAATGGAGTGGAAAGTGTTCCTCACATTACTTGGCTTTTTATAGTTACAGCTGGGTTCGCATGAAATTATTATGAAGTTATTAAGTATTAAGAGAGGCCTGGAGAAATCTGGCGCACTGAAATTTGGGGGTGACCTGAAGACTTTGCAAAGCTTACTTAAAATCGAAGTGGAATTACGAGTTTGGAAACAAATTCTCCAGCCGAGCTTGCCCCTCCCTCCCCCCCCAGATAGTCATATATGTTTATTTTATGTGCTGAAGATTATATGTAATGAATTTAAATGATATAGTACTCAATTTTTCTTGTCACCTCTGCTGTTCTTTACCCAGGGTAAAAAGTCTCTCTTACTTTAGCGTCACCAGTGGCAGGAACATTAGTTACACAGGACCCCAGAGCCTGTGATCCTGGCTGCACTTGAGGTGGGATTTAGCCTATGTGTGTTTTAGTGGAAACCAGATTCCTGATTATTTCGTCCAGTGGGCACACATCACAGCGAGTGGAGAAGAGTTGAGCCAGCCATCTTTCTTCCATAGTGGCTCTGCAGAAAAGTGACATTATGAGGCATGGGACAGCCAGCGTTCAATTCACAACACGTCCGGGCCCGAAACAAGAAGAGCTTGATATTTTTGGTCATAAATCAAATGAGCAGTGAATTCCCCAGCTTCCTAGTCATACTCATTTGAAAATGTCACGAACAGCACTCCAACCTTGAGAAGCTGAAGAAGGGTGGGGGCTGGGGGAAGCGGAAGCCAGTGGAGACAGGAGATTTGTTATCACGCAGACTTCCTCTCACTTCAAGAGCTTAATTTCTTTTTTCTTTTGCAGTAGAAGAAATGCATTTTGATTTCTTTTAAGTATTACAGTACTCCTGATATATCTTGAAAGGATATACTTGTGAGCACCCATCAGCCCAGATTTAGCTTAGGCATACAGACCAGTGTTCCTTAAATTTGGGCACACCTCAGAATCGCCTGTAGGTTTTCTTAAAGCCCATACTCCTCCTGGGCTGGGGATGTTGCTCAGTGGTAGAGTGCCCTGCTTAGCCTGCTTGAAGCCCTGGACTTGATTTAAAAACAAAAGCAAACACAAAACCCTCCACTCTTGGGCCTACCCTGAGCTGATGATGGAGGAGTTCTGAATGTTTGCATTTCTAGAAGCTTCCCTCCTAAGCAATGGGTCCTTGGCCTGGGGACTCTGTCCCCTCTCTTCATGTTACTAGTGTGTTTCAATAATAGAAAACTTTTTTTTTTTTTAGTATATTTAGGATAAGTGATTTCTCTCATTTTTCTAGCATATATTTTTATTTTGTTAAATTAGCACACAGTAATTGTATATATTTATGAGGTTCAGTGTGATATTTTATTATTTTTTTTATTTTTTGGTGGTACTGGGCTTCCTGGAAGCCCTTCTACCTCCGGTTACACTCCCACGGGCTACACTCCCAGACCTATTTTTTTATACTTTTTATACTTTTTTATTTGGAAACAGGGTCTCTTAAGCCAGCGCAGCTGGCCTTGAACCTGCGCGATCCTCCTGTCTCTGCCTCCCAAGCGCGGGGATGACAAGCGTGCGCCGCCACGCCCGGCTCAGTGTGATATTTTAACACACATAAGCAATATATAATGATCAGATGCAGGGTACTTAGTATACCCATCGCCTCAAACATTTATTATTCTTTTCTTGTCATTGCTAGCAGTTTTGAAGCACACAACCACGGTGCTATAGAATATTAGGAATCATTCACCTTAGCCACCTGCACCCCTGGACCTATTAACGACCTCTCTCCAACTCCCCCCATTATCGGCCTTTTATAATCACTGTTTTCCTCTCTGCTTTTAGATCTATGTTTTTATCTCCGGCATACAAGTGAGAATATGCTTTTTCCTCCTTTAAAACACTCTTCTAGGGAGGCGTGTCTCTGTCTTTTAGTCACCCAGGTATGCTTCCTGCTTACATGGATCCCCTCTGCCCAAAACACCTCCCTGCTGTGTAGCTGAAGGCACTCTGACCTATCCTCAGGGTCTAATTCAGTCTTCACCCTCCAGGAAGTATTCCCTTGTACGCCAGCCTAGAGAGAGCCTGGACATAAGACTTTCCTCTACTGATACTCATCATTTGGCATTAATAAAATAATGCTTTGAGTATCAGCTAATATTTGCCTTTTAGTACTATTTGATGTGTATATGGTATGTGTACATCTATATATCTAATCTTTTCCTCACCCCAAGTTAGGTCAGAAAATTCTCCATGCTAGGAATCGGATCTTAACAACTCTTTAAAATTTTTTTTTTGTGTGTGTGTGTGTGATGGATGTTGACATAGTTATCAGTAAATATTTAATTTCTTATTAATATGTATTTGGAAAACTTCTTTCCTTTTGGAAGCCCCATTTCTTTCTGCATATTATCACATGTCTCTTAGGTTATTATGTTTGGTTTCTAATCCATCTTTTCTCTCCCTTAGAAAGAAAGGGTAAGAACTCTCTTCCTCCAGGAAGTTCAGAGACTTAGTCTCAGCGTTTTATCTTTCGAGCATATTTCTTGCTCCTCTGGCAGTTATCAGTGTGGTGTTCACTGCAGATGTGTGTTTTCTGTCTTTTGTTTTCTCTTCATCTCCATATACGAGCTACACAGCCGTGACTACGGACGATTTTAGAAAATGCTGATTACGTCCCCTTTTAACCAAAATTGCTATGGGGTCATTAAAACCCTTTAAAGAGGAGGCATGACCTGTGGCACTTTGTTTTCAGGCAGAGTGGCTTCTTGGCTGTCCCCAAACTAGCCCTTACCTTATCCGAGGTCCCAAGGAATAGAGTCCAACTGTATGCGGATCACAGAGGACCCTGGTCGCCCTCTAGTAAATGCCACGGCTTCGGCCACCGGAAAGCAAATTTGCAGAGGAAAAACCTCCAGCAGCTGTGATTCCGATAGAGGCAGCGGGTAAATACAGCTGTGGCCTCTGGCAGGTGGAAAACAGTAGGCAGAATTGGATTTCTTGGGTTTCTGCTGATGTTTATGACTGGTGGGTGTTTTTCATCGCAGTCAATCAATCTGGAGCTATTACTTACCTGTGCTCTCTGGAAGGTGATGGGTGGTTTCGTTGCCAGTGAGGAATTGCGAGCTCTGTCTTTTGGGGAGGACATAACGTCATAGGTCAAGGTATTTCAAATGTTCCAAAGTCATCCCGCCCTCCCCATCACCATTTAAAGTAGTTTTCTCTAAACAGGTTTCTTTCAATTGTAATTGATGGAGCCAGATTCTTGACAAGTAATCCTTTTAGGTTCCCTGCCACAAAAGAAAATCTCTTTTTAAGAAATATCTGGCCTCACACTCTGCTTCCTCTGCAGATTTCAAATGAAAGGACACATCCCTCTCCGTGCCACATTCAAGATGGCAGGATCGTTCAATGGCCTTTTCTAGCTGGGGGGTGGGTACGCTGAGGTGCATCTCACTGCGGGCCCTGGTAGGTCAGGAGTGAGGAGTTTCCCCTCTCCTGCCTGCTTGGCTTTGTTTATCCTGAATATGAAGATATTCCAGCCACTGTTGTGCTGAGGAGAACATGCCTACCCACAGCTGATATTGGGTGGTTATGTGTTCATTTATTTGTTGCTAGTGGGAATCGAACCCAGGGCTTCAGTGATGCGAGGCTGACGCTCTAACATTGAGCTACATCCCAGCCCAGTGCTGGTTATTGTAAATTACTAATTAGTACTTCTCTTCCCAAAGACAGGCAGTCTGCACGTGTTGACCACACACGTTGTGTGCACTTGCTGGTCACTATTTTTATTCTTGTCTGTGAACTAACCAGCTTCCTTTACAGATTCAGCCAGCTTACAGGAAGGGTTGAGGGTTCCCCAAAGACAACCACTTGGCATTTCAAATTATTTAACTTTTGTTCCCAAACTGCTCTTAAGCAAGGTGCTGGATTCTGCTGGGAGATATCAAAATACCCCTTAAATATGATTTGTGGCCTAGCGCCTCACACAATAGACCATGAATGCTTTATCTGAAGTTCAGAAAGGGAACATATTCCTGAGAAATTTGGCACTGGCCTAGAAATTACAGGGTGGCCAACATAGACTGACTTCACCACCTCCCTCCCTCTCTTAGTTTTCATTCTTCACTCTGCCTTATCCTTCCTGGAGTCTTCTTCAGCTGTACACTATGTTGTATTCGTGTTGTGTTGTTTTTTGGTACTGGGGATTGGACCCAGGGCCTCGAGAATACCAGACAAGAGGTCTCCCATGGAGCCACCGGCCCAGCCCCATATACACACTGTTTGATCTCTCATTGCTCCCAGTCTCTCCTGGACCAGGGCAGTTGGTTCATCCTAGAAGTTGGCATCATAATATTTTTATCATAATACCGTGAAGATGATTTCCAAAGAAAGTAGGGAATTTATCTTAAAAGGTTTTTGCACATCTGCTTGCTCTCTTCCCCACAATTAAAATAAACACCCAAAAATAAATAAATAAACACACATAGGACCTGTAGTAAGGTAAAAGGAGCTATGCAAATTTAGAAAGGGATCAGGAGAGGGTTAGACTTAAGCCAGAGGAATGAAACGACCATCATAAGAATCTCCAGCATCTTGACCGGCTCGCAGAGAGACCATTTCCTAATAAGGTCAGCAACTTTTCTATTTGCCCTTACAGTTGGCCCCGGTTAACTTTTGTTCCCAAACTGTTTTTAAGCAAGGTGATGGATTCTGCTGGGATATATCAAAATACCCCTTAAATATGATTTGTGGCTTAGCGCATCACACAATAGACCATGAATGATTTATCTGAAGTTCGGAGTACCGTGGGGTCCATGGACTGAGATCTCCAGCAGAACCAGCGCCTTTCTGGGGAAGGATGTGCTGTCTGGTGCTGGGTATCATGAAAAAAGAATTAGGACCAGCACCTGCTCCCATACTTCAGTGAGCAATAGGGCCCCTGGGTAGGTCCAGAAAGACTGGAGGCCAAGGTAGGTCAAGTCTAAGAAAGAACAGGGGTCGAGCAGACAGAGAATGTCCCTCACGGCAGTCTTTGAAATTAAGTTGGGCATGGTGGCACACTTCTGCAATTCTAGTGCTTGAGAGATGTAGACAGGAGGACCACAGGTTTGAGGCCATCCTCAGCAATTTAGCAAGATCCGTAGCAGCATAGCAAGATGGTTTTATAAAAAAATTTTAAGTGCTTGTGGTATAGCTTAGAGGTAGACTTGCCTCTGGGTTCAATCCCCAGTCCAGATTTAAGAAAGAGTTCGGGGGGAGAGGGAGGGAAATTCTGCTAAGAAATTAGCTCCTTTCTATACCTCTAGAGATAAAAAGGGGTGGCACCTTTTGTGGTAGCAGAGGCTGGTGGTTTGAAGCTGCAGAGAAGGTTGGATTGAATAGTAACCCTCTTGCATTTCTTAGGACTAAAGACCATCCATGGAGCATTAAGCACCATAGGCCATTAGATTTTGGTAAATTGTATTTCATCTGATTGTTGAAATCAACCCAACGGGGTGGTTATATTTTCATTTTTAAAGGTAGGGGAACCAGGGCCCAGAGGGCATAGAAACACTGGAGCAAGCCCCGTGACTAGTCAAAGCTCTACATGTCAAGAGTTTGACCCTTGGCCTCTTTGCCCAGTGACTCACGGTGTCTTTTATTTTACTGTAGAGGTTGAAATGCTCTAGGTGCACATGGGCCATTGTTCAAGCTTCAAGTCATGTTCCCACCCTGACCAGCATGGCCTCCAGCAGCTCACTGCCCTTGTGAACAGGACCTCTGGCTCAACCTGATCCACAGGGCTGTGGTTTGGAATTATCTGTGGAGGAATTAGCATTGGAATCTGATCGTTGTACACTGCTTATCTAGTGATGCCTTGACAGATTTGGGGAAGAGGCATCTTGCCCTCCAACAGAACCCAGGGACTTGGCAAATTTGATATTTGCAATAGAGCAGCATCCACAATCTTTTTTTATAAGGAATAGGATGTTCCGTTATCTCCCTTTTGCTTCAGTAGAGCCCTCTAGTTGTGGGGCCCCTGTACTTGGCCATTGACTATAAATGTCTATTTATAGTCATCTTGGGGGTACAGCTTTCTTCGTGTATGTTCCATTGACTTCTTTCCAACTTCAAGGAGAGACCTTGCTGTTCTAACTGCCCAGCATCCTGATGTCCCTTGACATATCTGCTAAGGTATAATGGGTAAATCTGGTATTTGTGTTGTGTGCTTGGAAACACTAAATCCTATCTTATTTTGCTATGCTGTGGGTTCTAGGATATATGGAGGTCTTGTTTTAATCCAGAATATTGATTATTCATATAAATTTTCATAAAGCCTCATAATGAAAAGTTGACTTTTTCCTCAATTGAAGACACAGTCCGAATTTTGTAGTAGCTTCTCTACTGCTTAATACTTTTTAAATAATTGTTTTGCATAGGTCTTACAGGTTTTAGTTTCACTGATTTTTGTTATGACAGTAAAGATTATTTTTTTAACTTGATGCCATTATTGGAATTAAGTTTTTCCTGTCTACGAACTGTTTGGCTATGTCACTGTATCAAAATAAAGCAGGAGTGGGTCATGGTGGCACACAGCCTATAATCCTGGTACTTGGGAGACTGAGACAGGAGGATGGCAAATTTGAAACCAGTCTTAGCAATTTATCGAGGCCTTCTGCAACTTAGTGAGACCCTGTTTCCAAATAAAATAGGGCTGAATACATAGCTCAGGGGCCTTCTACCGATAGATAGATAGATAGATAGATAGAGAGATAGATAAGTAAAGGGGGCTTCATGCTGAAGCTTTCTCTAGAATTCAGGGGACAGTTGAGAGTGGTAGAACATTGGAACATTGATCTCAGACTCATACAGGCCTGGCTTACCTCCTTTTGCTTTTTAAAACCTTGGAGACCTCATATAAGTTACTTAACCCAACTAAGGCTTAGCAAGATTATCAGTCGAAGAGGAATAATAACATCCGGCCTCTGGATTGTTGTAAGGTTACAAGATACCGCCTGTAATAAAAGCTGCTCCCTGCACCAATGGAAGCAGCCACCTGCTGGGGGTTTCCTTCCCTCTGAGACTCTAATCTGATCTTCTTAGTTTAACTTGACCCCAACTTCCTGGTTCATCAGTCCCATAAGTTTCTCAATAGACAGTTCTCTGCCGTGTTGGAGAAGCCAATGTTGACCTGAAGTTGGTTGTTTTGAGCAGTTGCTGGAGGCCTTGGCTTGGCCCCCTCCTCTGTCTGAGGATCCCTGACAGGAGGAGGCTCTTAGATTCAAAGTAATGAAGGCAATAGGAACCCCCTGGGACCCAGTCCAATCTGTGAATTATTCTGAGCATGATGGGTGTCTCCCCTGTCACAGCCCAGCAGGTAACTCATCCGTCTGCTCAGAAAGTAACCACAGGATTTCTCCTAGCAGGGCAGTTTTGTGCTCATTCTGAGCTCAGCTAGACCCTGTTGGCATCTTCAGCTGCCATTTCCCATTCTGGGATGGTAGAAATCTTCCTGCCAGTGACCCTGCAGGACTACAATGCTCAGGTCTCCAAAGCCCCAGGATTCATGCAGGTGAATCTAGAACTCCTTTCTGCTCAGCTAGCAGCAAACCCAAGTTTAATGCTCTGAGATCTGAGAACTGCAGCGATCCACCTGGCAGGAAGGGAGATGGAGTTCAGGAGTGTTCTCGGAGTGAAAGACTGGCCTGAGATGTCATTCTAAGACAGTTCTCTTAAAGCAAAGCCAAGAATGCCTATGGAGCCTCAGTATCCACCAGTAGAGGCCCGAGTGATAGCCATGGCCACCCTCCTGCAAGAGATCTCCTCGGCATCTCTCCTCTCTGCCAGCCCACACATTTCTTGCAAACAACAGTTTTTCAAGGATGAGCAAGTGATTGCTTTTACATGCAAACTTGATGGATTGACTGGCTCCCTCATGCATGAGAGGCCATGGGAGCAATGGCTCCCAAGAACTTTGGCTCCAACAAAGCACAGGGCATGTGCAGGTAGGCCCCAGGGAGTCCTGTGCCACTGAGCCAGGAGGACAGAGGAGTGGGGAGCAGGGCCTTCTCCTGCAAGGGAAGCTCACCAGCCTTGGCTTCATCTCCTCTACTCCATCTTGGGCGCTCCAATCCAGGGGTGAGCTCTGGTGGCCCACTGCTGCCTGTCTTTGTAAATAAGTTTTTTCTAATTGTTTTTTGTTTTGTTTATTTGTTTGGGTTTTTTTTGTGTGTGTGGTACTGGGGATCCTGGAAGCCCTTCTATCTTCAGACTACACTCCCAGACCTATTTTTTTTGGGGGGGAAGGGAACAGGGTCTCTTAAGCCAGCATAGCTGGCTTTGAACCTGTGAGATCCTCCTGTTTCCACCTCCTAAGCACGGGGATTACAAGCGTGCACCACCATGCCCGGATTTTTTTTTTTAAGTTTTTATTGGTGCATTGTAATCATACATCTTAATGGGATACAAGATGGTGGAGACATACATGCACACATCACTTTACCCAATTCCTAGCCCATTCCCTTCCCCTCCCTCCTTCTCATGTTTGGTTTAGTGATTGACATTGATATATTCGATATAAGTACATCATGTGCATTAGAGAATTTCTGTCTTCCTCCAATCTCCTCAGTTAGGTCGCCTTAGTTGCTCATCTATAGTATCTCCTTTGTCATCTAGAGTTCCTCCTATGACCTGTTTTCTCCCTAGCTTCTGGCATATTAAGAAGAGCATCTGATTTCTGACTAATCTCACTTAGCATAATGTCTTCCAGTTTAATCCATTTCCCTGTAAATGACATAATTGTATTTTTCTTTATGGCTGAGTAAAATTCATCATGTACATATCCCATAGTTTTGTAATCCATTCATCTGTTGATGGACATCTTGGCTGGTTCCATAGTTTGGCTATGGTGAATTATGCAGCTATGAACATAGATACACATGCATTAGTTTGGTAGTTTGGTTTCCTTTCTTTTGGGTAGATACCCAGAGGTGGTATTGCTGGATCATATGATAAGTTTGTTCTCATTCTTCTGAGGATCCTCCGTAGTGTTTTCAAAAGTGGTTGCACTAATTTGCAATCCCACCGACAATGTTAGAGTTTCCACTTCTCCACATCCATACTAGCATTTGTTGTTGTTTGTGTTTTGAATGATGGCCATTCTAATTGGAGTTAGGTCAAATTTCAGGGTAGTTTTGATTTGCATCTCTCTGATTGCTAATGATGTTGAGCTTTTTTTCATGCATTTATTGGCCATTTGAATTTCTTCTTTCATGAAGTGTCTATTTAGTTCACTTGCCCATTTTTTGATTGGGTTATGTTCTCAGTGCTGAGTTTTTTGCGTTCTCTGTATATTCTAGAAATTAGTCCTCTATTGGAGGAGTAGTTAGCAAAAATCTCCCATTCTGTTGGCTCTCTGTTGAGGTTCATGATAGTTTCCTTTGCTATTCAGCTTAATGCAATCCCATGTTACTGATTTGCCTTTTAGTTTCTTGTGCCTTTGGGGTTTCATTGAGAAAGTTTTTATCTGTGCCTATGTATTGCAGTGTTGTACCAATGCCCTCTTCAAGGGGCCACAAGGTCTCTGATATAATTTCCAAGTCTTTGATCCATCTTGAATTGACTCATGTGCAGGGTGAGAAAGTGGGATTTATTTCCATTTTCCTACATATGTTTAACCAGTTTTGCCAACACCATTTGTTGAACAGGCTTTTTTTCCAGTTTATGTTTTTGGCCTCGTTGTCAAAAATCAATTGGCTCTAAGTGTGCAGATTTGCTGCTGAGTCTTCTATTCTGCTCCATTGGTCTATGTGTCTGTTTTTGTGTCAGTGCCATACTGTTTTTTTTTTTTTAAATTACTATGGCTTCGTAGTATACTTTAAAGTCAGATATTATGATTCCTCCTGTATGGTTTTTATTGCTGAGAACTACTTTGGCTACTGGGTTTTTTATTGTTCCAAATGAATTTAAAGACTGATCTTTTCTATGTCTATGAAGAATGACCTTGGTAATTTAATGGGGTATTGTGTTGAATCTGTAGATCACTTTTGGATGTATGGCCATTTTGATATTTTTTCTGCCTATCCATTTACATGGAAGATCTTTACATCTTGTAAGGTCTTTTTCCATTTCTTTTTTCAAACCGATCTATTCAGAAAAGCACACATTTCTTAAAATCTAGTTTCAAGAATAGCAGTTATGTGCTTGATGTGTGCTAAAGGTAACCATGTGTGTGCATGGTGTGCATACCTGCACCTGGGGTGTGCTACGTCTGAGCTACACTCCCAGGCCTAATTATTGGTAGTGGTATTGGGGATTGAACCCAGGGATGTTCTACCTCTAGCCACACCCCCAGTGCTATTTTATTTTGAATCAGGTCCTTGCTAAATTTTTGCAAACTATTGGCCTTGAACTTTTGGTCCTACTGTCTCGGCCTTCCGAGCACTGGGATTACAGGCGTGCTCCACCAGGTCTATTTCAGGAGATTTTCTAATAAACTTTTACATGTCTTATTTTGGGGGGTGGTTACTGGAGATTGAACCCAGAGGCGCTCTAACTCAAAGCTGTACCTTCAGCCTGATTTTATTTCTTATCTGAAAACAGGGTCTCCGTAGGTTGCTGTGAGCCTCACTAAGTAGCTGAGGCTGGCTTTGAACCTGCGATTGTCCTGTCTCAGCCTCCTAAATTCTGGGATTACAAGCGTGTGCCACCGAGCTTACTTCACATGTCTTTTCTTGTCAGCAAACCATTCAAAATTTTCCTTCTGTGTTTTGGATATCTGCAGGTATGTGATCATAATTTTAAAAGGCCTTTAGTGTTTTGGTGATCCAAAAGCCTGTTTGGAATTTTTCTTTTTATAACCTATTGCTTAAGGTAAGACTTTTATTTTGAAATGCATCTAGGTTTACAGTAAAGCTGAAATAGTACAACATTCCTCCGTACCCTTCACCCTCTTTCCCCTCTTATAAATATTTTAAAGAACCATAGTACCTTTGTTTGTTTTTTTAGAGTGTATGCCAGACATGGTGGCCCTTACCCCTAATCCCAGTACTTGGGAGGCTGTGACAGGAGGATCACAGATTCAAGGTTAGCCTCCGCAACTTGGCGATACCTTATATCAAAATAAAAAGGGTTGGGACTATATCTGAGAAGCAGTATCCCTGGGTTCAACCCCCAGTACCCTCACCCCTAAAATAGTGTTGGTACCATATTTCTGTCTTAATTGCATCCTTTGTGGAGATTTCACCAGTTTCCCCAAAACTATTTTTTTAATTCAACCCCCACAGTGTATTTAATAATCCTTGATTCTTTTTTAAAATGATGATATCCACTTTATAGCTTTGTGATTTTTCTTCTTTGGCGTACTTACTTATGATCTTTTCATTGGTGATGATGTAACCCTAGACCCAGAAGCAGGGTCTGACTTAGAAATACAGCTACTGATAAAGACTTCATTTATTATTGCACTCTGAACAACCATGTTATTACTCATTTACTAACTCCAGTCAGTGTTGTGCGCATTATACCTATCAGCCGTTTAAATCATAGAGTGCCCCAGCCTATTAATAATTAACCTCCCCCATTTTATCTGAGAAGAGTTTAAATTATTTGGCCAAGATTTAGTCTTGGTTATCCAGGGCGTGGGCTAATAATACCCGCTGTGCACTGCCCACTGGGTGGCACCCTGACGTCATTCTCTTATACCACAGCCTCTAGCTAGGAAGTCCCATCCTTTCCTTTTGCTTAATTATTATTATTATTATTATTATTATTATTATTATTATTATTACTATTATTATTATTTTGGTACTGGAGGTTGAACCCAGGGACATCCCACCTCTGAGCTATACCTCAGCCCTTTCCTCCTCCTCCACATCCTCCTCCTCCACGTCCTCCTCATCCTCCTCCTCCACATCCTCCTCCTCCTCCTCCTCCTCCACATCCTCCTCCACATCCTCCTCCTCCTCCTCCTCCTCCTTCTTCTTCTTCTGTGGTAGTGGGGATTTTTTTGAAATAGTCTTGCTAAGTTGCCAAGGCTGACTTCGAACCTGAGATCCTCTCGTCTCAGCCTCCCGAGTCCTGGAATTGTAGGCGTGCACCACCATACCCTGCTCTCATCCTTTGGTTAATTTCCAGTGATGAAAAAAAATGAGCATTGGGCGATGAAGCCACACAGGGGCACACAACCAGCAAACTTCAGCGCTGGCTTTGGAGCCCAGGGCCAGGCACTCGCGGTCACCTGATGATTGGCCATGGTCACTCACCTGGCTGTGGGTTCCTGGAGAGCCGACGTCACAGCCCCTGGGCTTCCCAGGGCCTGGCACTGTGCCCTGTACGTACTTCTGAGACTGTGAGCGGTGGGTGAGCGGGCTCCTTTTGAAAACCTGTCCTGTGGTCAGCGAAGGCCTCTTGCAGCCCTGTGGGTTACAAGTCTCGGCTTTTGCTTCTCCTCTCTTCTTCTTGATGCGTTCTCTTGAACCACACGATACGCTTGCTTGTGGATTCTTCTCTCTCTGGCATTTATTTGAGCAGAGATTTCCCCATACCCTACAGATCTACAATATTTCCTTCTGTCTTTATTAACATTTTCAAACACTTTTGCCCAGGACAGCTGTTCTCGACTTATGCTGTACATTTCCCAGACTGGCATGAAAGATCATTTCACTAATGTGTTAGCTCCTGCTCGGAGACCTTGCAAATGAGGTTTTAAAAATCTTTCATTCCACTGTGAGCTTCTGCTTCGACTCGGATGTGATAGAGTCAGTCAACTCTCAGTGTCTGGAGGACGCAGTCACTGCGGATAAGCAGTCGTTTCCTGGCTCTGTTTTCTCCGCTCAACCCCTTTGGATCTTAGATTGTGCTCGGCCCTCCCAAGAGCTTGGGATCGGGCGCGTGTGTTACCAGCACTGCCTGCGGCCCGCCCTTCTATGCAGGAAATGTTTGTTCAGTGCTGGAGTTCTCTGGGGACTGGTGCAGCTGGTGGCCCTTTGCACAGATCAGGCCCTCGCCCCCTCCCGCCTTTCTGCAGTGTTTGTACTCGGAAAGTTTTTAACATGCAGGGAGCATAGAGTCTAGGACGGGAGGAGATTGGATCACAGTTTGAATCAGAAGCAGCCTGCACTGCTGGTTTGTGACATTTTATACAAGTAAACTCTGTAAAGTGTCCCCATAGACTGAAACCATAATTTCATGGTTCCCCCACACACGCCATCTTAAAACCTATAGGGTTTTTCTCTGAAATGCAGACTCCATTTTCAAGAGTATTGACTCTTTTTCTTTCCTTTCCCCTTTTTTCTCTTTCTCCTTCCTTCCTCCCTCCCTCCCTTCCACTGGAGATTGCACCCAGGGCTATTCTTCCTCTGAGCCACACCTCCAGCCCTACTTTGTTTTTTATTTTGAAAACAGGGTCTAAGTAACTTGCTGGGCATATTGCTAAGTTGCTAAGGCTGGCCTCAAGCCTGAGAGCCTCCTGTCTCAGCCTTCCAAGTGCTGGGATTGCAGGGGTGCGCCACCACACCTGATGTGCTGATTCTTTTCATAGCAGAGTTCCCACAGACACAGATGCACCTTCTGTGCCCTGCACATCGCCCACCCACCCGCTCCTGGGACTTACCTTTGCCTCCTTAGGACTGGCCGTGTAGGTGTTCGCTACTGGTGCTTTCAGGACCACACTTCTGGGTTAGCTGTTTAAAACCCCCGTGTTTTCCTAGGGAGCCACCCTTCTTCCCGCTGATTCCTTTTCCTCGAGAAGGATGTGGTCCACTCGGGGGAAGGTGGTGCTGTTGACCCTTGGCTGCTGACTCGGAGGAGTCCATCGTGAGAAAAGATGCTTCCGGTGTGGTGTGTTATGCTGGGAAGATCAGGAAGTGGCTTAAGTCATTCTCTTCATTTCTGTTCTGGTAACTGAGGTTTCTGGCCTTTAAGGAAGACTGGACGTCTTTCTCCATTTTTTGAAAACCACAACTTGGCTTTCTAGGAACTTGTGGCACACAGATGCTTTTTGTAACCATTCAGCAGCTCATCACTAAATAGATTTGGGTTGTGTCCACTCCAGTCTCCCCAGTCAAAAGGCCTTGGTTAGCTGGACATGGCGGCGGACGCTTGTCATCCCGGCATTTGGGAGGCTGAGACAGGAGGATAGGGGTTCGAAGACAGCCTCAGCTACTACTTAGTGAGGCCTTTTGCAACTCAGTGAGACCCTGTTTTAAAAAATAAAGAATAAGCTAGGCGTGGTGGCGCACACTCGTAATCCCCGCACTTGGGAGGCTGAGACAGGAGGATCGCACAGGTTCGAAGCTAGCCTCAGCTACTTAGTGAGGCTCTCAGCAACTTAGTGAGACCCTGTTTCCAAATAAAATAGAAAATAGGTCTGGGAGTATAGCCCAGAGGCAGAAAGCCTCTGGGTTCCACCCCCAGGACCCCCAAAATTAAATAAATAAAAAATAAATAATAAAATATAGGGCTGGGGATGTCTTTCAAAGGTATAGAATGCCCCTGGGTTCTATCCCTAGTACTGCAAAACAAAAAAACAAAAAACAACAACAACAACAACAAAACAAAACAAAAAGTCCTTTGTTAAAGGAGCAGAAAGAAGCAGGAAATAAATAGGTGGTATCTTTTTTTAATTTAAATTTGAGAAGTGGCAGAGGCATACATTCAAAGTATTAAGTTCTAGTACCTACTAAGTTTTTTATTCTGGTACCACCATACTTTTTTTTTATCTTTAACACAAAGAATTTCTCTGCAGGGTTTTCAGCATTCACAAAAAAATGGCCTCTTTTCTCAGATGATACTATCAAAGAACAGCGAGGGCTCTGAGATTTTTCTCTCTTCCACCCTACTGAGGTAGCCTGCCTGCCAGGGCTTTATGGATGCTGGAAGAAGATGTGGAACCCTGGACCAGGGCTGAAGGCCTCCACTGATCATAGGGAGAACAATAGTCAAGCAGCAGGGTGCTCGGCACCCACAGGGCCATGCTTCATGGGCCAGGTGGCGCCCAGAGCTAAGGACACCCAAGTCTTCTTTGGTAGGGTAAAGTTCCCTTCTTCTTCTTCCAGAGACACATGGTCTCTGTCTTCTGGGGCTGTTGGCCTGATAGATCTGAAAAGGACAGTACAGAACAAAGGTTGTCTGAACCTCTTGCTGCCTAGATGTACAGAAACAGGAGAGACCGTGGAGAGACCAACAGGAGAGAGTGTGGAGAACTTCTATCTGTGCTTTGGAGGGTGGGTAGAGCCATTCCAGATGGATGGGGGAGATAGCTGATTCATTTTTTACTTGGATGCCTTCGGACTCTTACTCTCTCCTAGAGCCCACATTGACAAAAATTGGAATTCTATGGGCTGCCACCCCCAAATGCTTGGTGTTCTTCAAAATGTTCCAAATCGAAGAAAAGAGAATATCAGCAATTATCTTGTAAGACATATTTTTTATATGGCTTTTTAAAAAGTTACTAAGTTTTTAAAATTTAATTTAAATTATTATTATTATTATTATTATTATTATTATTATTATTAGTGGTGGTGGTACTGGGATTACTGGAAACCCTTCTACCTCCAAGTTACACTCCCAGACACCTATTTTTTTATTTTTTTATTTTTTATTTATTTATTTTTTTTGTGGGTCTAGGGATGGAACCCAAGGGCATTCGAACTCTGGGCTACATCCCCAGCCCTATTTTTTTATTCTTTATATTGAAACCAGGTCTCACCGAGTTGCAGAGGGCCTCACTAAGTAGCTGAGGCTGTCCGCGAACCACGATCCTCCTCCGGTCTCAGCCTCCCAAATGCTGGGATTACAAGCGTGCGCTACCACACCCAGCTTATATTTTTATTTGGAAACAGGGTCTCTTAAGCCAGCACGGCTGGCTTCGATCCTGCGTGATCCTTCTGTTTCCGTCTCTCAAGCGTGGGGATTACAAGCGTGCACCACCACGTCCGGCTAAGTTGTTTTTTAAAAAAATACTTGGGCTCTGGGTTCAATCCCCAGTTTCAAAAAAAAAAAAAAAAAAGATAAAAACCCACTTTGGTTGCTGTGTGAAGTTCATATTAGGGGTCAAAGTGATACAATCATTCATGTTCACAGCACTTGATATAGCTCCTTAAAATAGAGGAATGAAATTTTAAAGAATTGAAATTTAAAAAGATTTTTAGCCAGGCATCATGGTGACACACACCTGTAATCCCACTGCTTGGGTGCTGAAACAGGAGGATCACAGGTTCAAAGCCAGCCCCTACAACTTAGTGAGGCCCTCAGCAACTGCTGAAAATCCTGTTTCCAAATAAAATAGGGCTGGGAGTGGTATTTTTTTGTTGTTGTTGGTATTGGGGTTCCTGGAAACCCTTCTACCTCTGGGCTACACTCCCAGACACCTATTTTTTATATTTTATTTGGAAACAGGGTCTCTTAAACCAGCGCGGCTGGCTTTGAACCTGCGCGACCCTTCTGTCTCTGCCTCCCAAGCGCGGGGATTACAAGCGTGCACCACGCTCAGCTTGGGAGTGTGTTTGGAGGTAGAATGCCCCTGGGTTTAATTCCCAATACCACAACAAACAAATAAAATCTCTTATAAAAAATTACCAAATTCTGGAAAATAGTAAGTTTTGATCATATAATAAAGCTCTTTTGGATACATTTTTGCTCTCAGAAAAGTTGGACAGTTTGCTTTTGTGAGAAACCACTGATTGCTGCCCCCTCTGACCTGCCCTGATAGAGGCATAGACTCCTGTGAGTTGAGTATATTTACTTCCTTCTTGCCTCAGCCCCTCCGTTTCGCAGGGGCAAGACTATGAAAAGTTTCTTCTGTCCAGGCAGCTCCTCTTCACTGTTTCCAAAACCTTGCTTTGCTACGCTGGTCTCCCTTGCACGGGGGCTTCAGGTTCGTGGCATCCTCATCTCCATAGCGACTGTTTTCAGTCTCGCGTTTTCCCGGCCCCTTCTCAGTGACACGGCTTACAAAGTATGTTCCCATGTGGGATTCTGAAGTCAGGAGAGAGCCATCCGGCTGAGGCTTCTGAGCTACCATGGAAGAAGTCCACAAATGCAGGTGCAGAAATTTGAATCTCAGTGAGAAGTGTGAAGGGTTGTCTTGGTGAACTGGTTAGTTCTGGATTACACAGCACAGCTTGTTTGTACCCGAACAACACAGAAAGAAAATAGGAGACAAAGTAATAAAAACAGGCGCACTTTGAGCAGGGATGACTGATTGAGTTCCCAATTTGGGACAGGATGGAGAAAAACCAAGCTAAGGCCCTTGCCGTGTGCATCTGTTCTTCCAGTAAGCCTTTCGCCTTCCGAACGCACCACGAGGTATTTTTGTTTTCCTTTCAGAAGCAAAAAGAAAACCATGGAGAGTTTTCTTTCCTTTTTAAAGAAAGATGTGAGAATTAAATAGATGATAGCTATGCATTTTACGACCTTTGTTTTTAAAGGGCCTCGTAAATGCAGGTGCAGCGTCTCTCTTCACACTGTCGTGGTCCTCCCTCTGAGCAGATGGATGGCCATCGCGTAGTCACTGGCCTGTTTATGACGGGGCAGCCTGGATGGAGGTGTGCCTGCAGCTCATCTCCCGCCATCTTCCTCTCTTCAGGGACCTTGAATAATTGCTGCGAGATTAAGTAGCAATTGGTTGGCTAACTGCACCCTTAAATTCTCTGCCAGAGCTTCTTCCTTCACTCTTTTCCTGATTAGTAAGATACTATTCAAGATTCACTCTGTGAATCCTGTGACTTTTGTAGCTAGCCATTTGTACCACTTTCAGATTTATGGGTTTCATGGCTTGGAGTAAAATAGGTTTTCTTAACCCCAACAAATGGCCACACGGAGGAATTATAAATAAGTTCTTTAAAGAATAATGGTTTTTGAATGGCCTTCCCCCTTTTAAGGCCATAAGAGAGGAAACCCATGTTTTACGTTTCCACTCTATCAATACTGTAGTGTTTTGTGCACCTGATTTAGAGAATTCGATTTGGGCATTAGGAGTCTAAATCGGTCATGCGAATGCTGAGCAAAGGCTTCACACTCCTAGTGCTCTAACTGGCTTTGTGAGGACAAGAAAAAGGATTGAGGACCTGCTTTTGCCACAGATTGCAAGAGAAATATCTGATGCCAGCTATCATCTACATAAAAGAAAAAAAAATTGCACATTTATGTGTTTAAAGAGCCCTCTAGGAGCGCATTCACTAACTTAATTTTTTTTAGCTTGAAATATTCAATGTTCAGGTCATCAAAGATCTATGGTTGTGCCTTGACTTCTCCCTTCTACTCCAGGCTTTCGCCCTTTCTAGAGGAATCTAGGTTGCTAGTGCCATTTTTCTCCCTAAAGTTGCCACTCTTCAGTGTTCAGAGCTTTAGACAGTAAAATGCTGTGTGTCATCTTTGGTAGCGACACGCCCTGGGCTTAACTCTAGATTCTTGTGACTTTTCCTGATGAGCGGAAGAAACAAATACAGCCGGTCTTCATCTTGGGAAGGTCCAGCTTAAGATGTTGGCACTTTATGAAGGTCTGCCAATGATACTTATGCAGTAGAAACATTACTTTGAGTTCTGGTCTTCTCTGGTCTTTTCTAGGCTGGCGATGGGTTGTGCAGTCTTTGGGGGCATCAAAGACTGTTAGCTTCCTAACCTGAGAGAAGACAGCTATCACCCCTGTGGTGTGCTCTTGATAAGCTGGGATGTTTGGTAGGTTAGGTACAATAAGTATACGTTTGGCTTATGATATTGTCAATTTACATTTTGCATTTACAAAATGTAACCCCACTGGGAAAGGAGGACCTCAAAAGTCCGACCCACAACTAGGCACAGTGGTGTGTAACTATAATCCCAGTATGTGGGAGGCTGAGACAGGAGGATTGAAAGTTCAAAAACAACCTCAGCAATGTTAGTGAGTCTCTCAACAGCCCAGCAAGACCCTGTTGCAAAAAATAAAAAGGGTAAGGGGTGCATTTTGGAGGTTGAAAGCCCCTGGGTTCAATCCTCAATATCCAAAAGAAAAAAAAAGTTCACACCACTATTTTGAGTAATTGGATTCTGGTTTTCTGATTAGTGAACCAATATGGTACCAAGTTACACCAGATTGGATTTACCATAAATCTAAAGAAGAGCAATACAGAATTTCTCGTTTGGGGTTGTAGCTGGTTTGGGTGGTTGGTACCTGTCGTTTGGGCTGTAGTCCCGGAAGGGCCAAGGAGGACTCTGCCTTCACGTATCTCGAGGGGCTGGAACCTGGCACACTGGCTGTGGACAGTCGTGCCGTTGGGCATATGGTGTCCAATGGCCTCTGTCTGTACTGTTAATCCTATCTTTCAAACTTCCATCCTTAGTCCAAGCCAGACCCGGTCATCCATGGTCCAGTGGCTCAACCCACAGTCTCCGGCCATACTCAGTTCCAACCCAGCTGTCACACCTCCATCACCCCGGTCATCGCCCTCCCCCATGTCTCCTGCAGCTGCCATCTTGGACAGGACTCCTGACAGGTACAGAGCTTGGAGGACAAGGTGAAGTAGGGGGCAGCGCGCGCACACACGAGTGGTTTGATGAACCTGTGTTCTCTCATAAAAGAGAAAAATGAGTTGTTATATTGTATTATTTAGAAAAGGATGTCCAGCAAAACGTCTGTACATGTTCAGTCGAGAGGCACCTTTTATTTATTTATTTATTTATTTATTTATTTATTTATTTATTTATTTATGTGGTACTGGGGATGGAACCCTTCTACCACCGGGCTACACTCCCAGACCTATTATATATATATATATATTTTTTTTTTTTTATTTGGAATAACGGTCTCTTAAGCCAGTGAGGCTGGCTTTGAACTTACATGATCTTCCTGTCTCTGCCTCCCAAGTGCGGGATTACAAGTGTGCGCCACCACGCCTGGCTTATTTTTTTTATTTTTGAAACAGGGTCTCACTGAGTTGCGAAGGGTCTCACAAAGTAGCTGAGGCTGTCCATGAAGCGCGATCCTCCGGTCTCAGCCTCCCAGATGCTGGGATTACAAGTGTGCGCCACCATGCCCGGCTAGATGCAACTTTTAAAAAAATGTTTTGAGCCAGGCGTGGTGGTGCACGCTTATAATCCCAGCATTCTGGAGGCTGAGACCAGAGGATCGCAGTTCGTGGACAGCCTCAGCTACTTAGTGAGGCCTTTCACAATTTAGTGAGACCCGTTTCAATATAAAGAATAAAAAATAGGGCAGGGGGTGTAGCTTTGAGGTCAAATGCCTCTGGGTTCCATCCCCAGACAAATAAATAAATAAATAAATAAATAAATAAATAAATAAATAATAAATAAATAAATTTCAAGCAAGCTGTGGTGGCATAAACCTGTAATCCCAGGATTTGGGAGGTTGAGACAGGAAGAGCGCAGATTCAAGGCCAGTCTCAGCAATTTAGTAAGCCTCTCAGCAACTTAGACCCTGTTTCACTAAGTAAAATAAAGAATAAAAGAATAAAATGGGGCTGGGAGTATCTTTTAGAAGTAGAATGCTCCTGGATTCAATTCTGAGTACCAAGAAAATATATATTTTTTGATTGATGGTTGGCTGAAATTGCAGCTACAGAATCCCAAATGGGTAGGACCCCCTGTGTGCTCCTCGGAGGAACTGGCTCCGTGCGACCTGCTTCTACCAACTCTGGCTCTCTGGGGCTCATTGGGCATTTATGCAAGGACTTATTTTGAAAGAACTTCTTGCAAACGAACATAAAGCGCATTTCTTTGTTTTAAAGGAACGCAAACCAGGCACTGCAAACATTAATTTACATGGCCTTAAATGACCAGTTTGGTAGAGGACCGAAGAGCTGGCCTTTGGCAAGCCTGTCTGCTTGGGCATCCATCGGCCCAGGTGGTTCTTACCATGGCGGCTTCCCCTGTGCAGTGAGGCTGGGCATTTCCTTCTGCTTCCGTTTTGACCTGCCTAAGAAGAGGGCTTTCATCCTTACCCAGTATGCCCCTTTTTCTCAAGGGCACAGAGGATGCTTGGAGAAGCTGTGAGAGGTCCAGCCTGCGTGCCTCTCTGGGGGTTGGGTGGAGATAAAGAAGGTCCTCCCCACTTGGAGGGGAGCAGGTGGTCATGGCAGGGGGTGGAGTCAGCGGGGCTCATCTCAGTGAGCCTGGTTAGCGTGTATCTTCACTTTCTCTAACGCGAGGCGTTGTCCTGACAATGTCCAGCCTCCGGATCAGGCACCCCGCCAAGCAGGGAGGATGATCAGGCCACTTGGTTGAGGGGAGAGCTTCACATTTGTACCCTGACCTTGCCTGAGGTTCACCTCCTTCTAATTCTCCTTTTGGAGGGAGTCGCCCCACTGGTCACATGGAAATGAGATTTGGGAAGTGGGGTTCAGGGGAACCCCCAGGGCTTCTCTTTGGGCATTGCAGGTTCTGATTCTTCCCTGTTTCCTCTGCAGCAGCGTGATCAACCGGAAGGCTCGCGCGGTGTACCCCTGCGAAGCGGAGCACAGCTCGGAACTGTCTTTTGAGATCGGAGCCATCTTTGAGGATGGTGAGTGCTCATGGGAGCTTTGTTGTGGGATATGCCCCCCCCCCCACAGCATCTCTCACGCACAGGGTGCCGTCACTAATGTGGCAGCCTCGTGACTGGACAGGAGGACTCCCAGGGCTGTATGTTGGTGGCTGGAACCACTTTCTCCTTATGGAAAGAAGCTAGTGCCACTTGGAGTTAAGAAGTATCTCTGATTTACTTCCAGAGCCCTAACCAAGCCTCCTCGGTGCCTCCTTTGCAGACCTGCAAAGAGTCCCAGGCTCACAACATCTTCACGTCCATGCCCCTCAGGGTTTGCATTTTTGCCTGTGTGAGCAGTGTGTGAATCTCCAGGAGGGTGGCGGATCGTCGAGTGTTTAACGTTCACACACCGACATTTAGCAGCTGTGCCCGGTTTAATATTTTACAAATTTCTCCTATGGTTCAGTATATTTCCCCGCCCGCTCTTGATTTCCGCCCTCCCTTGTCCTGCTCATTATGAAATTCATTGGTTGCTGTGGAAACAGTGATGTCATGTGTGGGCGGAGCTCCCCAAAGAGTTGTGGGGAAGCTGGGGAGCCCGGTCGCCTGGATTATTTGGAATGGCTTATTAGCCCGAGTGTTTGGAGTCTGTGGACTATTTCAGCAGAGTGCAGAGTGGCGTGTTGCCGGTAATGCAGCATTTGCTGACGATTGTGTTTTAGAAAGCAAGTCGCCTCATTTAGAATAGATTTCTGTGCATGTGAGGTGTGTGCTCCTGAGAGCCAGGGACTCCTGGTAACATCAGAAAACAAACAATACCACCCGCATACGACGGGATAACCCTTGCTGGGGAAGTTTGTTCTTGGAGTAGAAGCAAAGGTCATTCCTCTGTCACACTAACATGGATGCATGCAGTTAGGCTAGTAGCCTATGGCCGCACATCTGCTTTTCTTCCAGCTTGTCACACTTGGCCACAGCAGATGCAGAAGGGATGGCAGAGATAGGAATCTTGAAACTTGCCCATTTTCCGGGCGTGGTGGCGCACGCTTGTAATCCCTGCGCTTGGGAGGCTGAGACAGGAGGATCGCACAGGTTCAAAGCCAGCTTCCGCTACTTAGTGAGGCTCTCAGCAACTTGTGAGACCCTGTTTCCAAATAAAATATAAAATAGGTCTGGGAGTATAACCCGGAGGTAGAAAGCCTCTGGGTTCCACCCCCAGAACCACACAAAAAAAAGAAACTCGCCCATTCAAGAAATGGTAGCCGGGCGTGGTGGCGCACTCTTGTAATTCCAGCATTAGGGAGGATCATGGTTCAAAGACAGCCTCAGCTACTTGGCGAGGCCCTTCACAGCGCAGTAAGACCCTGTTTCAAAAATAAAAACAACTAAAAAATAGGGCTGAGAGTGTCACTCGGAGGTCGAATGCCCCTGGTTTCCATCCCCAGTACCGCAAAGGAAAGGAAAAAAAGAAATGGTGATGCATTTTTACTTGGTGTGATTAGATCTGTTAGGAACCTCTAAAAACCCTTACACAGCATGGTTCGTGTGTTACCTGGGTGTAAGGGTGGCTTAGACTGCAGGTAACAGAACTGAACTGACTAAATCGGTTATGAAAATGGGTGAGCTTACAGGACACTAAGTCTGGAAGTGGGGTGCTCCAGGGTTAACTAATTCATACTCATGAAGATGTCTTCAAAGACCAGAGTATTTCCATCTCTCATCATGCAGATATGAATCTCTGGTGGGGCTTTTCTGTTGAGGACTAGAGGGCCACTCTCAACTGTAGCAGAACTTACTATCTCATCCTTGTATTCCCTCCCTCCTTTAGTTTTAGGAGTGAGAAGTGTTTTCTAGAACTTTCTTCCTGGTGTACCTGCGCTCACATCTCAGTAGTCAACACTGGGTCAAATGCTCACCTTAAGCCCATCACAGCAAGAACTTTGAGTTGTGTGAACCATACTGTGCATATGAGGTCTCCTTTGTGTCCAAAGCCCCATGAATGAGGGTCTAAGACAAACCAGGGTTGCCAACATGGAGAAAGGGACACAGCCTAGGAGATATAGGCTCTCCAGCTCTAAAGTTCCATAGTGAATTGCTGGAGCTTTCCTAAAAAGGACAGCGTGTGTGTGTACACATACATGTACACACATACATACCAGTATCTTGGGTATTTTATTTTTAGGAGAAAATGACAGCAGGTAGTGGCTCTATAAACTGCACTTTTTCTTTTTTCTTTTTCCTTTTTTTAATTGGTGCATTGTAGTCATACATCTTACTGGGGTACGAGACAGTAGAGGTGTACTTACTCTCTCTGAGATAGACCGTGGCTCCTCTGCCTCCTGTGTGGCCCTGGGCAGGATCTTCTAGGCATCACGCTCCTCATCCTTGTCTTCGTGGGTACCTGCCAGAGGTCAGGACAGCATTTGGGGCTCCTGGAAGATAGGGTGTTGAGGGCCTCAGACAGCTGTGGGACTTGTGTCTGACCGGAACACCACACGAGGCACATCGTGTCAGGCTGTGGATGTGACCGTGTTCTCAGCCAAGTCACGTCTCCCTCGGCTTCGGTGGCCTGTAGCGCAGATGTCCTGCTCGGTCCTTGTTGGCTGGCTGGGGACCCAGGGTGTCCCTTCCCTAAGGTTCTGTCCTCCTAAGTGCCTTGACAACATGTTGACACCTTCGGCCTCCCCAGATATGTGAGCTCTGTGTCCTCCAGATACCTCCCTGATTCTTTATGGTGCAGATGAGCTTACTGGAAGGCGCCAGGAGGGATGCTGTTTCCTGGGGACAGTTCTTAGAGGGCACAGTAAGTCAAAGGCCTTCGCCAGGCTCATTCTTTCTCTGTGTGTGTCCACGTCTTCATCTTCAGCGCATTGTTGATCTTGGCTAGGTAAAAGCACATGCTCACTCTGAACATACTGGATGAAACCCTTCCTCGTGTGGCTGTTGAAGGGTCTTCCCTTTCTGACAGTCAGCGCAGAGCAAGCCAGAGGGGCAGATGATGGGAATTCAACTTCTGTGGAGCTGGGTGGTTCTCCAAGATGCCACTCTTTGCAACCCAGCCCACAGGAATGTCCCCCAGAACAGTCCTTTTCTGCAGACCAGCGACACTTAGCGTCCCTGAGACATCCAAGGCATTTTCCCATGGTCACTTTTTGGCGCGTCTTCTAGCGTTTGCACACACTCCTGCAATGCAGTCCATTTTTGAACTCCTACAGGCAGCAAAGGAAATGAGTTCATAACATTCAGTGGCCCTTGGAGAAAACAATCCAGGTCAGGCTGACCCCTGGGCTGCTTTGGCAGTAGATTCATGATTTGGAATATATACAGCAATGCGAAATCCTAACCCAGGGTGTGAAAAGGAAAGGGGTCCATAACTGTTCTTGCTCTTTGCTCTGGACTTCAAATGAATTCAAATCCTTGGCTGAGAATTTGTTCCTGTAGCCTGGGGAATTGTGTCTCATCCTACACCAGGAGGGCAGCTAGAGTCCCAGTGATAGCCATAAGGACCTTTCCTTTGTCCCTGGGCCTGGGGACACCCCAGAAATACATTTTGCTGCTGGCCCTGCAGCTGCCCCAGACTCTTGAGTGAGATATGGGGAGCAGTTGCTTGGCCAGGGCTGCCCAACAGGAGCAGCATCTGCCGGGCACATCACCTCCGGACCCAGCCCGTGCCCAGCTCCACACATCTGGCTGCATGCCGAGGCATCCCCCTGGCAGGAGGGCTGGTGGCCTCATGGCTAAAGGATGGCAGAGCTCCTGGGTTGAGACCTCAGCCCAGGTGATGACAGAACGGGGGCCACCATGTTTCCTGCCCATAGAACTGGAAAAGCAGACACCCCATTTTGTGGGCAGTTCTGTGTGGAGGAGGCCCCTTATGAGCTCTGCTTGAATCATTTATGCCCGCCAGGGTGGCATCATTGTACTGGGGTCCTGCAGTCATCCGGCCTGCCCTGAGACCATGTGAACAAGTGAATGAATGAATGAACAGATACCTCTGCAGTTTTCACGAACAAGCCAGGGATAGTGTGGGGACCTTCCTCGTCTCTACACTTACACTCTGTGGATGGAGATGGAGTCTCACTGCTCCTGGCTGGCTGCTGGGCTGAATGTCTCTTGGGAGCCCCGTTAGACTCCCAGCGGTTTCCATGGAAACGTAAGTGATACTTGTCAGAACAAGGCTGATTTCTGAACTTTTCCTTAAAAATAACTTGGCTAAAAAGCCAGGCGTGGTGGTGCACACCTGTAATCTTGGTACTTGGGAGGCTAAAGCAGGAGAATTGCAGATTCAAAGCCAGCCTTGGCAACGTAGTGCCAGGCCTGGGGTTGATTCTCGGTACTATATACACATAAAACCCCAACAGTATGGTGGCTAAAGAGCCTTTTTCTCCTGGAGACTGGAGATGCTTTTTTGCAGGTCCCTGGTCCTCTCCCACGAGACTACCTCTGTCTAGAGGCCTCTGGGTGATCTGGGCCTGTACCCATCTGATGATCGAGTGGAAGCTGAGCCTTTTCTAGAAAGATTCTGGTTCTGTAGACTGGAGTGCCTGTCCTCATATACCCTGGGACCTTTCAAGATTACTGGTCTCCGAGACCAGTGTGGTCAAGTAGCTTTGGTCAGGACCCTCCCAGTGCAGGAACCACCTGTCCAGAAGCCAGAAGCCCCTGTGGCCCTCTCCTCCCCTCAGTAATCTCCTCTGCCCTTTCCCAGCTTAGCCATAAAGATCTGAGTTTCTTCATGTTGATCAGGAGTGGGGCACTTAGGGTCATTTTTATTAGCTTGGGTGTTCATTGAACTCTATTGGTGAAGTGACACAGTTACATGCCACATAGCACCCCAGGAAAGTTATTTAAGTAGCAACACAAAGAAAATGAACACATCTTGCTCTTTCACCACTAAAGAGTCTGTGTTGAGCCGGCACACAGGCCCAGACCGATGGAGGACGGGGCGGGCATGCTCGATCTTGACAGGGCCATGGAGGTGGTCTGGTTGGAGGGAACTTGGTGTGGAGAAATCTGTGCTCAGAATTTACAGGTTGAGTGAGCGATGGGTAAAGGATACTTTTGTTTTGCTCTTGGTATATAATGAATTACTTCCCTGTTGTGGGTAGGATATGGGAATGGTGTGTTTTTGTCTTCATGGTATAAATACTCATTTTGACTTTTGCAACAACTTTTCATGAGATGTTATTTACCCCCTTTTATTCTGTGTGTGTGTGTGTGTGTGTGTGTGTGTGTGTGTGTGTGTGTGTGTGGTATTGGGGATTGAACCTAGGGCATTCTACCTCTGACCTATACCCACAGCCCTATTTTTATTCTTTATTTTGAAACAGGGTCTCATTAAGTTGCGGAGAGCTTCACTACGTAGCTGAGGCTGGCTTCGAACCTGCAATACTTCTGTCTCAGCCTCTCAAGTATTGCAATTACAAGCGTGTGTCACCATGCCCAGCTTTTACCCTCTTATAAAAATGGACAACAGTAAGGCAGGCGGCACTGGATAAATCACCCAGGGCCCCTTACCCAGCCGGAGCCAGGAATCCTGCCCAGATCTCCCATCATCTGGCTTCCCTTACTCTCATTTTTTTAAAAAATACTTTTCTTGGTGCATTATAGCCTCACATCATAATGTACCTTATAGTGATAGTGACATATGTGCAAATAATATCATGTATGGGGAAGCGGGGAAGTGGAGAGGGAGCCAGGGGAAACCCTTCTGTCTTTTGAAGTCAATGAGCTCCCCTACATGTGTATTCTTGTACTCCTGAACGTGCCTGTGTTAATCAGCATTGTCCAGAGAAAGGGAACCAAGTAGGGATGTGTGTGTATGTGTGTGTGTGTGTGTGTGTGTTGAATGGCTTATTTAATATATATATATATATATATATATATATATATATATATATATATATTTTTTTTTTTTTTTTTGGTGATACTGGGGTTCCTGGAAACCCTTCTACCTCCAGGTTACATTCTCAGACCTATTTTATTATATTTTTTTATTTGGAAACAGGGTCTCTTAAGCCAGTGAGGCTGGCTTTGAACCAGCGCAATCCTCCTGCCTCCGCCTCCCAAGTACGGGGCTTACAAGCGTGTGCCACCATGCCTGGCTCTGAATGGATTAAAGAATTGACTTGTGTGATTGTGGGCTGACAGATCCAAAATCTTCAAGGTCGGCCAACAGGCTGAAGACCCAGGACCCAGGAGAGAACTGTAGTTTGCGTCTCAAGGCAGACAGCTGCCTGCAGGATGCCTCTTTTTTGGGGGTCAGGCTTTTTTTTTTTTTTTTAGGGCCTTCAGCTGATTGGATGAGACCCACCACCATGTGAAGGTGAAATTGGCTTTTTTCCAAGTCCACTAATTTATCTGTCCAGCATGAGCAGCCTTTAAAAAAAAAATCTTACCCTGAAAAAAAATGTTATCGAGGGTGTGAAGCAAGTGGCTTGCTGCTGGGTCACCTTGGGGTCCCATCTCTGATTTGTGTGTAGATTCATGTATCGCACACACAGTCACACACCTGATGCTGGGGCTCAGTGCTGGGGAACATGCGTTCTCGGTACATGTTCGTCATTCGCTGGCCTGCGTTCGCCCGGGCTGGAGAGTCTGGGTGTGTCCTCCTCGAGTGTGGGTGTGTGGCTGGGGCCCCGGCAGCATGGGGCGCCCCGGTGGGAGGGGACACTGAAGCTGACAACTGCAGTGGATTGGGGTGTCCGACCCGGAGGTTGCGGCACATTAGTGGGCCATGAACTCAATTTGCTGAATTGTAAAAATAAAACAAGGTTGGGCATGGCGGCGCACGCTTGTAATCCCAGCAATTGGGCCAGAAGGATCGCAAATAGGGATGGGGGTGCAGTTCGGAGATAGAATGCCCCAGGGTTCCATCCCCAGTACTGCAAAAAATTAAAAACTAAAAAAAAAAAAAAAAAATAGAACAAGGAAAGAAGAGGTGTGGTGCAAAGTGAGGGTAAGTGCTACTCATTAGACACACCGTATACTTCTGTGCACTTGGGCTGTTGATATAAGATAGTTCTCATGTTGGGATCCAAAGCTGCTTCTCAGAGCCCACTCCTGGGCTGGTCTGTAGGGCGAACACACCCCTCTCCTCTGTGAGATTAACAACAGTCTTTCCTGGCCAAGGTCAGGGACCTCCCCTGGGGCCTGGCCACCCCTGGTGGCTTGTATTGTTTCCAAGCCCAGGTGGGTGTGGCTTGGGCCCCGTGGCTTTGCTGCCCTGCCTGTGGTCATTCCTGTGGAAATAGTAGCTGTCTCTAATAGAATAGGTATTTGTGAGTAGATACTTATGCATGCTTGCAGAATGTCAGGCTCTGTGTCCGGATGTGGAAAGGCCTATTTGCAGGAGCTCCATGGTCAGCATAGGCTTTGGACCATGAGTATAAGCCTTTCATATGTTGAGAAGGTTCTGGGAAGAGGAGGGACCATGCCATGAGGTCTCTAAGGAGGAAGGGTAACAGGTGCAATTCCCCAGGAACCAAACTGGAAGCCGGGGAGAGGGGGCAGTTAAAGGCTGCTACAGGAAGGCAGATGAGGATTGTGGGGGCCACCTGGGGGTGGGAGGGAAGAGGCCAAAGGGAACCCTTGGGCCGACTTGTGACTACTGGCACAGAGCGGGGTCCGGCTCTCTATGGCTTCTACTGGCGGGGTCCACCAGGCACGACAGGGTCTGCTGGTAAACACAGTTTCTCTTCCCTTATATAGTACAGACATCGAGGGAGCCCGGCTGGCTGGAAGGAACCCTGAATGGCAAGAGGGGGCTGATTCCACAGAATTACGTCAAGCTGCTATAGCTCCCGGCCTCGGAAGGCCCCCGCTGACCCTGGCATCCAAAGGCCTGCCTGGAGCCACAGAGATACCCTGCCTCTGCCCCCAAGACTGCAGCAAAGGAGCTACCCACCACGGAGACCCGTGGAGATCTGTGGGTCAGGACAAAAACGTTGGGGCCAAGAGAATGGACATTTCCATTGTTAACTGCCGGGGTTGGGATGTTTAATTATCCGGCCTACAGCATGAGCAAGAGGACAGCCAGCTGTCTGCCAAGCTGCCCCCACTGGCAACCACAGCACCAGACCACCAAGGACCCTCTCCTCCCCCCACACCTGCTGAGACTGTAAGAGACACCGTCCTCCCTGGCCGTGCTGGGCCCTGGTGTGGAGGGGCCCCTGCTCGTCCTGGAGAATGGGTCTCAACCTTGGGGGAAAGCACAGCTCTCCCCAAGCTGCCCCTTCCTGGACGGTACCCCACACTTGCACCACCCTCACAGAGCGCACGGGTGTATTTATAGTGGGCTTCTCCTCCGTGCACCTCACCTGTCTGCGGTGGGCACATCATCACTTCTTTGCCTCGCGGTCTCTCTGTAAATGAAATAAAAGTGTAATTTACTACTTGGTTTGTCTGGCCTAATGTGAGGAAGAGGTCGGGCAGTTCCTTTCCTCTAATGATTTACGATTTTGCAGCCACAGATGGAAAAATGGTGTTTCTCCGACGTGGTGCGTGCTGTCGGAGGGAGCCCTTCTTATAGGCCACAAGGCTGTGCCTGCGTGGTTGCGGCTGGGCTTTGTCTGACCAGTAAGTCCTCCTCCAGCCAGCCACAAGGGACTGTTTCCCAGAGGCTGGCGGGGCTGGAGCAGGGCTGGGCCGGTGCTGCCTCACCTGGTCTCCTGCTGGATGCTGCCCTCCGATGAGTTTCCCTGGGTAAGTCTCTCCTGCACCACCTGACAGGCAGTCTGTCTTAAGGAGGGTCCAAGGCTGCTGCTTCACATCTTCCTGGAGGGAATTTGGCCCCTGACAGCACCTGGGGCCGGTACCTCCTCATCCTCAGCCTGGACTCCTAGCTCGGCTCATCTCTCAAGAAGAAAGGACTTTGCCTTGGAGCATAAATCTTAGTTTTTGTTTTCTTTTGTTTTGTGATCTGGTACTGAGGATGGAACCCAGGGGCATTCTACCTCTGAGCTACACCCCCAGCCCAATAGTTTTATTCTTTATTTTGAAACGGGGTCTCACTAAGTTGCAAAGGGCCTCACTAAGTAGCTGAGGTTGTCTTCGAACCACGATCCTCCTGTCTCAGCCTCCCAAATGCTGGGATTACAAGTGTGTGCCACCACGCCTGGCTCAAAGTTCAGGTTTTTTCTTTTTTTTAAAATCGTTTATTTTGAAAGAGGGTCTTATTAAGTTGCCGAGGCTGGCCTTGTCCTCCTCTCTCTACCTCTCAAGTACTGGGAATACAGGTGTGCGCCATCATGCCTGGCTTTAGAGCTCAGTTTCTGTGGCCTCAGGATCCTGAAGCCAGCCCCTCGCCAGTGGCTGCTGGTGACAGGGAGCAGGGTAGGGGGAGACATGTCTTTGTTTCCTACAGGAGGGTCCAGTACTTGGCCGACTCCTCTCTTAAAATAGATCAGAAGAAGGATGTTGCCTCTTTCCCAGATAAACTCACATAGAGCTTGTGGTTTTTCTGGTTAATGGCACTGAGGTCACCTTGTTGGGACCAGATAAAGGGTGTCCAGTTCGAAGTTCCTATGGCGTGGCTCTCGAATATCCCCCCAAACTCCCATGTGTTAGAGGTTTGGTCCCAGCCTGTGGCGTTATTGGGAGAGGATAGTCTTTAAGGAGGGATGTAGTGGGAGGTTTTAGGTCACTGAAAGTGTGTCCTTGAAAGGGAATGTAGAACCCCAGTTTTTTCTTCTCTTTATTTTGTGTTCAGCCACTAGGTGACCGGTTTCCTCTGCCCCACAGCCCGTACCCTGGTGTTCTGCCTTGACACAAGCCAAAGCAGTGGAGCCAGTTGGTCGTGAACTGAAACCTCCTAAATTGTGAACCTAAAGAAAGAAACTTTCTTTTTATACGTTGATTACTTCAGGTATTTTGTCATAGTAACTGCCACACTAACACAGGAAGCCTGTGTGCATGGGAGAACATGCCTGTTGAAAGGATCTATATTGTAAAAGAAAGTAAGGAAAATTTCAATGCAACATAACTTAAAATACTAAATCATGGGCCCCATGGAACGTAATGAGAATGCTGAGGAGCCCGGGCTGCCCTACAAGAGCCACACAGAACTTTCCCTGGGCGTGACCCAGCTTAGCTCTGTGGGTGGGGTGGAGGCAGAACCTTTAGGACCCTGGCTTCTGGGCTCTCATTTCTTATCTCTGCTTGCTACTTGGAATGTGGAAGCGAAAGTTGGCTTGTGAGATGAGGTTACTGGTTTTGTCTACCTTTATACAAGTGCTCTGTAGGAAAGGCACACAGGCCAGCAGATATGGTGGCAGCCGTTAGCTGGGAAATGAGCCCTAATTGGGGTTTCCAGGGGCGTCACACCTGCCTAAGTGCACCAGGATTTGATTTATTTGCTCGCTTGTGGAAGCTTTCGTAGTGAGGCACATAGTCCACAGTGCTTTACCATTGCTCAGATAAAGAAGCTACCAGCTATGTTACCTTGGGCAAGGAAAACCCTCTTTCTGATTCTTTTCCTGGGTCCTCACAAGAAATGATACCCGGTGCCGGGCATGGTGGCGCACACTTGTAATCCCAGCATTTGGGAGGCTGAGATAGGAGGATCGCAGTTTGTGGACAGCCTTAGCTACTTAGTGAGGCCCTCTGCAACTCAGTGAGACCCTGTTTCAAAAATAAAGGATAGCCGGGCGTGGTGGCGCACGCTTGTAATCCCCGCGCTTGGGAGGCAGAGACAGGAGGATCGTGCAGGTTCGAAGCCAGCCGCGCGTGCTGGCTTAGGAGACCCTGTTTCCAAATAAAAATGTAAAAATAGGTCTGGGAGTGTAGTCCGGAGATAGAAGGGCTTCCAGGAACCCCAGTACCACCAAAAAAATAAAATAAAATAAAATAAAAAAATAAAGGCTAGCTGGGTGTGGTTGCGCACGCTTGTAATCCCCGTGCTTGGGAGGTGGAGACAGGAGGATTGCACAGGTTCGAAGCCAGAGGCGCTGGCTTAAGAGACCCTGTTTTCAAATAAAAATATAAAAATAGGTCTGGGAGTGTAGCCTGGAGGTAAAAGGGTTTCCAGGACTACCAAAAACAAAAAAATAAAGGATAAAAATGGAAACACTGACATTCTGAAAATTTTCTAGAGTCCCCCAAATGTTGGTACTGTGTCTTTCCTCACAGCTTTTGAGGAAACCCCTGATCACCCATCATGAAATAGTTGGCTAATGGGCATGCCATATAAAATTTATATATCCGCAGCAAATAATTAAAATCTATTCCATAAAATAAAAATGTTCTATGACTTCAATTTTAAATACATATTTGAAGACATCCATGGTTATATCCCATTAGAATCCATCATACAGGCTTATTAACTAATAGATCTTGGGATTCCAGCTTAGTGCTTGGATATATTGACTATGTAGGTTATACTACATAGAAAAGTGGAATATTTGCCATCCCAACTCGGGGAAAAAAACAACTAATATACAACCTTATAAAGGAAGGCCATCGCAGCAGTCTCAACACTAATTTTTTTTTTTTTTTTTTGGTACTGGGGGTAGAACCCAGAGGCTTTATACGTCTGGGCTATAGTCCCAGACCTATTTTATATTTTATTTGGAAACAGGGTCTCACTAAATTGCCGAGAGCCTCACGAAGAAGCTGAGGCTGGCTTCGAACCTGTGCCATTCTCCTGTCTCAGCCTCCCAAGCGCGGGGATTACAAGCATGTGCCACCACGCCCGGAGACACTAATTTTTCTTTTCTTTCTTTTTTTTTTTTTTTGGTGGTACTGGGGTTCCTGGAAGCCCTTCTACCTCTGGGCTACACTCCCAGACCTATTTTTATACTTTTTAATTTGGAAACAGAGTCTTTTAAGCCAGCGTGGCTGGCTTTGAACCTGCGCGATCCTCCTGTCTCCGCCTCCCAAGCGCGGGGATTACAAGCGTGCGCCACCACGCCTGGCCTGTGCCACCACGCCCAGCCAAGACACTAATTTTTAATGATGCAAATTTGTAAACTGATTTTTGTAAAGGATGAGGTTTTAAAAATGTATTTAACTTATGTTTTCTACCAGCATAAATTAAAATGGGTCACTAATAGTCATTAAAAGTTGCCGGAGATAATCTGCACAAAGGAAAAAAAGTCCTGAAAGTGGCCAGGAAGTTGGATGTATTGTTTTTGATTTGTAAGAGATGTGCAGAATGCTCACATTGAAAACAGATGCTAAGCTGGGTGTGGTGGCACACTCTTGTAATCCCAGCATTTGGGAGGCTGAGACAGGAGGATCGTGGTTTGCGGACAGCCTCAGCTACTTAGTGAGGCCCTCCACAACTTAGTGAGACCCTGTTTCAAAATAAAGAGTAAAAATAGGGCGGGATGTGGCTCAGAGGAAGAATGCCCCTGGGTTCCATCCCCACACTCGGGGGTGGGGGGTGAGAAAACACATTCCTTTTTTTTTTTAAGAACAAGTGACTGCCTTGAGTGGTGTCTAGAGTTCTAATAAACGATGAGACAGCTCAGATTAAATAAGTTGGCTGGGTTTAAATAGAGCTGTGTTGCGGATTTGCTGAAGCGTCTGTCCAGCTTGGTATCTTGTGAAAGTTTGTTATTTTCTGAGGAGACATTCTTATAGAGTATTGTCTTTAAAATCAGATGGTCTCTTCTATATTGAAAGCACTTTTATGGTTTATAATTTAAAAATTAATATTTTCTTATAGGTATTGTGCAATGAAGCAGAAGTAGAATGTGTTGTTTTTGCTTTAACAGGTGATAAAATTTTACATTTGTAAAATGAATACACTGGTACAAAAGTAGTTTTAAATTATATTAAAAATCTCCCCCCAAAAATGAATAAAAAATAGGGCTGGGGGTATAGCTCAGTGGTAGAATGCCCCTGGGTCCCATCCCTAGTACTGCCAAAAAAAATAAAAATAAAAATAAAAGAGGGCTGAGATATAGCTAGAAGGTAGAATGTCCCTGGATTCAATACCCAGTATTGAAAAAAAAAAAAAAAAAAAAAGACACCCGAGAGTTTGAGAGTTTGAGGTTGAAATGCTACATAGAAGTAGCATTTCTGCTTGTCCTACATGCTTGGTTGATGGGGACCACTGGCCCCTTTATCCTCACTGCTGTGATTTGCATCTTTTTCTTTTTTGGTGGTACTGGGGTTCCTGGGTCCCCTTGGTGTGTTTTCCACAGGATGCTGGCATGACAGCAGCAGTATAGTTGCTGAGGCTTCTGTAGCCCCAGGAACCACAGGCCTGCCATGTGTTCATTGGGGGAAGGCCAGGGGGGTGCTAGAGGGATGCCAGGGGTGTTTCCCCAGGAGAACATGACCTGTGAGTACAGCATGGCCGGCTTGCCAAGGCCACTGGGCTGGGAGCTTTCCCCTGGGCATGGCCCAAAATAATGTTAGTAATCAGATCTGGGGTGTTGACTTACACTGGAGGATCATCACACCAGAGGAGCTGGGTGTATGTTTTGCTGTGTTTTGGTAGATAGGTGTGGCCCATCCCGAGTGTCTGCCCCAGGCTGGCCCACAGCTCCACCTCGCAGCCCGTCTTCTTGTAGAGGCTTGGACGTTGTGTGGACAAGAGAGAGTACTAGGACTTTGTGTTTCTTGTTGCAAGAGTGTCCTGGGCCCATCACCGCTGGTGTGAGCCTCAGAGCCTGCCCTGTGTGCACAAAGAGGGTGTTGGGTGAGAAGGAAATCAAAGGCCTGTGGGGGTCGCAGCCCTGGCCTGGCTTTGAAGCAGGAGGATCTACAGTTGGGGGTGTGGGTGGGGAGGCAGTGGATGCTTTGCCTATTCTCCCTGCCACGTTTGCAGGAGCCAGGAGGAATGCCCGTTTACAGATGAGAAAATGCACCATAAGGTCTCAGTAGAGGACAGTGGCAGACTGTGCCCTTCCATTCAGATGTTGAAGCCCTCATCCGTAGTACATCAGAATGTGACTTCATTTGGAAATAGAACCATTCTGGAAGTAACTGGTTAAATTGAGCACAGTAGGTTTGGGCTTTAATGCAGTTGGACACTGAGACAGACATCGCAGAGGAAAGAACCTGGGGGTACGCAGGGCTGAGCCAGCCCTCTCCAAGCCTAGGAGCAGAGCCCTCAGCAGGAAGCAACCCTGCCAGCCCCTTGCCCTCACATCCAGCCTCCAGGACTGGCAAAGATAACTTTCTGTAAGTTGAAGCCACTTGGAGTGTGGGGTTTTGTTACAGTAGCTCCCAGAAACTAATACGGTGGGGTTTTGAGTAAAGAATAACCAACTTTGAAATCCTGCCTTCACAGTTTTGTGGCCTGGTGACCTTGGACAAGTCACTCAACCTCTTTAGGCCTGAGTTTCCTTCTGTGACATAGAGCCAGCTCCGTGGGGGTGTTGTGACAAGTACTGAGTGTAAAGTGCTTGAGGGGTACATGGCAAGGAAGGGGAATTCAGTAAATGGAGAGGCGGGGGACGGTGAGGCCGGAGGGCCCTGTGGTGTTGGTGAATCTTTGTCCCTTGTCTTCTCTTAGCCGCTGTAAGAGTTTGGATTTTGATTGTCCCCTAAAGTTTCACATGCTAAATGCTTGGTCCCCAGCCTGTGGCACTATTGGGAGGTGGAAGAGCTTTAAGAGATGGGTCTTGATGGGAGGAAGTTAGATCGTGAGGAGCCTCCCCTTGGAGGGGATATCAGGACCCCAGCCCTTGCTCCTGCTCTCTGAGCTTCCTGGCCACCCCAAGGTGAGCAGCCATGCTCTAACAGGTGCGCCTGCCACGATGCCCTGCCTCACCACTGGCCCCTAGCAACAGATCTAACTGACTGTGGATGGACTGAAACCTCCGAAACCTGGAGCCACAACAAACCTTTCATTCATGATGTTGATGACCTCAGGTATTTTGTCACAACAACGGAAAGCTAACACAGCCACCTCTGCTTCCTTCCCGGCCTCTCTTCTCAGGTGGCCATTCCCTGCGGTCATCTTTGTCCCACTTCTCTTCACCTCTCACTCCTTCCCAAGGAAACACTCTGACCTGGGCTGGGCCTCATTCCCCATTCTCTTCACCACTGGGTATTTTTTCATGTTTTGTTTGTCCTGGCTTCTCCTGCCTTGACCAGATATCTTCCATGACATCTCAAACCTTCTTTAGTCATACAACTTCTCTCTCTCTCTCCCTCTCCCTCTCTCCCTCTCCCCCCCCCCTCTCTCTCCTGTCTGAGGGTATGACTCAAAGAGCATGTCCTCAGACAGCTTTCCCACTCCTCGCCCTGAAAATATCTCCACGGATAATGTCACCACTCTTTCTCCTCAACTGACCTGGGCAGTAATTTATTGCTACTCTGTTTGAGCAACCCAGCTCACTTTCCTAATGTGTTAATGTCTGCTTAAAAGCATTTCAGTCTAGTGGTTAGAAGACTATGTTGTAGCATACTTTCTTTTGGAAGGTCAACTTGATTGCTTGTCAGTTGCCCAAGAAACTCGAGCTTTGAACGTGAGCAGCAAATATGCTCCTAGACAGCTCAGCACCTTGTGTCCCTGCCTGGTTGTCTTCTTTAGAGGGTTTAGCAAATGTGGAATTGCAGCAAGGCAGACTAGGAGCAATATGATCAGACCCAGCTGGGTCCTGCAAGCCCAGGGCATGAAGATGCCCAGCCCCATAGAAGTGGATTCTTCAGACCAGGGGAAACTTGGAAACTGGTTTTGGCGCCACACATTCTACAGAGGAATATCTGTGTAATTGCAAGTGGTAGATTGAAATGGTGTCAATTTTTGACACCTCCCCGGATCCATGCTCTTTTTGTAAAGAACTTTCCCAAGATGACTGTGGGTTTAACCATCTAACTTGCTTTTTTTGGCCAACGGGTCAGGGGCAGACTTGATGCAGTGAGAGGTTTGGACATTGCTAGACCTTTGCACCATTTGTCTTCAGATTGTCTAGGCTAGCTCGGTGGAGGACAAGAGGCTACAGGGAGCAAAGCCATCGTGGACCAGATAGCTGCAGGCTGGCCATAAATGCATGAACTGAGCCTGGTTCTCATCAGCAGAGCCCTGAGCTACCTCCAGACATGTGAGAAATAATAAATAGTGGCTTATCTAAACCGTGGGGTAGTTTGTTACACAGCAATAGCTGACTGCCTGCTACTCTGCCCTGAGGCTCATGTTGCTTCAAACAGTCTGAGTCTGTGCTGCACACTGAGATCATGTCTTTATCATCTCTTAGTGAACATTGTTTGGGAAGCCAGTTTTATTTCCAAAAAAGGGCTGCACTAGGAACAAGATGACTTGACATTAAAGTGCCAGAAATACTTGTAAATGAATTCATTTTAATCTGTGTATACTTGCAATTTGTCAAAAAATATGTTAGTGTTGATTTTTATATAAAAGGATAATGTTTTCCATTTGCTTGGGGGGGCAGCAAACAAAGCCCATGTTATAGATGAAACACAAGGCAGGATTTTTTTTTTTTTTTTTTGGTGGTACTGGGGATGGAACCCAGGGGCCTTCTACCTCTGGGCTATACTCCCAGACCTATTTTATAATTTATTTGGAAACAGGGTCTCTTAAGCCAGCTGAGGCTGGCTTCGAACCTTCGTGATCCTCCTGTCTCAGCCTCCCAAGCCCAGGGATTACAAGCATGCGCCACCACGCCCGGCCTTCAAGGCAGGCTTTTTATTGGTCTGGCACATAGTAGCTGGCTGTCTCGTAGTAGATGTATGTAGTTCCTTAGCTAATGATTCTGAGATGTGGAGCTGAATTCTCTGGGAATGTGTATAGAATGCCTGAGAATGTGTATAGAAATTCTTAAGAGTAAAATAATTCTACCCTTAACCCCAGCATAAGCCAACACAAAAGGCACCCATTTTACCCAGGGGGACATGTTGGTAGGTCTCTTTTAGCAAGCTCACAGCCAAAATGGCTTTTGTTTCAAGTGAGGGGCTTTCTGGGTAAAGCCTGTGCCTTAACAGATCCAGAATTCTTAAAATTTTAAATATAAAATTGTCTCCATTTACAATTATCTTCTAATGTTTCCATAATTCTTTCTTTGTGCTGCCATCGGTGGTTCTACTGAGTTCAGGAATTGTGTCTATTTTATTGAGGCAGAGTTGGATTTATTTATCAAATAGTCTCCTCTTTCTGAAAGCGAATCATTTCAACAGTCACTAGTTGACACATTAAAAATGTACTTGGATTTATCTTGTGGGAAATGAAAGTTCTGTATTTAAAAATGAGTGGGTAAGCTAGGCGTGGTGGCGCATGCATGTAACCCCAGCATTCGGGAGGCTGAGACAGGAGGATCACGGTTCGCGGCCAGACTCAGCTACCTAGTGAGGCCCTTTGCAACTCAGTGAGACCATGTTTCAAAATAAAGAACAAAAAAATAGGGCTGGGGGTTTAGCTTGAAGGTAGAATGCCCCTCGGTTCAGTCTCCAATACCGCAAAACAACAAAAACAACCAAACAAAAAAAACACTGGTAACTGCTTACTGTGCTGTGATCTTTGTTAATGAGTAGATGGAGGGGAGAAGCCCGTACAGAATGTGGGAAGCTGAGCCGTCTCACAGCCTGGGTAACGGGATGAGGTCGAGACCACGTGGAGGAACTTGCTTATCGCGATGGTGATAGGGCTTCACCATCTACTCGGGTGAGTCTCAAAGTCCGCACAATGATAAGTTTTCCTGCGATTCTGAAGTCAATTGATGCAGTGCATACCAAGAGGCTAGGCAGGTTCAGGGCACAAGATAATGTTATTAAACCATTTCAGGGCATTTTAGTGAACCAAACATTAGCCGTAAATGAGCTAATGAGTCCCCAAAGAGAATTAACATGTGGCCAACATAGGGCCGTGTCTATTTTCTGTCTTGGCTGTGGCCAGAAGTGCATGCATTAATATCCAGAAGGGCGCAGGGTTCAGGTTTATCTTTAGACGTTCAAATGAACTTCTTCCAAAACAACAGGTGATTAAAGTAAAGGATTTATTGTAATCTGCTTACAGTCCTTTGCAAAGACAGACATATGTTTTGCATAAAGATATAAATTGCTTCATTTTAAACTAATTTAGTGTTTTTTTTAATTATATGAGACGTTTGGGTGAATTATGAATTGTACCAAACCAAGATTTTTTAGGAGCAATATGGTACAAAAATAAGAGCAGACAGACAATTTGGACTGGGACAGGCATTCAACAGTGATTTTAGAATATGGCTTTGCTGTTTAATCAAGCAAAGTTACCCAGAGACACACAAAGCCAGTAACTCTGTTAATACAAAAAGCTGATGCAGACTGTCTCCATTCCCAAACCCGGTTAGGTTGAAAATTCCCCTCTCCTAAAAAGATACGTCTGAACTAAAAGCTGCTTCTGCAAACAGTTTTTTTTTTTCTCTTCATTTCCTAGAACCTCCCAGTCTGCATGCTGTGCATTCATCTCCTGCGCGGTGTGGATCTCATATTGCTGTGCGTTGTAAGTTGATGGTACTTAAAGATCTGCCTAGAAATTAAATTCCTGAAGTTGCAAATTATGTAAGAAAAACTCCTCCCTCCGCGTACAGTGCTCACAGGTCTCCCCTCGCAGGAGGCAGGTGTCTTTTGAAAGACAAGGTGATGTTGCCTGCCTGGGGAACTTTGGAGAAGAGTATGGATCAACTGTGGCCTTCTCCCGGCCTTGAACTTGAGCTATAGCTTTTAGGTGTTGGAAAATAATGCAATTTCACTGAGTTCCCGATGATTACTATCACCACCTTTAAAAGATTAGTTTGGCCTCCATATCAAGTAGTTTTAGTGCCATTGTATTGTTAGTTTCCCCAAAGACACGTAGGTCTGTGATTTGGGAGCAAGAAGAAAAGCCTTAAGTCACATCAGTGCCGAACAGATTAATGAATTACAAATTTTAGTGCCACTGTCTTGCTTATGTGATCTGTAGTGTTTTTGTTTTTCTCCAAAACTGTTTTATGTATAAAATTTCTTTTTAAAACCTACCTTTAAAAAATCTAAAAACCCTCTAATGATCTTCCGGTCTCCCCGCCACTCTGATGGACCCTGGCCACGATGGATAGTCCCAGTACATCCTGCCACGACCTGTGTGTTCCCATGACCAGTTCTAGGAGTGTAGAACCCTTCCCAAGACCAGCGGTGACTGATCTTGGAGAGACGTAGCGAGGGCATGGAATCTCCCCCTTCCCAGCGGACAAAATTGGGTTTTCTGATATGGGAGATTCTATTCTGCTTCTTACAGAAAGGGGAAAAGAGGCGGCTTTCCTCAAGCGGCAGCACTCCCGGCACCCTCTATGCCATGAGCGTCGTCAAGTGCTACCACCAGGACTGCAGACACCGGAGTGTGCTGTTCCCCAATGGAAGTAAAATGAAGCAGAAACCAGGAAAACGTGTCCAGTCCCACCAACGCTCCAAGCGGGAGACCAGGAACAAAACAAAAGGTACAGAAAAAGTAGAAAGGCTTAAGGACAACCCAAGAGGTTTTAAGTGTGGTTATTTACAACAGAGACTGTAAAATGGTAAATTAGATATGAAGCTTAAAAAGGCACAGCTTTCCCTTTCTTAAATACACTGTAAACGGTTCGTTATGCATGCAGAACATTTTACTTTACAAAAAAAAATTTTTTTACCTTGTTTAGACAAAGATAGTACTTAAATAGTCTCCAGCAAAATAGAATTCTTTCAAAAATACTTTCCCATTCATCCTATTAACCATTAAAGATTTTTTTTTGTATGTGTCTCATTTACAAAAGTTCCTTATACCTTATTTCAGGTCCTTCACGATTTATACATACAGTAATGTACAGCACAGCAAAAGACTGCAAAAAATTATCTGTAAAGCCAACACAATAGATACTAGAAATCGAAACCAAGGCATTTGTTTTAACGTCTTATTCATTCTAATTAAATAATAAATGGACGCTAACGAGTGGATATACCAGTGACACAGGAAAACGTGCCCAGAGAGGGCCCCTCTTCCACGCCTTGTATCCTGTTATCACACGACAGGAATCTGTATATATTTTTTCTTTTTTTGTATTTTTTAAATAACAAAAGGATATTAATGCCCCATATTGACTATACGTTTTATGTGCAAACCAAGGGTAAGCTTGAAAAAGTTCGTTAGTCCTCGAACCCTTTTAAAACAAGCTAACGATACCAGAAACTACATGGCATAGTTAAAACTTCCATCTGTTAAAATATCAAAATCAGAGAGTTATTGACTAGATATGGCTTTTCATCCAGAGGAACAGGAACGTGTTTCTAAGCGTTGGGGACCGGAGAGGGAAGAATCCTTTAGACTGCTTAGGTCTTGCCAAATCCTCATCACAACGGCTTTCCCAGCTCCAAGCCCTCGGTATGATTTTAAACTTGAGAAACTGCTGAACAAGTGTGAATCAACCATCGCGTGTTAAAAATGATTTCTCGGGTCCTTCGCGGGTGTGGAATAACACGGGGGAAACTTAAGGCAAAGTTCTTCTGGCGAGACGTCTCCCGTCACTTCCTGTGGAAGTAGAGGGGCTTGGCGTTCCCGGACTCCACCTTTGGCAGCTGGTCGCTGATGATTTCCACCAGCATGGCGGGGAATTCCACTTTCAGGGCCTGGGACTCCCGGAAGGTGTAGAAGCAAAACTCCAACAAGTCGCTCACCAGCTACAAGACACAGAAGGGACATGACTTAGGGGCCTTCCTTCCATCTCCCCTTGGACTCTCTGACCTTAGAGGCAAGTGCTAGAAACCATGTCGTAATCTAGCCATCTTTTTGGCAGAGATGAAGAAGGGTGCTCTCTCCTGTCATGTAAGATGCCTTTTGGTACCAGACAAATTCAGCCTAGAACTGTGAAATCTCCAAACACTAAATATATCAGAGGCAGCAGGGTCCCGATCTCTGTGTGGATGGGATGAGGCTGGCATGCACATGTGTCTTTTGTATGTTGGTGGCGGGCCTTCCCACGTGGTGCTGGCTCAGGGCCCAAGCTCTTCGCTCAGCTGGACCGTGAGCAAAAGCATCAAGTTAGGGGCTGTCTCTCTAGCTCCTTCCCCTTCTCTGACCCTGGAATATATATATATATATATATATATATTTTTTTTTTTTTTTTTTTTTTTTGCTGGTCTGGGGGTGGATCCCAGGGCCATTTGACCTCCAAGTTATACCCACTACCCTATTTTATTCTTTATTTTGAAACCGGGTCTCACTGAGTTGCAGAGAGGGCCTGCCTCACTAAGTAGCTGAGGCTGTCCGCGAACCGCGACCCTCTGGTCTCAGCCTCCCAAATGCTGGGATTACAAGTGTGCGCCACCACGCCCGGCTCTGGGGCATAATTTAAAATCACAAAAAACGCACTTTAATTGTTCCTTCCTGAATTCCACTCACTCTGCAATACTTTGGATTTAAGTGTTCCCCGCAAACCCAAGTATTGGAGACTTGCTCGCACACTAGCGTTATGGGGAGGCGACTGGGGCGACGACTCTGAAGGTGAGAAGGGGACCACAGCTCTGTGCCAGGTGGCATCTTGGTGGCCCTCAGAAGTCACGGACTGGAACCTCTACTGAACCTTTGATTTTTATAAGTTAATTACCTCATGTATTTAGTATAGTAATGGAAAGCTAACATACCCATTTCTGATGTACGTTCACAAACATCAAAGTTAATCACTAAGCCAAACACAAGAGGGAAGGAGGGGATGGGAATTGGGAAGGGTTAAATGAGTGATGTGTGCACGTATGCCTCTACCATCTTGGATCACAGCAGGCACTGTTAATCATACTCTAACTCCCATCTCTATTTTATTTTGAAACAGGGTCGAAGTTGCTGAGGCTGGACTTGAACCTATGATCTTCGTCTTTGAGCCACCCAAGTATTGGGATTACAGCCATGGACCACCATGTGCAGTGCCCCATAGTCTTCATACATGGATTCTGGTGAAACTACATCTGTAAATTTCCCTTCAGTTTTTCTTTTTCCTCAGTGGACAGGCTTAACCCTAACCTATGAAATTCACAAGTTTTCAATTCTGCAAGTATACCCAAAGAAATTGACACAGGTGCATTTAAAGTGGTTGGAATGAATACATCTTTCTAGAATTTACATCACTTCTGGTATTAATGATAATGATATTTATGTTCTCATGTTATATGTCTTTCTTATTAAGTCAGAGAGTAAATATGATAACAGCCTTCAATACAAACTGAGCAGCAAGACAACCTCCTCCCTCTGTGCCTGTGATCTTCTCTCAGCCTACAGTGGTGTTTCCCTGAACAGCTTCCAAAGACACTGAAGGACGGTCCCTAAGTGAACAGCTTCCAAAGACACTGAAGGACGGTCCCTAAGTGAACAGCTTCCAAAGACACTGAAGGACGGTCCCTAAGTGTTCGGCGTCTGCAGGACATCGGGAGGCAGCACAAACCACCGTTCTTTAGACACATCGCCATGGCCTCAACACACTTGCACGCCTCGTGGGTGCTACGCCTCAGCTTTCTTGTCTGTAAAAATAGGGATAACGGCACCCGAGCCTCACCCATGATAGAACAAGATGTCAATTATTATCGAAGACGCTGAGAGGTACTGCTGGAGTCAAGCCTCATTAATTCTGTCCTTTCCAACTCCTTGAAATAGAATTTCCCACTGTGGGTCATCGCTGTGGAAACTTGGTCCTCAGAGATGGTCCTATGAGAACCTTATTTTTTTTTTGCCTTAAAATTGTGTTTTGTGTATTTTATAGGTGAGTGTGGTGGCGCAGTTCTGTAATCCCAGTACTTGGGAGGCTGAGACAGGAGGATCACAGGTTTGAGGACAGCCTCAGCAAAGAGTGAAACTCAACAATCTGGTGAGACCCCATTTCAAAATAAAAATAAAATAGGGTGGGGTGTAGTTTGGAGGTAAGGATATCCCTGTGTTCAATCCCTAGTGCCACAAAAATAAAATATTTCTTATATTTCATGTGGAAGGGCGTGGCTGTCCATGCTACACCTCCTCGGGTGTGACACCCCTCATATCAGCCGTCAGAGTCTTGCACACTTACTGCCCCATTTCAGATCAGTCTTTTCCAGGTCCCTTTTGAGTCTCACTATGGATAGCAGGGCTGTTTTTTCCCTTCGAAAAAAAATTTATATCATCAAGGTGGATGACCTCTTGAGGTGTCTGCTGTGTTTCCCTCCACAAATGACCCATACGAGGACAAACCAGTGTCTTCACTAGAATGCGGTAGGGACTTGGAGACACAGGATCTCCTGGATCGACTTGAGCTAAGAGGGCTTCACTCTGCACGAGGGTCTGCATCCAGTCTCTGGGGCTGCTAGGTTATCACACCTACTGGCTGTGACTTACATAGAAGCCAGATTGCGAGCCTCCCTGTGCAGCTTCTGGGCATGTGCTAGTCCTCCAGGCCCTCGCCACTGCTGGGCTTCCAGAGCCCTTGCTGTAGCCAAGCAGGCCTCCACAGTGCCTCTCACCTGCTGACCTGCTGGCACTCTAGTGTGGCCCACAGGGACTTTTGGTCTCTTCGATTTTGCCATGGATACACTGTGTAACCAAGGTCATTAATAACAGCCACAGGGAGGTTACACTACGCTGTGTAGCTAGAGTCAACGTCAACATTACCTAACAGACTCACATCCCAAGACACATCTTCAGGAAAAAGACTTTTAAAAAGTACCAAAGAAAAACTCTGAAATGAAGAACTCAGTAAGTGAAATTAAAGAAAATACAAGAGAAAGCCTTAACGATAGGCTATATTAAGAGAAAAATAGAATATCTGAACTTGAAGACAGGTCTTTTGAAATAAGCTAGTGTATGGTTTGGATTGAAAACGTCACCCAAAGATCACATGTTGGACATGCCCTGCCTTGGAGCTAATCAACTATGAACTGAAAACTCTACAACTCAGAGCCAAATAAAGCTTTCTTCCTCTGAATTTGGCTTGTCAGTTATTTTGGTTGCAGCAAAGAAACAAAACAAGGAAAAAAAAAACCTAAAATATCCAGTTAAAGGGAAAATACAAAGAGGGCATTCAAGACCAAGACCTTTGGAACAACAGTAGTGAGGATTTCAACATGCCACTCCATCAATGAACATATCATCCAGATGAGACATCAGTTAAATCTATGCTGGAGAATGGAATGAATCTAGAAGTGAGTAAAAATTGTTTAGGAATTATACAAATGTGACAGGTGGGCATGATAGCACATGCTTATAATCTAAAAAAAAAAAAAAAAAAAGGACTTGGGGTATAGCTTGGAGGTAGTAGGCCCCTAGGTTCCATCCCCAGTACCACCAAAAAAACAAAAAATTATGCAAATGCATGGAGTCTGAGCAAACAGTGGGTTATTGGAGAAGTTAGAAGTTTCTCAAAACAAATGGCAATACAACATATCAGTACCAGTATTAAGATGGAGGTTTATCGCAGTGAAAACCTACATGAAAAGAAAAATTTCAAATACAATTGACTCCAAGGGATCAATAAGAGATGGTTTTTTTTTTAAAGGTAAATGAAATCCAATAAAACTTTAGCAAGAAGACCTGAAATAAAATTAGAAATGAAAAAGAATATAGAACTGATAACACAAAGGGATTCTTATAAAAACTCTATGCAAAGAAGTTGAAAAATCTACAAGAAATGGACCAATTTCAGGACACACATGAGATATCAAAATTGAACCAGGAGAACATAGAAAAGCCCAGGACCAGATGGTTTCAATGCTGACTTTTATCAAAACTCTAAATAACTAATGCCAGTTATCTTGAAATAGGAGAGAATCCTTGAAATTCAACCTATGAGACCACCAGAAAAACCCTGATACAAAAGCCAATGACACAGTCCAAAAAGACTACTTGAGTATTCCTGATATGAACATGAATGCAAGGATGGTTCAACATATGAAATCAATAATCATAATACTTTGCATTTGATAATATTCACTGCTTTATGTTAAACATCCTGAACAAGCTGGATATGGTGGCATACACCCAGCATTTGGGAGGCTGAGGCAGGAGGATCACAATTCATGGACAGCCTCAGCTACTTAGGCCCTTTGCAATTCGGTGAGACCCTGTTTCAAAATAAAGAATAGAAAAAAAAAATAGGGTTGGGGGTGTAGCTCGGAGGTGGAATGCCCCTGGGTTCCATCCCCAGTACTGGAAAAAATATCCTGAACAAATTAGGTACAGAAGGTTTGTATCTCAACATAATAAAAGCATTATGTGACAAGCCTACAGGCAACATCATACTAGGTACAGCAAAACTGAACACATTTTTTATCAGGAAGAAGACAAAGTGTCCTTCAGCAGGCTTGTTTCTTAAGGTATTACAAGTTTTAGGTAGAGCATTTAGTCAAGAGAAAGAAAAGGCATGTAAACAGGGAGGGACAGAATCAAATGATCACTCTGCAGAAATTTGATTCTTTACATAGAAAAATCTAAAGGTCATCCAAAAGGCTATTAGAACTGAAACATTCAGTAAAGTAGCAAGATACATCAACATACGAAAATGAGCTTTTCTTAAACTGACAACAAATTTGATAAGGAGTAATGAAAACATTCCCATACAAAATGCCGAGCCAGGCATGGTGGCGCACGCTTGTAATCCCTGCACTTGGGAGGCTGAGACAGGAGGATCACACGAGTTCAAAGCTAGCCTCAGCTACTTAGTGAGGCTCTCAGCAACTTAGTGAGACCCTGTTTCCAAATAAAAATATAAAATAGTTCTGGGAGTATAGCCCAGAGGTAGAAGGCCCCTGGCTTCCACCCCCAGTACCACCAAAAAAAACCCCAAAACAACAAACAAACAAAATTCCTAGGAATAAATTTAACCACAAAATTAAAAGACCTCTATGATGAAAATGACAAAATATTGATGAAAAAAGTTGAAAATATACACAAAAAAGTAGAAGAACCAAACATGTTCATGGGTTGGAATAATTAATATTGTTAAAATGTCCATACTAAGCCCGGCATGGTGGCGTACGCTTGTAATCCCAGCATTTGGGAGGCTGAGACCGGGGGATCGCTGTTTGCAGACAGCCTCAGCTACTTAGGCCCTCAATAACTTAACAAGACTCCGTTTCAAAGTAAAGAATAAAAAATAGGGCAGGGGGTGTAGCTCAGAAGTTGAATGCCCCTGGGTTCCATCCCCAGACCCGCAAAAAAAAAAAAAAGTCCATACTACTCCAATTTAGATTCAGTATTAGTCTCCATCAAAATACCAATAACATTCTTCACAGAACTAGAAAAAAACTGTCCTAAAATTCATACGGAGACACAAAAGAACCCAAATGGTCAATTCTCAAACAAAAAGAACAAATCTTGAGGCATCACAATACCTCATGTCAAGACATACTAGAGTTAAGTGTAACCCAAACAGCATGATATTGGCATGAAAACAGACACACAGGCCAGTGAGACAGCATTCCAGATGTAAACCCACACATCTAAGCTGAGTAGTTCTTGACAAAGGCTCCAATCGTATACACTGGAAAAAGGACAAACTCTTCAACACATGGCCCCTATTTCTTATTTTGTATGAAGCTCAACTCAAAATATATCAAAGACCTAAAACTCTTACACCACTAGAAGAAAACATAGAGGAACTTCAAGGTATAGGCAAACATTTTTCTGACTAGGACCCCAAAAGCAAAATTTGGCAAACGGGATAACCTCATATCATTCTAAAAAGTTTATTTCTGCGCAGTAGAGCAAGCAGTCGACCAAATGAAGAGCCAATTTACAGAATGGCAGGAAATAAGCTGCCAATCATTCACTTGACAGAGGGTTAAGATCCAGAATGTGTAAGAAACTCAAAAACTTAACCACAGGAAATAAGTAATCCAATTTAAAGACGAGAAAAGGATCTGAGCAGACACTACTCAGAAGAAATAGAAATGTATGAAAAATGCTCAGTTATTAGCCATCAGAGGAAATGCAAATCAGAACTACAAAAAATACCATCTCACCCCATTTAGGACAGCTATTATAAAACAAATAACAAATGACGTGGAGAAAAAGGAACTCATACGTGTTGTTGGTGGGAGTATTAATTAGTATAATTAGTATGGGGAAAAGTACAGAGGTTTCTCAAGACACTAAAAATAGATGTGCCACACGATCCAGCTATCTTACTTCTGAATGTATATTCAGACGTATATTCTAAAGTGAAATTAGCACATCTAAGAGATTCCTGCATGCCCATGTTTACCATGGCTGTATTTACAGTATGTAAGATATGGGATCAGCCCAGATGCCCACCAACAGAAGAATGGATAAAGAAAATTATGTGTGAAAAAATATATGTACATATGTGTGTATATGTATATGTATACACACACATATATACATAATGGGATATTTGATCATAAAGAAAAATCATGTCATTTGCAGCAAAATGGATGGAATTGGAGAATGTTATATATGTATGTACTCTCTTATGTAAAAGCTAAGAGGTGGGGATTTGAAACAGAATAGGGTGTGTGAGTGGACATAGGGGAGGTTGGGTTGGACAAGGGTGTCAGATCTGATCAGTGCATGCTATATGAATGCATGAAATATGCTGAACTCCATTATTATGTGTTAGTAAAACAAGAACTAGACAAAGAGAATACTAAAAAGAGCAAGAGAAAATCATGAAGTCTCTTATCCAGGAATACCATTAAGCTAGGTGGTTTCTCAGCAGAAACTCTACAGGCTTGGAGAAAATGGGATGACATTAAAAGTTCTCAACAAGAAAAACATTGCCAGTCAAATATGAAAGAGAAACTATTTCCAAAAGAAGCAAAAACTGAGGGAATTCATCAAAACCAGTCTGGTCCTACAAAAAAATGCTTAAGTGAGGCCTACACTGAAAGTGAAAGGATGATAGCTACCAAAATGAAAACGCACAAGAGTACAAAACTCAACAGTAGACAGAGAATGAAGAGGACTTCACTTCATCATGATAAGCGACTACCAACTTGAACTATAAGACAACAAAATAACCAGAAGAACATTAATGGAATGATAGGAGAACGTGTTCATCTATGGACAACAGTCTTGAATGCAATGGATTAAATTTCCCAGTTAAAAGATATAGACTGAAAAGAGTAGAAATGGCGGAATTAGAGGCAAGATGGCAGCGTGGTGTCCACCATGGCAAGAAAAGTGATTTTTATGACAACATCCCAGAAGAGATCAGAAAGCACACTGTTCCTGCGGCACATGCTTGGGAATTTTTTTTTTTTTTTTTTTTTTTTGCAGGTCTGGGGATGGAACCCAGGGGCATTTGACCTCCGAGCTACACCCCCTGCGTGATATTTTTTGTATTCTTTATTTTGAAACAGGATCTCACTAAGTTGCGGAGAGCCTAAGTAGCTGAGGCTGTCTGTGAACCTCGATCCTCTGGTCTCAGCCTCCCAAACGCTGGGATTACAAGCGTGCGCCACCGCGCCTGGCCTGGGAATTCTTAACAACATACTCTGTAAGAAAAATGTTCAAGTGCATTGGAGGGAGCCCCACATGGCCAGGCTGGGATGCCCAGCCGCGCATCCCAGGGGCCTTGGTGTTCCTGGCCGACCTGCTCTTGGGGCCGTGGTGTGCTTGGAGCAGCTGCTCTCCCTGGTGAAGTTGTGGGCCTCCGCTTTTGATGGGGAGATAAAATCCATTGCTGCTAAGTACTCGGGCTCCTAACTTCTGCAAAAAACACAAACTCTTTTCTTTTATTAAAAATATTGAAGAAGAGAGACTAAGATGGTGGTGGCCAGTATTCAGGAGAGGCAGACAGATCCACTCCACCTTGAACTTTTGAAGAAATCTCCCCCAAAGCAGACTGCTCCTGCCTCACACGCTCAAGAACTCTGGACAACATACAACATACTATGTAAGAAAAATGTTTGGGGCATGTCACAGGGAGCCCCGCAGAGCCGGGATGGGCTACCGGGCTCCTCTGTACAGTGCTGGGGGCTGGGGTACACTCGGAGCAGCAGAACCCACAGACCTTTGGAGGGGAGACAAAATTCATTTCTACCAGGTATTTGGGCTCCCATCTTTTGCAAAAGACATGCACTGTTTCCTCCTACTTAAAAAAATATTGAAGATAAAATGGGAACCTACAGAGACTGAAGCATGCTGCACAGCAAGGCCGGTGCCAGCGGGGCTGGGATCGGGGCCTGCTGCACAGCAAAGGGCCAGCAGGTTCCTGCAATCGTGTGGTCAGGAAGCACCTGAAGCTGTCGCTGCCTCACCCCACCTCTCAGCAGATCTCCAGATCCAAGTGACCTCTATTAAAAAATTGGGTGTGAGTGGATCATCTTGTCAAAGTCACACACCTTTGTGCTGTCATGATTTCAGCAAATGGGAAATAGTGTGGAAAATAAAAGAAGGACTTCCAAGGAAGAGATTAACTGTAATTGATTGGCTATGGAGAAGAAAGGTATCTAGCCCCCCCCCCAAAAACAAAACAAAACAAAACAAAAAACAAACTACCAAACCAATACACAGTATCTGTGTTCATAGCTGCACAATTCTTCATTCCCAAACTATGGAACCAGCCAAGATGTCCATCAACAGATGAGTGGATTACAAAACTATGGGATATATACACAATGGAATTTTACCCAGCCATAAAGAAGAACAAAATTATGGCATCTATAGGGAAATGTCACAAAAAGTAAGAAATCAGATGTTTTCCCTAATATGTGAAAATAGGGAGAAATGGGTAACAGAAGGAACTCTAGTTGAAGAAGAATGGAGCTAAAAGATGTTCTGTTAGGTGAAGGAAGTCATACATAGACAAATCCCACATGTTATCACTCATATGTGAAAGCTAAAAAGTTGATCTTGACGGAGAGAATGGAATAGTGGTTTACCAGACCCTGGGAAGAGTGTTAGGGAGAGAGAGAGGATAGTTAATGAGCATGAGGATCAAGCTGGATAGGAGGAAATCACTTCTCGTGTTCTACAGCACAAAATAGGATAATTATGGTTGGGAACAATTAATTGAATATTTCCAAATAGCTAGTGGAAAGGATTTTGAACGTTCTGGACAGAATGAGCTGATGTATGTCTGAGGTGATTAATATGCCAGTTACCCTGATCTGATCATTACACATTCCATACACATGTACTGCGACGTCAGTGTGCTCCACGCTTACTATTTATCAATTAAAATAAAACCTTTTGTAAAAAAAATTAACCTGAAGGCAGACATCTGTTTCTAGACAACACAAACACTAGGACATTTCTGCCTAGTGCCATGACTTTCACATCTCTTAAGTTGGGTCTCATTCATATCCAGAAATTAAGGCTTCCTGTCCTTGGGCCATAGGAATTTTAGGGAGTATATTAGGCAGCTTTTCATCACTACAACCAAAAGATCTAACAAGAACAATTTGGAGGAGAAAGGATTCATTTTGGCTTAGTTTTAGAGGATCCATGGCAGACACCTGAGGGAAAGGAGTAATGGATGGAGCTGCTCAGCTCATGGCGGACAGAAAGCAAAGAGAGAGGAGAGAGGGAGAAAGGAGAGAGAGGAGACAGAAGATAGGGAGAGAGAGGGAGAGAGGAGACAGGAGAGAGGGAGGGGCGAGAGAGGAGACAGGGGAGAGGGAGGAAGAGAGAGGGAGAGAGGAGAAAGAGGAAAGGAGAGAGAGAGGGAGAGAGTGAGGGGGGAGAGGGGAGAGAGGAGACAGGAGAGAGGGAGGGAGAGAGTGAGGGGTGAGAGAAGAGAGGGGAGAGGGAGGGAGAGGGGAGAGAGGAGAGAGGGAGGGAGAGAGGATAAAGAGGAAAGGAGAGAGAGAGGGAGAGAGTGAGGGGTGAGAGAAGAGAGGGGAGAGAGGAGACAGGAGAGAGGGAGGGAGAGAAGAAAGAGGAAATGAGAGAGGGAGAGAGGGAGGGGTAAGAAAAGAGAGGGGAGAGAGGGAGGGAGAGAGAGGAGAAAGAGGAAAGGAGAAAGGGAGGGAGAGAGGGGGAGAGGAGAGGGAGAAGACAGGGAGAGGAAGAGAGAGGAGAGAGGAGAGAGGAGACAGGAGAGAGGGAGGGAGAGAGGGAGGGAGAAAAGAAAGAGGAAAGGAGAGAGGGAGAGTGAGGGGTGAGTGGAGAGAGAGAAGAAGGGAGGGAGGGAGAGAAAGAGAGAGATGGACAAAGGCAGGCAGGTTGGAAGATCAGTTCTTCCACGGGAACACCAACCTGCTTTCTCCAATTAGATCCCACCTCCCACTTGTCTAAGCAGCCATCAATGGGTTAATCTACTCATGAGGCCAGAGCCCTCCTAATCTGATCATTTCCCCTAATCAATAACAGGGACAACAAAGGTTTTAATTCATGACTCAGCATATCCATCCATCCATCATCCATCCATCCACCCATCCATCATCCAACCACACTATAGAGCACCTGTGCCGTGCCTACCACTGAGCAAACTGCAGCAAGAACAAAACCCTAATACACAGAGAAAGTTAAAGCTGGGAAGCAGGGAGAATGGCGCCAGGTGCTGACTTGGGGAAGCTGGATAGAGGGGGACCTCCTAGAAGGTGACCTTGGCACATGCCCCGGGGGCAGGAGGTAAGCCTTGGATGGCTCTGTGGGCTGGGGGCAGAGCACGTGAGAGGACTGGTGGGTTACTTACTGAGCTCAGGAATCATGGGAAAGCCTGTAGCTGACCTATTGACACTGGAACAGGTTGCCTGGCAGGGCCAGGGCTGTGGGAGGGGTCGTATTTGCACAGAGAGTATAAGGAAGCTGAGTCCTACGTGCTACCAGAGATGAGGCACAGTGAGCCAGTTCTTGAACATGAGAGCACATGGCAGGAGCCGAGCTCACAGGCACAGGTCTTGGGCCTTCTCAGGCCTTGGTCCCTACCTGGAACCCTGTATGACTGTCCTCAGCACTGAGCCTGGAGAGAGGCTGAGAGAGCAGACCAGCAGGAGAGGCCGAGGGCCGGGCTGGGGACAGGTGTCCCAGACGCTCCTCCCCAACCACTCACCCACCCACCCTGTTCTTGTTCTACAAAAGCAAACACAGCTTGTTCCCAGTCATGAGCGGATCCCCAGGGCCTCTGTTTACACCTCAGCTGCTGACGGATGGGGCCTTCCTGGGGAGCCAGCGTGCAGGGAGCTGGGCACTTGACTGCAAGCACATCACCCCTGGGGAGGGGGTCACCGCTGAGCACTGTCAGCCAGGGCTCACCCTTCACAGGTGGGCGGCCAGGGCACCCACAGGGCTGGCTGTTCAGTGGGCCTCAGCAGCTGGGTAGCAGTGAGCTGCCACAGAAGGCTGCCTGGCCCGCCCCACCCTGGGACATCGTGGGCGCCTCTGCGGCCTGGAGTCTGCTGGAGACTGCACTCTGAAAGGTCTGGGATTCCCTGTGGGAACAGAAGCTGAGAGCTCTGATCCGCAGGGCCCTCCCATTTCTTCCTGCCATCTAGCCGGCCACAGGGGCCTCAAGAGCAAGGAGCCCTGGTCCTCAGCATGGAGGCAGGATACTATACAGGAACATGGCACCATCCCTGCTGGAAAATGCAGGGGTCAGACCTCTTGAGGAGCGGGAACCAACAGGAGACGAGGACACCAATGGGTATGAGGCACAGGACCTCTTACGAGGCAGGGCCCTCACCCTCCTTTCAGCGTGGGAATGGCACCGCCCCAGGGACAGTCTTGGCACAGTCAGAGCAGCTCAAGTCCCACCCTGGAGGGACGCCGGGCAGGGTGGGAGCCAGGCTGCGGATCACTAGGTGAGCACTGATGGTGTCTACTTGGACCCAAACACTCCTCACACCGTGAAGCTGAAACCACAGAGAGCTCGGGTCATCAGGACCAGCCACAGCTTCAGGGTGGGGGACAGCCAGAGCCCCCCAAAGGCCGCTGAAAAGGAAACCACCTCAGGACGGCTCTCCTGGAGCAGACCCAGCCAATGCCTTCAGCACCCACTGGGTGTGGCCTTATTTTTATCTTTACTTTTGCAGTACTGGAGGTTGAACCCAGGGACGTTCTACCTCTGAACTACATTCCCACATTATTTATTTAATTTATTGCGGTACTAGGGGTGGAACCCAGGGACATTCTGCCTCCAAGCTACACCCCCAACCCTATTTTTGATTCTTTATTTTGAAACTGGAGTTGCAAAGGGCTTCACTAAGTAGTAGCTGAGGCTGACCGCAACCCGCGATCCTCCTGTCTCAGCCTCCCAAATGCTGGGATTACAAGTGTGTGCCACTATGCCCGGCTTTTATTTTTTACTTTGAAACAGGGTCTTGCTAAGTTGCTGAGGATGGCCTCAAACCTGAGATCCTCCTGTCTCAGCCTTCCAAGTATGGGATTATAGATACTACTACTAGTAATAATAATAACAATATTATTATTATTCAATGTCACTCTTTCCAAATGACCTGAGCCCAGCTCCTTGTGCACATGTGCGCATCTCTGGGGTATTCATGTCCCTGGCCTCCTGCTGCCCTCTTCCCCCCAGGAGGCCTTCCTGGCCTCTTCTGTCTTCTGATCTCTAGCCATGGGGCCAGCTCTTTAGTCCTGTGATTGTGTCTCTCATGGTCTAACTCTGCACAGGCCCAGTGCAGCGCCTTAAGTGGCCTGCAGGCTCCTGGGGGACAGGAACCCCTATTTATCCTTCACCACAGAGGGGTGCAGGGGTCAGGGGCCCCCTTGTCACTGCTGCACAGGCCTGAGGAGGGCTAAAGGGATTCAAGTTGAAGGGTCCCTGTCTTGGGCTTCTCTGATTTGTCCCATAACCCAAGTGCTTGGGAATTGCTTATTTTAATAGTATATTTTAGGGCAGCAGCTTTAGTCAATGTACCGCCTCTCCCCCTAACGCAAGAAAAACACACGATCGAGTAATTTAAATGAGCGTCTTCATTTTTGTGGCGTTCTATTGATAATGCAGCCTGGGGCGGCGGTATCTGCCTATAACACCAGTACTTGGGAGGCTGAGACAGGTGGATCCCAGGTTTGAGGCCAGCTGTAGTGACTTAGCAAGATCTTACTTCAAATAAAAAGTGCTGGGGGAATAGCTCAGTGGTAGAACGCCTCTGGATTCAATCTGCAGTAACACGTGCACGCAGGCACGCACGCACACGCTCACACTCATTTCTTGCTCAATACACGAAGCTAATGTCTTTCCATCTCTCTCCAGAAATCCAATTTCCTTCAAAGTGTTTACACTGTTATTTTAAATTTGTTTTGTTTGTTTTTTTGGTACAGGGGATTAAATCCAGAGGCATTCTACCTCCAAACTACACTCCCAGCCCTTTTCTATGTTTTGTTTTTAAATCAGGGTCTTACTAGGTTGCTAAGAGTCTCACTTAATTGCTGAGGCTGGTCTCCAACCTGAGGTCCTCCTGTGTCAGCCTCCCAGGTACTGAGATTACAGGTGTATATACCACCACACCTGGCTTAAACTGGGTTTTAAGACAACTTCCTCTATCTTGGCAGGGGACAGTGCCCCCCAGGGCCGCTAAGTGTGGCTTGGAGGCCCGGAGGGGAGGGGAGGGGAGAGGAGGAGACAACGGCCAGCTGGTTGCCCTGCCTCAGTGTCACCTCATATCGATTCCTACTCTCTTTTGGAGGATGGCGAGGTAAGAGCCCTCATTACAATCAGCAGCCAGAGGAATCGGAATCAGACTTGTGCACTGGCTCCTCACTCTGCACAAAACACACCGCCTGGAGTCACAGCCCTTTAGCAGAGGCCCAGTGGGGTTCTGCCAGCCGGATGGCCTGGCGGGGCCCTCCCTTGCTCTGTCTACTGAGGCATCCCCGCGGAGCTGCCCGCGCTCTGTACCCACCACAAGAGGCCGCCCTCCCGCCACACCTCAAGCTGGTCCAGTGGCTATGGGGCTTGAAGGATATGGACCTCTGAACTAGAGCTCCCTCACTCCTCGTATGTTAAGTGCTGACCCCAGACTACTCACCTAGTCAGCATGCACTTTGGCATCAAATGAGCACTGGGGCGAGACTGGGGTACTGTAGCTGGGTGGTGGAGTCTGAGTCCCTGCCTCTGTGCAGAACCCCGGGCTTCACACCTAGCACCATTGGGGGAAAGTAGAGCCAGCCGTATTGATGCATTGGGGCAAAAGATACAGATTCAACCGTAAACGTTCAAACACTAGGAGTGTCTCTGAACACAAATGGCTAGCGACTACTCAGTACACATGTTCCAGAAATAGACTTGTGATCAATGAAAAATGACCTGCAGTGATTATCTAAGGAGTTTGGCCTTCATTCAAAATAAAACAGGCTTATTCTGAGGGCACAAAAAGTGTGGGCAACAACAATAAAAAATAAACTGGAAGACATCAAATTAAAACCTGGCATCAAGGGACCCTATCAAGACAGTTCAAAGAGCAACCCATGGAATGGGAGAAAAAATATTCAAATCATAAATCTCATAAGAGGTTAATATCCAAAACATATATATATTTCAATGACAATAATAAAAAATTAAAAATGGGCAAAGCATATGAATGACCATTTCTCAAAATAAGATATAAAATGGCCAATGTGTACATGAAAAGAGGTTTAACATCATTAGTTTTCAGAAGAAAATGCAAATTAAAATAAAAAACACAGATAGTACTATACACCCAGTAGGATGGCTGAGGATGGAACCCAGGGCACTCTACCTCCGAGCTACACCTCCAGCCCTATTTTTTATTCCTTATTTTTATTATTTTAATTAATTAATTAATTATTTGGTGGTACTGGGGTTCCTGGAAGCCCTTCTACCTCCGGGCTACACTCCCAGGCCTATTTTTACATTTTTATTTAGAAACAGGGTCTCCTAAGCCAGCGCGTGCGGATGGCTTCGAACCTGCGCGATCCTCCTCTCTCTGCCTCCCAAGCGCGGGGATTACAAGCGTGCGCCACCACGCCCGGTTATTCCTTATTTTTAAAAGTGTCTCACTGAGTTGCAAAGGACCTCACTAAGTAGCTGAGGCTGTCTGCGAACTGCAATCATCCTGTCTTACCTCCCAAATGCTGGAATTACAAGTGTGTGCCACCACGACCGATTCAAAAACATTTTTTAAAATGGAGGGGAAATACCAGCAAAGTTTGAATGGAAAGATAGGAGAGGAGGAAGGCTGATCTTGATTAATGAGGGTCTACACCTGAACATGTGTAAAATTTGAATAAGACATGGTTAACCTAGACAACCATAGTTGGGAGGGGGGAAGGGAAAACGGGGGCGGGGGGGAGAGGGCACCAAATATAGTTTAAATGTATACTATTTATGTTCAATAAAAAAAATTGTTAAAAAAATAAAATAAATAAAAAAAGGAAAGTAACTTTTTGCAAGGATGCAGAGAAAAATGGAATCTTTGTGCAGTTCTGTGGAAGACAGTATGACAATCTCTCAAAACAATTAAACAGAATCACCATATAATTCAGGTTTTACCTCAATTCACTACCAGGTTTTACCTCAAATAAGCAAAAGCAGGAATATGAACAGAAATGTGTATGCCTTCATTCACACCGGTATGATTCACAACTACACAAAAGTTGGAAACAACCCAAATACCTACAGGACATCAATGAATACCCAAAATGTATCTGTACCCAAAGGAATATTATTCAACCTTAAAAAGGAATGAAATTCTGACACGTGTTACATGAACAGACCTCAAAAACAGTATGATAAAGTGAAAAAAGGCAGACGTAAAAAGACAAGATGCTGTACGATTCCCCTAACAGAGACAGTCATCAAATTCACAGAGACAGGCAGTAGAATGGTGTTCTCCAGGGGCTGGGGGGAGGGGTGGGAGTTAACGTTTAAAGGGTGCAGAGTTTTTGGGGTGACAGAGATGGAGATGGTTGCACGATAGTATGAAAGTACTTACTGCCCCTGAATTACACTTAAAAGAAATACACTTAAAGATGGTTAAGATGGAAAATTATATGTAATATGTATTCTACCACAGTAAAATTTTACTTTACAAGCCAGGCGTGGTGGCGCATGCTTGTAATCCCAGTACTTGGGAGGCTGAGACTGGAGGATCGCAGCCAGCCTCAGCAATTTGTGAGGCCCTCCACAACTTAGTGAGACCCTGTTTCGAAATAAAAAAAATAAAAAATAGGGCTGGGGCACAGTAGCTCGGAGGTAGAATGCCCTTGGCTTCGATCCTCAGTATCACACACACACAAAATTACTTTACAAAAAGACAGGTTTAAGGACTCCAACTTCCTCCTAGTACAGGTGAGCAGGGCTGAGGTCTGTGTGTGCGCTGGTGGGTGGGTCTGACCACAAGGTCGGCTTTAGTCGGCTTTACCCTGGCGGACTGTGGCATGGTAACACAAGCGCCTCCCCTGCTAGCTGAGCAGCATTTGACTCGTTTCTACACCCAAAATAAATACAGCCTTCTGCAAGGCTACAGTAGCACTTGCTCGTGGATTCCCTTCAAACACAGGCTCGGGGGTCACACAGCTCAGTGCTCGGCGGGTTCCCTTCCAGGCTGAGTTCAGGGGAGCCATGGAGCCCTCCTAGATCTGGCCAAGAGATACCCACAGGCATTTCTTGGCCACAAGTTCATCAGTGAGCATGCTTGGCGTGCTAAATTCTAGGCAGGAGAGAGGCTTTTGGGGACGTGGGGGGATACCAAGCTGCTTCTGGAAGCGCAATCACTGTTGACTCCCCATCTTAGGAGTGTACTTTGTTCTGCTAAGGGCCAGTATGGTGGACCAGGGGCAGATGGATTCACGCTTGCTCCCGTGGCAGCAGACAGGCCTCCAGGGGACATGCGCTCCCCACCCCATCTGATGATAGGAGCTCTGCTCACAAATTCCAGGGAAAGGGGACATACGAGGGCGGCCAAAGGTAGAGCCCCGGGCCTGTGTGGATGCCTCTCACAGTGTCCAGAGAGGCCCAGAGGCCTGACCCAGTGACCGAGTCAGGGTTGTTCTGTGCAGCCGCCTGCGCCGCCCAGGGTCTGGGCTGAAGGCTGCCTACTGGGATGGGAAGCAGGTGCTGCCCAGTCTCATCAAAAACCAAGGGCGTTTCTGCAAATTCTCCACCTTGTCCCCACCCATTAGCATCTAAGTATTTTCTTTTTCATTTTTCTTTCATTCATTCCTCCTTCCCTTTCTTTTTTCTTTTTTGATACTAGAAATTCAACTCAGGGATATTCTACCTTCCAGCCACACCCCCAGCCCTTTTTCTTTTTTCTTTTTTTTGTGGTACTGGACGTGGAACCCAGGGGCTTTTCTACCTCTGGGCTATACTCCCAGACCTATTTTTTACTTTGTTTGGAAACAGAGTCTCACTATGTTGCTGAGAGCCTCACTAAGTAGCTGAGGCTGGCTTCGAACCTGTGCGATCCTCCTGTCTCAGCCTCCTAAGCGCTGAGATCACAAGCGTGCACCACCACACCCGGCCCTTTTTCATTATTTTGAAACAGGGTCTAAGTTGCAGAGGCTGGCCTCAAACCCATAGTCTCAGCCTCCTCTAAGTACTGGGATTACAGGATGTACCAGGACACCTGGCGAGCATCTGACTATTTTCTAAAGTTATATTTTATTTTGTTCTCCATTGCCATTTTTATAATAAATTCAACAGCCATCAGTGGTCTTTGGTCAGTGATGAATATTAAAATCCTCAGAATCTATTTCTTGAGGATGCAATGCTGAGCAAGTTGGGCTCATCTGCCTTCTAATTTTCTTGTACTTGAATTTATTTAATTCCCACCCTGTTTAAGTTTCCTTGTATTACAAGCCTCGATCTAGACCACAGCTCCGCCTTCTTGTGAAAAAGGTCTATTGTGCGTGTGAAAACCACAAAGAAAAATAACACAATGGAAAAGAAGAAAGTGGGGCTTAAAGATAAAGGGATAATTAGAACATTGCGGAACAAAGGAAATCTAATGAAAGGGTTGTGTTCGCAATGCATTGGCATGTTGCTGTATATAGAAGTATGAACTTTTCCTAATCTTGTTTTCAATATTTCCTAGATCTTTCTTGCAAATGTACACTACGTTGAGCTCACTAAAAGCCTCAACCAACTTGTGTGTATATGTTACCAACTTTTATATTACGTTAAGTCTAGATTGCACAATTAAATCCTTATTTCAAAGTCTGAAAGAAAAAACAAAAATGAAGCCGTCAAGCCCATTAGCCAGACATGTCCTTCCATGGGAACACCTGAGACAAGGTGGCCTGGCTTATTTCCTTGATTCTATGATGCCACCAAATCAAACCGAGATTGGCTCCCTATGTCCCGCAGGTCAAATCTAACTGCAGTTTTTAGAAAAAGAAATTCAAATTTGTATAATTTTAAAAGGTTAAGCCAGGCGTGGTGGTGCATGCTTATAATCCCAGTACTTGGGAGGCTGAGACAGGAGGACCCGGGTTGGTGGACAGCCTCAGCTACTCAGTGAGGTCCTCTGCAACTTAGACCTTGTTTCAAAATAAATACAAAATCAGGCTGGGGATGTTGCTAAGAGGTAGGATGCCCCTGGGTTCAATCCCCAGTACCACACACACACACACACACAAAATAGTTTAAAAAATTTGAAAGAATAATGTTCTATGACATGTTGAAATCATATGAAATACTTTAACTGCAACACGGCCACACTCCTTCATTTACATTACTACTTTTGCGCTGAAGAGTTATGAGAAAGACCACATGGCCACAGAGCCTAAAATACTTACTATCTGGACCATGACAGGGGAGAGTTAGTTGACCCCTGAATTACAAGGTACCTGGGAGATTTAACAACAGCTTTTAGGAAAGAGAACAAGGCCTGGTTGCTTGTTAAACTATATGGCAAGTATAATACGTCTCCTTATTTCAGAAATATTAAAGTGTTTGTGGGGTGGGAGAAGGTTTTCAAATGAAGCGATGGTGGTAGCCAAATGGATTTCTGGATATTACACACTCTTCTAGCCTTTAGGAAATGCTTTAGAAAAAAAATTCCCCTAAGGGAGTTGAGCTAGATATAAGCAGATATTATCCAGCTTAAAACTCCCAGAATTTGTCATTTGAGTAGAGAACTTCTTTCTAGCTTACTTACTTACTTTCGTTCTTTCTTTCTCTATTTCTTTCTTCTCTCTCTCCCTCCCCTCTTTCTTTCCTTCCTTCCTTTCCTTCTTTCTCTCTCCCTCCCCCTTTCTTCCCTCCTTCCTTCCTTCCTTTTCCTTTCCCTTTTTCTTTTCTTTCTTTTTGTGGTACTGAGGATGGTACCCAGGGGCATTCTACCTCCAAGCTACACTCCCAGCCCTAATTTTTATTCTTTATTTTGAAACAGGGTCTCACTGAGTTGCAAAGAGCCTCATTAACTGAGGCTGGCTGCGAACCACGATCCTCCTGTCTCAGCCTCCCAAACGCTGGGATTACAAGCGTGCGCCACCATGCCTGACTTGTCTTAAATTTTTGGTATTCCTTCAGGAATCCTTTTCTTTGAGTGAACATTCCCTATAAGTCATATGTGTTCACCATGAAATTTCAATATTCACTGTAGCCAGGTCCTGTGAAGTCGCTCTGAACACTGAGTTAGTGGATACTGAGTGACCGCTCCTGTGGGGAATAGTGGGCTAGATTCTGGTCAGCGTTTTAATCAACCGTCAGTGTATGAGCTTGTGTTATGCACGTCTCTGTTTAAAGACACCTCCTTTAATATACACTGTTGATTCATTAACGCTGAGCTCCTGGCCCACAACACTAACTCATGCCCAAACGAAGCTTTTCTAATACACCTGCTTTCTGTAATAGCCTTCTTGTGCTTAGGGAGGTGTTAACAGACAGGTGTTAACAGCAAAATTCCTAGCAAAAAGTGTCCAATGCACAAAAATATGGCAAGAAATAGACCTCAAAATGAACATTTATTTATAGTACGAGAACTAAAGCAAGAAGGCAGAGACACCTTTCAGCCTTGGCCAGGACCATGCGCCAAGGTGGGACACAATTTTTACTGCTTCACACATATTTGTGTGTGTGAAGAGTGACTTTGAAAGTGCCCTAGTGTTGACTTTAGGGTTACAAAGAAATTTTAGCAAGTCGGTGAACTGGTACATATAGCATGTGAGAGTGATAACTGACTATATGTAATTTATTTGTATGTTTGTTTGTTTGTTGTGGAACTGGGGTTCCTGGAAGCCCTTCTACCACCGGGCTACACTCCCAGACCTATTTTATTTTTGGAAACAGGGTCTCTTAAGCCAGCGCGGCTGGCTTCGAACCTGCACGATCCTCCTGTCTCTGCCTTCCAAACGTGGGGATTACAAGTGTGTGCCACCACACTCGGCTACTGTATGTAATTTAACTACACACTTTCTGGTCCCTGTAACGATGAGCTTGACAAACTAAATTTGCCAGCTGGCATTGTCCTGGCCTTCAATGTGTCAGTCATTTAGTGACCTCCTGAAGTCTAAGATGCTCTGCGGGTGACACTCCTTGTGATCTGCTCCACTGAGCTTACTGCCGTGGACAGCCCTGTCCCAGGCACACCTGGGTACCACTCCACGCCCCCCCCCCAGTTGCTCCTGGAGCTCATTTCCTCAGATCAACACAATCTTAAATTGATTATATCATGCTCAGGATAGGCTGCGTGATTTGTGGGGTCAAGTGCAAAATGGAAAAGCAGGACTCCTTGTTCTATTGTTTATTAAGTATTTTAAGATGGCCAGGTATGGTGTATACCTGTAATCCCTATACTTGGGAGGCTGAGACAAAAGGATTGCAGGTTGGAGTCAGCCTCAGTGACGTAGTGAGA